>NW_023665577.1:3823076-4130961 GCF_014743375.2 Drosophila subpulchrella
GAGCATTTATGCGGCTATTGTCCTGGCACACACAAATACACTGAGAACACACTCGTGGCACACACTGGGCCACAAAGACAGTCGCACAATCGCACGGCGAGGACTCCTTGAGTCGGTCGCTTTTGCCAAGGTCGCGCCGTGCAGTTGAACTTGACAAAGGATAAGGGATTCGCTCGGCTTTAATTCTGCATGCAATTTCATAAACGTTTTCCACCCTCTCGACCCGTGCAATTTTCCATAATTTTTCTGGGCCTAACGTTAACCCTTCAACGATTCGCTGGCGAAACAAATTGAATTTATGTGCCAGCGCACACGAGAGCACGCAGAAATGTTGCCAACGTCACTGGCAGTCGACGCTGGGCGATGCCTACGCACTCCAGGGGGTGCTTTCACCCCCTCCCACCCCTTTCACCAGCCACGTCATGGCCCATTTGTTCTATGACCTCTCACCCTCTGCTCGGCTTTCCCTTTGCCAGCATAAACAAATTTTGCAAATGTGCGCATAAAACTTACGAAATTGCAAAAATTTATTTTATTTCACATTTGTGTGGCAGTGACAAGCGCCTTTCCTCGGCATTTCCTTTGTTTTCTTGGCTGATATGAGGGCCAGGATACTAGGCTGTCATCTTGGCCTCCGCCGTTTATCTGTGTTTGTGGCTCGTCGCCTTCTGGCGCTAATTTAATTAAGACTCATAGACAAAGAAGCCAGACGGACGTCCCAAAACAAAACACAATATGTGTCAGTGCAATGTGTTGTAAATCTTTTCAAGAGACTCCGGCGCCCACGAATATTCAGGAATATTTGGGCAAAAAGCTGACAATAAACAAATACAAAATATATATCATTCCGGCCTTTTATCGTCGGCCATAAAACACAAGCGCAGGCAATTGAGCCAAGTACTGGGCCACGTTGCGCATACGACACGTTGGCCGGGTGGCGGCTGCATTTCATTTAATTTTATGCCTTCCGCTTGGCAAACATAATTTGATTGATGTGCCTGCGGCTTACATGTGTAAGCCAAAAATAAACTGATAAATTGACTTATTACAACATAATTCGCCTGTAGGCAATTTTAAGTTTTTGATAACTGGCCAAGTTTTTTTTGGCCAAATTACAGGTACATTGTACATGTACGTGTATGTGGAAAAAAGGCAGACAGGAAGCATAATTTATGCAGGTTTTTGGGGGTGCGAAAGGCGGGCATTTCATTAATATTAATTGACCAATTCAAAGGGACAGCAACAAAGAGCAATTGAGTCACGAAAACGGTTAGTTCCAGGCTTACTTAGAGCTTTTTTAAACGCACTCCCGGCCAAAAGAGAAATGGCCCCAAATAAGTAAAAAATAAATATGTAAATAGCCAAGCCTTTTGTAAAAGAACTCGCTCAGCGGGGAAGCCACTAAGTGTGGCGAAATCAAATGGAAAAATGGAAAGTGCCACAAACATTGACAGGACCTGCTTTTGATGGCCAAGAACGGCAAATTATTTGCGTGAGCGGCTTAATTAAAAGGCTGTTTTACAGAAAGTGGAGACCGAAGTGCTAGTTTAAGCCATTTCCCTTGCCCCTAAGCTCTCTGAATTTGCTGTCCCTTTGGCCCTGTGAATTCAATTCGTGTTGCCATTGATAACGACTGACAGCAGCTGTGGCCATTTGGGCCTGCATTAGTTTTTATACTCGATTCCGTTCACCTTCCATTTGGCCCTGCAAAAAACTTATCAAAAGTGCCTGGCGGTTGTTGGCCGTCTGGTTCCTGTTTTGGCCAGCCATGTCAGCGCCGTTTCAATGGTTTCAGCCATTTTCACTTTCGCAAAAAAGAAGACGGCGAACAAGTGAACATTTATTTGATGCTTTCATACTCTTTTAACGAGGTTCGATGTTTCGATTTGCTCGAACGCTCAGGGACCGGAAGTAACAGATTTAGGACTTTTGTTTTAAAAAAACATTTCAGATTTTTATTTTTAAACGTCAAAAATAGCAATACGTTTACTCCTATCTACAACAAAAATAAATTGTAAAATCGCTTACATCCATCTAAAAAGTCTATAAATCTCGGTTGGGATAACAAACAGTATAAAAATCACAACAGGTCTATCAATATTGAAGTTAAATAAGGCGGAAAATATTATTTGTGACTTTCTAAGTTATACCCAAATATATTTCTCATTTATTAAAATAAGCCCAGGAAAATACTGTAGTCAGATCATTTATAATTTAATACTAAATTTATAATTGACTAAATAAAAACAGCATCTTGAAGTTGTATATTAAGATAGTTTTGGAAACTAATCTAGCCATGATGATTTCTGTCCTAATGACGATTTTCTTTTCAAAAGAGCATTTAATATTCATCAACCGCAGACAAAACCTTTACCCAATCAATTCGATATTATTTTTATGTTTTATTTTCACTTTTCAATGAATCGAATGGATGGCTTGTCAAGTTCTGTTTCGATGTAATTGAATTTAACATCCCCTCTTGGACTGGCACACTGCAGCGGTAATTAAGTATACGTGTCGTGTGCCCGGCTGGCTTGTCAGGACTCATAATGCACTGGCAATTATTGTCAGGACGGCGGGAGAAGAGCAGCACAGTGAAGCTCAGCAGCTATTAGACAGGATAATAGACACTTGAAATTGCATTCAGCTGATGGGAAGTGCAAGGACCCACTCTCCGGCCGGACAGCATTAATCATGTGTCAGTGGCAGACAAAGGACCCGCCCTTATGGGTTGTGATTTTTGGGCGAATTCCCAATCGACTGGGACAGGGACACTCTTGATGAAGTGCGTGGGTGAAATAAGAGGGGGTATCATGGGCCACATCACACATACGCACTGGAGGCGACAAGTTTTGGGCTGTCCACAGGCTGTCGGGCATTTCATGCACAGTCGAGCGTCTGATAGGCAGCCCTCGCAATTTATGGCAGGCAATTTGTTTCTGTGGGCGGTGGGTGGCTATAGGTGGTTATGGCATTTGTCAGTGCCAGTCGGAGGAGTCGGGGGATTTATGACAAGTGATGGCCCAGTGGATCGACCGATAATCTCAACTGTGCCCAGCCAGGCAATCTCAATCGCACTCACTGCCAATATGCAAATTCCCACTTCGTTTTTTCTCTCCCAAACAAAAAATACAGATAGAGAGCGGCATCGATTCCATTCCGAAAGTGAGCCTCTAAGGGAGCAAACAGTCCCCGCATGAGTAACAGCGCCATGGTGGCCGTGGCCATCTGCTGCATCCTCGTCCTGCTGGCCGTCTTCATCGTGATCATCATAGTCGTTGGCCAGACCATCGAGGAGCCCAAATGAGACATGCTCCAGCTGGGACCTGGCAACTTCCCAGATGGATAACAGAGGCCCCCAAACTGTTAGTTTGCTGGGGCCGCCAGCAAAAAATCGTTGCCACCTCATCAGCATCTGCAAAATCATCAGAACCAGAATCAAAATCAGCATCATTTCCAACCGACAGAAAATTAGCAAAGGAAACAGAGGGTTCAGGAGTGGAGGAAATGCGTCCCATCGTCAGTATCCATTGGCTGTGATGTGAAATTTTTAGAATTTGTGAAGCAAAAATCAATCGAGAAATCAACCCAACACAAAAGGAGCTACTCTACATCTTTTGAACATTCCGTATCCTGAGGAACACACATCTTCATTTAGCATTTCTCTGTGTGCGTGTGTTAAGTGTTGTTAATATAAATGTATATATTATATAGACACACAATCTATGAATACAACAAATATATAGATATCTAGACAGACTTACGTACTTATATATGGATATATATGTGTAACCCAACCGTCGTAACGTTGCGTTCTTTTTTATAAAAGTGTTGTTAACAAACCGATTTTTATTGATGTTTTATTGATGTTGAATACAACGTATATACATGCATACACACACGAAAGTGGAATAAGTTTACATTAAAAGTCCAGCGATGTCAAAATTGAAGAGCGGAAATCCCTTGAAAAAATTAAGGATGCAGAAGTAGAAGGATCAGGACAATAGGGATTGTAACTGGAGAGCTCAATTGTTTATTATACCGTAAGATCATATCAAGTGGGAATGATGCCAGCAATTGCACTTGTTAATTGCACAGTGAATGGGATTCAGCCGGAACTGGTGGATAGATATACCTAATTATAAACTGGAGATATGAATTATATAGCGGAGATATGCATTTTATATATCAAACAAAACAACTTTTGGATAAGTTTTACGTGTACGTGTAACTAGAAGTAGCCAAATCTCGTTTATACAACATAAGCTGTTATCAACTATGGAACTTACTCACTTAAAATCAAATGGAAAATTATACTTTAAATCCCCATAAAGCCCAATTAAATCAATTCAACGCAAAACGTACGTGCGCTGTAAACGATATTAAAAAAAACCTTCCACTCCATTCAACTCAATTCAATTTTAATCAATGCAAATGCCAGACTCTGCAAACACAATATTCAACAAATGATCAACGCGCTGCGCATAAATTAATATATTAATTAAATATAAACATCAACAACAAAGGCCAGTGTCAGAAAAATGGGAGAAAGGTAAGCCGAGCATTAACATATTGATGAAATAAAGAATGACTTTTTGCGGAATTTTCCACAGCCAAAGAGTTCTTAACAGATTTCATTTGAATACCCAAGGACCACTTGAGGTTTATAGTCACCTATCTATAGATAGAGCTACTGCTCCTGCGAGGGTGGGCAATAAAGTTTCATTGCTGCGGAGGAGCCTGTCAATTTGATTAAAATTGATATGCCCAGTTACTTGGGCAACTGCAGTGTACACTATAGTTGGGATCCCTTCCCAGGGGCTGGGTCAAATAAAACGGAGAAAGCTCCAGCGTGCCAAACAAAAAGTCAACTTGATGAATATTTCCACCTCAGTCCGCATCAAGTAATCATAAAGTGATGGAAATTCAATTTACACAGCATTAAATATGGCAAAAATGGGGCAACTTGGGTGTGCAGATGGTTGCGGTGGCAATTTATGTGTGTTTTCATGTTTTGCGTTTGTGTGGTTTATTATTATGCAGATTAGGGCAAGTTCCACCTTTACCTTTTGGCTTCATCCGACTTTACCCACTTGGTTCTCGTGAGTCTGGGTGTGCATAAAAAGCCGCCCCGAGCAGCTTGAACACGCCTCCTCCGCCTCTGGCTCCCCCTCAGCCACCCCCTTTTCCATATGCAAATTAAGTTTCATTTTGAATTTCTGCTACCTTTTTGCCAGGAATGGCAGCACATACATACACTTTATGGCCATTCAATGCCTTGGCCAAATTGAAGCTGACGGCAAATGTCACGTTTTATGACTGCGTTTGCATATCAACAGATCCATGAGTGTGTGTGTGTATATTTGAGGACACTTGAGCTGCATCCGCTCCTCGAAACACTCTCTATCTGGCCCCTCACTTAGTCAGCATTATGCAAATGTCGCGCTCCTTCCAATTTCAATTTGTTTGTTTATGAATTGCCATTGCTGCTAACACAAATTAATTGCCCAATTGCATGGGCTGGCATTTGTGGGCGGGGTTCGGTGGGCGCGGTACGAATCTCAATCGGAATCTGAATCCAAGTCTGAATTCAAATCCAAATCCGACAGTGCGCAAAAGCAATTATCCGAAGGAAATTGCTCAATTAGAAAGTCGAAATCGAAAGCCCAACTGAAACACACAAGAAGTGGGAAAACAGAGACAACTAAGCGACAACATATTTAAGTAGGACATCTACACAAGGAATAAATGTTTAAGTGGGATAACTACAAAAAAAATTAATTTGATTTAAATTCAATGCAATAGTAAAAAAATTATTTTAAAGATAAATGGAAAACAACATTTTAAAATATCTAGGTAATAAAATTATGATGTTAAACTCGTTAAGAATGATAAATATATGGTGATATCCATGTTAAAATGCAAGAAAAGTGTAAAACAAAATCTTAAAATATCAAAATAACAGATAGCACATTAAATTCGTCTTGAAAGATACAAAAGAAAGTCAAATTTTCTTGTTTCATTGAAACAAAAATCTTTAACGCAGCTTAAAATATCAAAATTCGTTTTGGAAGATCAAAATTTAAAGCAAGCCATATTAAAATGTCATCTTTATGTTCTTTTTCCTATAATCATATTCCCTTTCGATAAGTAAAACTATCTTTTTATTCGCCTTCATTTGCATGATGAACGCCTCACAATGGCAGCCAGATAGCTCCAAGAATTGCAGTCGGCAGCCAGCGATGTGTAAAGCGCAGATAGAAGATGTCCAGCTAATGTTGGCAATATTAGGGAAGAAGGAGGGTCCTGTCCAAGGACGAGGGTCTAAACGGAGGGGGGGAAAAAAATGCTGCCTAATGACTCGAAATTTAATGCAGTTTTGTGAAATGTAGCAAAGCCAATTGGCTGACTTGTTCTTCGGGGGATGATTTTCGCACAAGTCATGGCCGAAAAGTGGACTGGAAAAACGGCGCTGAGTCAACTGTCAATTAATCAATTTAGCCAGCCCTCAAGCTGACTAGGCCATCAATTTAATGTCGGCACGTTAGGAACACACACAGAACCGTTGCCAGCATGTAACAAATGTTAAGGTTTTTAAAACCAAATTACAAGCGTGGAAAATGATTCGACAGCAAACAGAGATTTGGCACACAAACACACAATGGGCATATTTTTCATCTGTGGCATATTCCAGATGTAGCTACTTCTTGCAGCTCCTGTTCATGATGTTTTTGTTATTTTTTTGGCCGTTTAGCTACGCATTCTAATGCCGCCAGTGAGTCGGGCTCAGATTTATGACCATTTATTGAGCATAAGTGTTGGCAATTTATGAACCAGCCGCGCCCAGTTCCCCCACTCTAAAATGTTATTTTAATAAGCGACTAAGAAGGCAGAGCTTCTGTGTGTGTGTCTTTGTGCTGAAATGAAGATTTATAAACAGCCCCGAGCAGTTTCAACTTCCGAAAGTCGGTTTCGGGTCCTGATTCGGGTTCAACACACCCATAAATCTCCCACAGAATCTTGTTTAGTTTATTGAATTATCAACGGGCGGATGTGTGGGTGGGTTTGACATTGTCTGACATAAAACTAAAGGAAATATCAAACACGTGCGCCAGTCACAGGGCACTTATGTAAATACATTTCCCTCCCCTCCCCCGACAGCGTTTATATTTATAGTTTTATTTGTCTAAGGTTTGCTGGAGCGGCATTAAAATTTTTCCCCTCCGTCGACTTATCTACATCTCGCGTATTTTGCTCATTTCCCACACAGACACACACACACTGCCTCCTCTGGCACACGCATTTCCACTTAATTTTCCTGACTCATTTAAATAAATTTGTTTGGTTTCTGTGGCCTTAAGTATGCAGGACACGTTTTCGGGGGAAATCTGTGAAAAATAATTTTCTTTAGCATACTTCTCGGGGGGCCAACAACATTGACTAGCAATTATGGAAAATACTATAAAATGTATTTATTTCTTTTGAGTAAAAAGTAATGTCCTGCCTGCAGAAGACCTGGGAAAACTTTGGCAAAAAATAATAAGGTCCAGTGCCGCAAAAACACCAAGACCACACAGGAAAGGAGAAGCCAATGAAGTGCCAGTGCTGCAAACCGACACGAAACTTGGCACACACAAACAACAAATTAAAACTTTAAGCTTCGGGGCGCCGCAAAGGAATAATTTCAATGTCTAAAATCTTAACATTGACAGCAGATGCTGCAGAAAAAGGGCACTAGATCAGGGTTACGGCACAGTGCAGGCCACTTCAGAGGCACAGCCATCCTGCAAAACCCATCCCGAACCACCCCAGCGTTGTGCACTTGGCATCAATCAATAATTGCCCATTGAAGGCAGCTGCTGGAAGACTAGTTGGTTGGCAGCTTCAAGCGAGGATGCCACGCCATGATTGATTAGCGGCATGCAACACGAGGTGCTTCAGCAGAAACCCGACTAGACGGCATAATATGGCGCTTATTGAATTGAGTCCTTTGGCCAACCCATCCCTTCTCCATTTTTCATTCCTTTCTTTTCCGTGCCATGGCCACAGGACTGGCTGCTGGTGATATTGCATTGTATCTTTGGAATCGCCTGGGCCGCCAGGACACTCAAGGATGCTCGAACGGCTGTCGGTGTTCTTATCCGCCCCCTCAATCTCTTTGACTGCCGCTTGCATTTCCATTATGTCAATTTGCTCATTCTGCTCGGGTCATTTAATTGCCACCCCTTATTAACCCCTGAAAGGATGTGAGATTCATGCAGCACCTTTACACTTCGAAATTAAATCGGCAAAAATATATCTTAATTACAGATAAGAAGACATTTTTCATGAAATTAATACATTTTGTATGATCTGGAAATGATAATAAATTCATTATTTATTAAACGAAATTCTTATAGTAAATATTATTATTTCCATAACCCATGAAAATGTGATAGATGCATTCAGCACCCTTACACTATTTAATAGGTGGTGCACAGATATTTCTTTTAAGGAAATATAAATTATTTCTGAAATCCGATGAATTTTAAATTATTTCCCAATTATTGGGAATGATAACTACCATGAGGAAATATCTCATGGTAAATACATATCATTTCAATCATTTTTTCTTTTGCAGCTTTTTTGTATTTATAAGAACACTTAATTCATATTGACTCTTTCTTCTCTGTTTCGTTACAGGTACGTTCGCAAGAGTCAATCAGAAGCGTGAGTAGCTGCCACAGGCAATTTTATTATTTGCCACTTATCGATATAAAAGTTCTTGGTTCGACGTAGTCAAAAGTTCAAAGTTGAAGCGAGCCTCAATTGCAGTTATCGAGTTCAGGGGCCTCGGCAAAGTGCATAAATAAATGCAAAAGAGTTTAGGTCAAAAAGCTCGAGTGCTACCCAAAAAAGAGATTTCATATCCATTACAAAGTTGGCCAAAAGTTGGGAACAACTTTGGTCTAGGGTTTCTCGGTGACCACTGGGGCGTATGCGTGATATTAATTATGAATTTAACCAACTCGCCAAACTGCAAGATAATTACTTGAATTTAATCACCCTACTAATTGGCAATAAATTAGACTCAATTTACCTAATAGCCTCACAAATATGCACTTAAGACCCTGCAACATAATATGCATAATTATGCCAGCGCCAGAGCCCCAAAACCAGAACCAAAACCAAAATCTAGCACCTAGACTTAGCAGGCAGCTGTGCCCATGATCCCTATCCATGGTCATAGAAACCCATCATCATCGTCCTAGCCATCGCCTCTCACCTGCCTTCGTCTTAATCAACGCGTTTTATCGCCATGATTTTATTTTTCGGCCTGGAATAAACTATTAGGAAAACTCATTTTCATGAAAATCCACTTTAATTGCTGTAACTGTTGTCGGTGTTGTTGCTATTTCCCCATCTGGTTCTGTGGTTATGGCAGCCAGACAGCCAGATATAATCCACTGAGGGAACGTGAGGTTTCCTTTAGTTCAGAGTATAAGATATTGCTCTATTTTGTTAAACCGGGGACCGTAACAATTACAACTTTCACTTTAACAACCTTTTTTAATCACCTTTTAAATATAAGTCAGAAATTACAGTTAATTTTTCGTCAAAATAAAAGTCCGAAAATAACTGATAAATAATGATTACAAAAATAAAAGGGGATAATACATAATGGAACTTGCACTTTTTAACGTAAGGTTATAATTTTGTAATCGACATAATGAGATCGCGAATTTTTCAGAACAATAAAGACTAATGTTGACCATGGTAACTGTTATTTTGGGCCTATGGCTTAAATATATTGCTTCTGATACTTGTCTTAATTAATCCTTGTTAGAGGACCACATTAAATTTTCTTAAAGTTTGCCATTACTATATTCTCTCTTATTACGTTGTTTTTGACAAGTAGAAGTAGCAAATGCTATATCATGACAAGGTAAAATAGGAAATGAACCGTGTCAAAAATAGAAACTGTCAAATCAGCGCAGGCTAATAAAACATTAAACACTCCCACCTGTCATTCGCTAAGCTTTCGGCAGTATTTTCTCTCAGTGGACCCTTGGCGGTGGCTGTATCAGAACGGCATGCCAGGCACCAATAAAACAACATAAGGCGCTGTGCCGTCTCTCTGGTTTTGGGCTTGGTATTTGGCGAACGACGTTACTTGTAAATTTAACGCAAATTGTCTGTAACATGAGCTCCTCCACGAAAGGTGTCAGAGGGGATTCCACGGCGGGTTGGATGTGGGAAAATCGGGAATGGAGATGTAGAATGGGTCTTTGGTCGATGGGTTTTTGGGGAAAGGAGGGGCAGGGCGGTGGTTAAGGGCACTGCGGGTGGCGGTGAAAGTGCCAACAGCAGTGGCAGCCATTAAATTTTCAAGAAGTGTGTACTTGAGCAGGAAACCCAGGCAGACAGCAGCAGGAGGTGGGATCAGGTGACAGGAGGGGTTTTCCCCCCAGTAGGCAGACAGAGCCACTAAAGATTATATGGGTTCAGAAGGGCGACAAAATTGTCGCAATGGAATCACCCAATAACGGAAGTCTGATTTTGAAAAGCATCTTCAATGTATGACTTAAGTTACTAGATAGTTTTCCCATCACTGAATGAAAGTTGGCAAAGTTTCACCAAACTCAGTTAGAAAAGTTAACCTATAGGGGCTTAAGATTTACTTAGATTGGATGCTTAAGTGAAAGTGTGCAGAGTACAATTGGAAGATAAACTAAGCTGGGAAATTAAATATTTCCAAAAATAAGAAATAGTTTGGTATAGATTTTGTATCTTATTATTTAAAAGTATTTTATGAACCACCCTTTAATTTCCCCCAGTGTTCAAATAGTTCAGTGGTGCGATCATTCCGTTCAGGATTATTAAATTCTCGGGAATCCAAGGAAACTCCCTTACACTCCGATTGTCGCCTGGCGGAATTTGTATGTGAGTGGGTGTCTTCTGGATTATTAGTGGTATTACGTGCCTCCTGGGGAACGTTCTCGTCATCGACATCATTGTGCGTCTCGGTTTCGGTTTCGGTTTCAGTTTCGGTCCGGGAGCATTTAGTGACACGCATCCTTGGGGTGCTATTTGCGCCAAGCCGCAAGGCTGAGGTCTTTCGCTTGCCTCCCCAATTACACCTGTTCCCAAAACGGTAAATATATTTAGCAGACAACTTGTTTGCCCAATGGAATTTCTGCCATTTAGCAGCTTTTCATTGCTTCAGTTAGTTTTTACGGCACGCAATTAAAAGCTGCAGCATTGTGCAGGCTTTGTTCGCCCTGCGATGGCATTGAAACAGAGGCGCAGCCAACAAAAGGTGTAAATTAACATAATGACAGGGGCGGCGGGGGCGGTATAGGAGAAGGGGGGTCCTGATGGCAAGAAAACAAGTGCCAGAGCAAAAGTGCAAAGCGTTGCCGAGCACAACAAAAATATTTATGGCAATGCAAATGGCGTCTGCATAAAATTTATTGACACTTTACTGCGCATTGTCATTGCGGTGCGAAAAGTGGGCGGTAGGGCGAATTCTAGGGGAAAGGGATGGGCGTGGAAAATGGGGAGTAGGAGGGACAGCTTCCGTTTGCCATCGTTTTGCGCTGCGGTTGACATTGTTACGCCCACCGTCACGGCCACGCCTCTAGTTTTTATACCCGGTAAACGTGGATTAGAAGGGTTTATATATCAGATTCAAAAAATATTAAAATATCGTTGACAAAGATAATACCGCTTTCCTTACTTTAAGTCCTTAAAATCTTGGGCTTAGATCCAGAAATATATCCAAAATACCGATGACAAAGATTATAATATAGTGAAATAATAAGTAACAACTTATTTGATTTGTCTTTAAAAAGAAGGAAAATATACGATTTTCAAAAAAAATCATTGAGATCAAAAAATCCTTAGATTTGCTAGACCCAAAAAATCGATGATAAAGATAATGCCAGTATCTTTATGTAAAACCTTATTTAAATGGTTAAAAAAAATATAAAAACCGTACTTTTTAAAGGCAGATATCGGTTCGGTATCCGGAAATCCATATAATGGCAGTACCCAAGTAATATAAAATAAGGAATAGAAATAAAAAGTTAAAAAATGCTTCAACGCCTCGAGGTATGCAATAAAATTGGAAACAGGGTACCTCATGGTCCTGGAACTTTTCTATAGGATTATTTTATGTTTTCTTTTTGTAGTCAGCCTTGTTGCAATGTACGCAACGTGTGCTTGTGTGCGAGGACGTGAGTTGGGTGTGTGTGTGTGCCGCACAAATCCGCTCCCATTTTAATGAGCAAACTTTTTGCACGTGCGCCATTTATTTGCTGTTTAGTAAACTGCATTTCAGATAAAATGTCGCTCCTGTGTGTGCCAGTGTGTGGGCTTTCGAAAATTAATTTTAAATACCCATACTCAGTAACCAGGGGATAATCGCCCAGATCGCTTGCCTAAAGGGATTCTATTTGGTTGCGTGAATAATTAAGTGGAAATTATGTAATCGGCTTAGTCGGGGCTTTGGCCAACACAGTGTTGACATGGAATTTTCGGTGCTAACATCACAAAATCAATAGGCAAACCGTTTAGCCAGTTTAACTAGGGGTTGGAATTTATCGCAATAGTTTTCTGAATTTGATTTCCGCCCAAACCCTACGCCAAACCGTTAGTTTCGGCAACTGTAGACCACAGCTTCAACTGCGCAGCCCACAAAAGCCAACTCAAAGCATGGCCCAAACCGACCTTCTACCCGAACATCAAACACATCTCGGCCGACTCATTTATTATTATGCTCCAAAGCGAATTTAATTACAATGGAAGCCCACAAGGCGTCGGTTAATGTGTAAGCGAAGCGGCAGGCATTTCAGGGAAATTCAAAGATGTCAGTTATGAGAAACTGGAATCGGTGTATAAGAAGACCATATCTTCATTGTAGGATAATGCAGTTTCCATTACACAAATCCGATTTAATTGTATTGCTGGATAGAATAAACCAAAAGGGCTTTGCTTCTCTTCTTGCATGAAACTTGAGTTAAAGTTCCAAAAGTTTTTTCAACTTTTTACCTTCAATCTTTTGTTCCTTTCGATTGTAATAGAATTCCAGAAATTGAAAGTTTACGGTGTTAAAGCGAGAGCCTTTGGATTTTGTTTATTAAACCAAATATTCAGACTGTTTTATATACCCTTCTGCTTGTAACCTAATCAAGTTATAGTAAGTTAATTAAAAGCAGAATGGTCCTTTATTACTGGGAGGAGTCTGGTAAAAGGCTTACGGGGCTTTGAAAGTTAATGGAAGTGGCAGATGCTCAAATCACCTTGAACAATGCAGCCGGGTGGGTGTGTGTATATGTGTCTGTTTTAGAAAGCTCTTAATAATTTCCGCTGGCTTTGGCACACACGAACAGGCACTCTTACTTTACGTTGCGTATACGCCATGGCTGCCAGCACGTGGGTGCTTGAATTTCCTTTTGCCAGCTGCACTATCAGTGGGTTCTGTTATCGTGTGGGCTACATGTTAGATAGATAGATGGATATATATATTGCAAAGCATGCGAGCAAATAAACAAATGGACAGACAGACGGACGGCTTGTCATAAAGTCGAGAAGCGCATTTCCATGTTGGGTGTCAAGTTGTGACTGAACTGGAGCAGGATCCATATCGCACCCATGCCAAGCAAATCGAAATCATTAACGCTGTGTATTTGTCTACCCCCCGTTCTCGAACCGCCCCCAAAAACACTCCCACACCACCCGCCACCCACCACCACCCACCGTGCAGGCGGTGCTCATTTAAAGTCGAACGGCGCCGACGGAGAGCCTTGGATGCAGCCGGTGGTGGCCTATTTGGAGGTGTCTTCGCGACCCACGAAATCGCCAAGTAGGTGGCGCCATCTCACTCTTTCACTCTCTCTCTCTACCCCCCTCTCACACCCACCACCCACACACACCCACTCTCAAATCAAAACCCCCTCTCGATGTGTGCGCCTTGGGCTGCGCGTGTGTGTGTGTTGTTTTTTGGTGTGCGAGTGCCTGTAGTGCGCGCCCGTAGTTTAAAGTTGCGTTCTAGTGTCCACCCGTAGTTCCAGTTGCCCTAGTTGACCAACTTAAAACGCTTCCTAGTTGTACACACACACATCAATCGAAGACTAAACACCCGCAGAGAAGGAATCTTAAGTTCCTCAGTGATTACAAATTCGCACATTTTAAATTTGACCAAAATATCCGTTTGATCTAATGGGACTTCAAATATAAATATCTAATCTAATCTTATCTTAGATTATTTCTGGCCTTAATAAGATTTTCTTTAGCAACCAATGTAAAAAGTCAAATGTTATCAATATTTTTGTATAACCACCAAAATATCAGATTGATCTAATAGCATAGCGAAGATAAATGCAATCTAATCATGTCATTTTGCTTATCTTGGGCGTTTAACTAATTGACTTTAATGCCATAGTTCAAGCTAAATATTATACATATCAGTTCGTCAGGATTTCCAATAATATCTCCGGATACCAATATAAAAAGTCATATGTTGGTATTTTTAGTTAACATAAAGAACATAAGATTAATTTTACAAAAGCACCTAAAAATTTAAGTAATTAAGAACTAGCTTAACATTTGTTTGAAACATTTGTATGTGTCTTAAGGACCAACGTGGTATTTTGAGTTGTAATAGTCAAGAGCCAAATTCAACGATATTTTTCTCTGTGCACACAAAGCCATACACACCCACACATTGAGATGCCTTGTTAACAGCTCTTGTTCCGATGCTACGTTCTATGTATGTGTTTTGTATTGCTGTGTGTGTCTATGTCTAACCAATATTCTTGAAGTAAAGGCTTTAAACTTATCACTGGGAAAATCCCTGGGCCGCTCTCTCCTTTTTTTCGTCCTTTCCACAGAGTGTGATCAGACATTCGTGTCGCGGATCGGTGGACCCCAGAATGGCAGCTTCTCGGCCCCGCTGCTGCACAACCATCGCAATCACTCGCGCCAATGCCTCTACACCTTCCTAGCAGGACCTGGACAGCGTGTCGAAGTAGTTTTTAAATCGTTTAATTTAAGAGGAAGTCCACCAGAGTGAGTACTACATAATAAAAGTGTACAAGAAACTAATAACTAACTATCTATAACTTAAAAGTGCTCATAAAAACTTGTAAAAACTTAGCTAGAGATTTTATAACGTGACATTAATATTAGGATTAATCTGTATCTCTTGCTTAAGTTTATTCAACTTCTCGGATCACACTCCCAAGCCACAAAGATTTAAAATTGCATTAATAACGCCTATTACGCATTCTTATAATGAAAACTTTAAATAAACTTAAATTAAATGATATAAAATGTTAATCTTTGGTTAAGAAATCTTTAAAAAATTGTATTATTCAATCGTTAGCTAAGCCAGAGACCCCGTATCTTTTTTAAGAAGTCTCCTTAAGTATTTTCATATTTCAAATTCAATTGCGTTTGCACCGCAAACTAAAACAATTTTCTTGGTCTATTTCCTTTTTTGCAGCGGTTCGGCCGTCGGTGAATTACCAAGGTAAATATTAAACCCGATTGAATCATTTTATTCATCGGAGATGTCTGCTCTCTTCATAAATTTATTTAATATTAAATTTCCTACCATCTTTTTCCAGTTGTGTTCATGAGTACATGGATATCTACTCGGAGGTGCAGTCGTCGGAGCCAGCGGAACTGATCAATTCGCCATTCGGGGGCCGCTACTGCGGCACCATTCCGCCGCGTCGTCGCATTTCCATGTACCGGGCAGTTGCGATTTCTTTTTTTAGCAACAAGAACGTGACCACGGACCTGTTCGAGGGCACGTTTAGGTTTATAAATGCATGTGAGTAGAGCTGCCATAGGATTACCTTTTTCCTTCTCTAAAAATACTGACCATATCCTGTGATTTCCTCCCTCCCTCGAAAAGCGGAATATGAAATTGGCATACCCATTGCGGGATCGCCATGTTCCTACACGATAACGCCCAGCATGAGCGTCAACAAAACTGGTGCGCTCATATCGCCAACCTATCCAGGTGCCTATCCGAAGGATATGTCATGCACATATCAGTTTCTTGGTGAATCGAATCAGAGGGTTAGATTAGAGTTTCGTGATTTTGATCTATTTTTTGGTGGACCACAGTGAGTACCTCTAATGCTGCACAATTAAAACAAAGAAACACAGAGAAATATACACCCAATCACACACACTACACACACACCCTACCGGTAACAAGTCAAGATCAAAGCAAGTTTTTCCAAGTTCTGGCCAAAACTTGCTCTGGTTGGCAGCCCACACTCTCAATCTGTGAACTATCTAAACCAAATTTACTCTCATTCGAATGTCTCTAAAAACCACTCTTCTCTATCCAATCTGCGCTATCCCAATCTGCAATTTGTCTACAACAAAATTTCAACAACATGAACAACTGAAAACTGACAAAACAGCTGCCCATTTGACTTCGTGAAAGTGTACGATGGTCCAGATAATTCGTCAGCATTAATCGGTACATATTGCGGGCAGCAAAGAAACTTAGTTTTGTATTCGAGCGAGTCGAGCCTTTTTGTTCATTTTTATACGTTATCGCGCACCGCAAATACCCAAAATCGTGGCTTTAAAGGAATTTATGAATTTAGCGAGAGTTTTGTTAAATTAGATTTTATACGTAAGTATTGCCAAGCATCCTTTACTATACACAATCTGTTTGTCGTTTCAGTTCTGCCTATCCCATAACCCCGGCAATCATTTTGTGGTGCCCAAAAAGGGTTCTTCATAGAGTGGGGCCTGCTTTTTGGGGCGCCCCAAAATGGTTGCCATAGCGAATAGCATTTATCAGCTAATTGTATGTGCTTGAACCAACCAATTCACTGGCTTTGTTCGTTTTGTGTGCTCTTTAAATTTCAATGTATCTCCCTGTCGACACTACAAATTCTAATCTTCCACACTTTCTCTCTACTTCGAAAACAAAAACTTTTTCTACGCTATCTGGTGATTTCTGCTCTACTCTACAATCTACAATTCGACCCGATCCGATCTGATCTGACTGCTCTATCGAAATTCCAACTCATTATTCGCTACAAAAACGAAACAACAAATTGTAATGAAAATACGTACATCAGGTGAAAATGATGGCATTCACATACGTGGCTCAGAATGTGATCAAAAGATTTTATCGAAGAAGGAATCCACTGGCTTTGTGCTCTCACCCAACTATCCCTATCCCTATATACCAAAAACTGTGTGTAGGTGAGTCGAACAGTCGAAGTAGTTAGTATTAAGAGTTGTAAGTGATTGTAATGTTTGGACTATCATCTAGATATTTCATCTATGGCATGCAGGATGCCCAGCATCTGGAGCGTGTACGACTCGAGTTTAACGCTTTCAATATACCCAAGGTGGAGCACAAGGACAAGGGCGAGTAAGTAATCTCTTTAATCTATAAAATAACTTACAATTATATAAACAAATACCTTATAAAAAGATTACTACTTTAAACAAGTAAATAACTTTTAAAAAGATTACTACTTTAAATAAAATTAGCGTTAATACGTAGTATGCTTATAATACCATATTAAATACAAAATACATAATTTTTAAAAGTTGTGAAACTTTTTCATGCCTTTAAAAAATTTTCAGTAAAAAAAAAGAGGTCTTGAATATTATTTTTAAAGCATATTTTTTAGTAAAATAAATATCAAGAACAACATACTTTACTGTCATTTAAAATGCAAAGTACCTAAGAATTACCAGGCTAATAAAAATGGTGAATAAAACTAATAAATTTCAAACTTTTCGGAAAGGTCCAACTGCACGGACGGCTATCTTAAGATCTATCTGAAGGGCCAGGAGACGGCCGATGCATACGACAAGTTCGACTACGAGCTGTGCGGCAACGAGACGCAACGGGTGATTAGCGAGGGGCCCCGACTGGCCATGGTCTTCAGCTCGGGGGAGTTGCAGGGTCGTGGCTTCAAGGGCAAGTACACCTTCGAAACGGAGTACAAGATTCCGGGAACAGCGGCTCCGGACGGAACCTGCAGTTTTACCTATGTGAGCAGCTCGAAGAAGCGCGGAGAACTGAACAGTCCGCGGTACCCCTCCAATTATCCGTCAGATACGAACTGCTCGTACCTCTTTTTGGCCGAGGCCGATGAGCAGGTGACCATTGTATTTGACCACTTCAAGATCAAGGCGGACAACAATGCGAATGCCACGGCGGGAGCCTATGGGTGAGTATTAAGATCAAATGTTTTTAATTTGAGAGTTCGTCTTCTCCCTTTTGCGAGAAGAAACGTTCTTGATATCAAGACAAAAGTACCCTCGATTTTGTATATCGAGATAAATCGATTTTTAAATAGACATGGAAGTAGTCTATATTTTGTTTTTTGACCAAAGTAGTTTTGCAAGCTGAGATCACTTCTTTTCATTAGGAGAATTTGAGATTAAATAGATCTTGACTTAATTTGAGTTTAAATAAACGGTTTTTGAGAAATTTTTTTTTCTGTGTCTATAATGTTAAATTATTATTATTCCCTGCAGCTCTGGCGCCTGCTTCGAGGACTGGCTGGAGATGTACGTCGTCTACCGGGACAACAACGACCGCCTGCTGGGCCGCTACTGCGGTCAGACAGCCCCCGGACCCGTCGAGAGCCCGCGGGGAGCGGTGGGGCTGCGGATCACCCTGCACACGGACCAGGCGAGCGTGGCCAGCGGCTTCAAGGCCCGCTACTTCTTCGAGTCGGCCAAGTCGGATGCCGGCGACTGCGGCGGCAACTTCAGCAACCAGGACTCGGGCCTCATCACCTCGCCCAACTGGCCGGCGGGCTACAAGGCGCCTGGCCGGGGCATGGCCTCCAACGCCTGCAACTGGGTGATGAAGGCCCGCCCCGGCTACAAGCTGTCCATTCACTTTGAGCAGTTCGGCCTGGAAGGAGACCCAGCCAGTGAGTCATTAAACCAGATTTAATATAATTACTACAATAAACAATAATGTTATTATATTTTGTTTAATAAGTTGTATAATTTTATGATACATATTTTAAAACGCTAGTAACCAAGTCAGAATCACGATATTTTAATGATGGGTTTTCTATACACTACACATAAATATTTAAAATGTAGATTATATCAAAATTACTTCATCCTTTAGTCACAGTACACAAGTCGGTTTTAGAAAGGTGTTGCAATATTTGTGCAGTGTTCTATATTATTCATTTCCGTTTACAAATGCTAACTTAAGGATTTTTTAATTTTTTTATAAGAACATTTAAAAATTCTAATTTCAATGTTACAATTTTTTGATGTAAAAGACAATATGCGCAGAGTTTTTTAACTAATAAAATATTAAAACCATAAGATATGCCAATTTTTTCAAAATATTGCTAAGCCAATGTTCTCTTTATTTTTAACAAAATTATTTTATACAAGAAAAAATGTAATTTATGTCTGAATCTATAGTTAATCAATCCTTTTTCCCCCAGATCGCGGCTGTCCTGCTGCTGTGCTGCGGCTGTGGATGAACGTGGACTCCGACCAGCCGCCGATGGAGCTGTGCGGCGAGAAGCCGCCCGTGGAGCAGTGGCACTACACCTCCACCGGCCAGACGGCGCGCATCAGCTTCACCACCAGCGACAAGACAGTGGGTGCCCAGGTGAGTTTTGGCAAGGGGCAAGAGGAACAAGATGAGTAACGTCCAAAGAACGTAACCTACAACCAACTGATTCATTTTACAGGGCTTCCGCATTGTGTGGACCGAGATCCAGGACTCCGGCCCGGGGCCGCCGTCCGTGGGGCTGCACTGCGAGTCCACTTACCACTTCCAGTGCGGAGCCGGATACTGCATCTCCGACAAGCTGCGATGCGACGGTGTCAAGAACTGCGGACCCGGCGACGATACTGACGAATTGCACTGTGAGTCGTGAGTGAGTCGAACGGTTCAGTTCAATTTTTATTTGCCTTCTTTTGCCTAAGTTTACGTAACGAGTATCTTAAGTTTGTCTCGTGTTTGTGTTTCCAGTGCCGTCCGCTGTGGGGCAAGCCATTCAGTTTCCACTTTAATTTCCCTTGGTTTTCCACGGTTACATGTGCGATCTTGCGTTCCTTACACTTTTCATTTGATGCGTGAAGAAAACTTGAACCCGACGAAACACTTGCAAACCGTTAACCACTAAATATAACAACTATAATAACCTATACTAACTTAAATACCAACTAAAGTGCCCGTTCCGAGGCGCACCCGAATCAACCCTATATTTCTCGCTAAGTCTTTTTGCACCTAAGTATTCGTATATGTCCTGAACCTTTACTAGCTGTTTTGTTTCCTTTTCCTTTTCGATGGCCAGACTTTTGTACATACCTTCTTCTTCTTCGATAGCCACAGCCCAGGGTGCTACCCACCATCCTCTGAGTTACCCAACCCCACCCCACCCAAGCTTCACCAATGCATTTCTCTATTTCTCACCCGATTTCTCAGTATCTCCACACTCACCTCGAATGGCATTCAGCACACAGAAACAGACCCAGATATCATATCATATCAGTCTTGGGGATGCCTACAGCCACGCCCACACTAAACATCTTTCTCTCTTTCTCTCTCTACTTGTCTAATTCTCCCTCTGTTTCTCTCTGTTCTTTCTTTTGTCTCCACTAACAAAACTGAAAACTAAAAACTGAAATCCACTACCAACTACAAACTTCGACTGTGAAACTGTGTAAACAATATAAATTCCCCTCCTCGAACCTTAAATCGCAAAAATCAAAAAAACAAACCTTTACCCTTGGCACAGGTGACGCAAACTCCACGCATTTGCCCACATTTCTACAGACATTTGTTTTAGCAATTATGGCACTAGTGTTAAATACGTACAACTAAAGTTAAACAAAATCCTGAGAGATCGAAACTCGAAAAATCAAAATTTTTAAGTCGAAATTGGAATTGGAATTGCCACGAGAATCAAAAGCGTGAAACATAACTAAGATAACGAATTAACATAAACGGACATTCTGATAGCCAGAATTTGTACTCATTTTTCTAACAACAAAACAATTGCAAGCGAAACGAAGCAACCAAGCCAAAAATATTAACTCTTATACTTAAGTAAAAGAAACTCTTTGGTCACAATTAACACGTGAGTTCCGCATAAGCTTGTCTACAATCGATCCACACTCCACGCTCATGACATGCACAGTGTTCCAACCAGACACATGTCACCCCAATCTAGAAAAAGAATTCAAAACCCATAACCCTAAACCCCGTAGAATGCCACAGTACAAGGAGATCACAGTTCACAGCCCAATGAAAATACGACCATCCCAAGTTTCTCTTTTGTTGCATCTTTCAGTTCACTACAATCGCATTTTGAGAGTTGAGTTTATGAGCATGCCTCCGTTTTTGGTTCTGGCTTCTTTGTGTTCCGCACCTTTCCCCACTTGTCATGTGCACCGCATCTATCCGATGTATATATAGTTCATATATCTTCCTGGTGCCTTTGCTAAACTGAACTGAATATTCTAAACCGCCTAACCCTAAATCTTTTGATATGCTAAACTTGTGAAACCCACTTTAAAAGCCGAAAAGAAATGGAAACCACAGCACACAAAACAAGAACATCAAGTTCAGACTCACCCACATGACACACACTCGAAAATCTCAGCTAACTAGAGATCCACACAACACACATTCCTAACTATAAACCATCCAATCTTCTTGATCAACTTACTGCATAGAGGGGCTTGTGTCATTAACTAATTTTCTGTCCTGTGGTCTTGCTCTCCCCCCAATTTACCGAACCTCAATAGGTACCACGGAAGCGGCCGAGGAGGACTACGACGTCCTAATTATAATAACGCTTCTCGTCGTCTCGTCCCTAATCTGTCTCCTATGCATACTCTGTCACTCCAGAAGAAACCGTAGGAACCATGTCCGTCAATTGGGCCTACATCGGAATGCACATTACGACTCGCAGACCAGTGCCACGGGTGAGTTCTGTTGTTATGATATGATATTGCATGATTATTATACCAGATGTGAATAAAAATATTTTTGATTTATGTTTTTATAGGTTTTCTTTGAGTTTGGTTTTATTTACATTTTTTCAAGGTAAACTGTTTTTTTGTTTTTACTATTACTATTTGTATTTTTTCTTAATTTTAACTAAAGTTTTTCTGATATCTAAGAGAACCTAGATTCTTAAAGTTCAAAATGTTTCTTTTTTGTTTGATTTGAGAAGAATTATTAAGTTGCAGAGTTGGAGTAATTTTTCACTGTTGCACACGGTAAGCGTGGCGGCAGAGAAAAAGCTTAGGTTGCAGACCGCTGCTTGAAGCAATTCTTACATTTTATTTTAAAACAGAAAATAAAATGTATATATATATATTGTATGTTATTAATAAACTTAGACATATATTTATAATAAAATATTTCAGAAATACCTGTGTCTAATTGAACTAAGAATTAACTATTCTTACCATTAATTTTATAACTTCCCATTAATCCCCTCTATTTCTTTAAGCAGCGGGTCTCAGCTCCAGTCGCAGGCATCTGCAGAGTGGTGGCGCCAGCATCGCGGGCAGTTTGCATGGGATCAACAGCGGCAACCTGATGATCCCGCCCGCCCCACTGCCGCCCACCAGCGTGCCGCCACCGCCGCATATCTGCATCGCCGGCGTGGACATGGGAATGGGGATGGGCATGGGACACGGGCTGATGTCCAACGGAGAGGACGACGACGACGATCTGGAGCTCGACGAGGACCAGCTGGACGCGGACATTTTCATCAACGATGTGCACTTCGATGAGGACAACATCGACCATGTCAACCAAATGGCGAACGTCTAACGATGGTTCGGCGCAGTTGTAGGCACTTTTATCGCGACCTTCAGTTTCGGTTTTAAAACGCATTTAGAATAAGGCTAACTAGGTAATGGCGAAGAAAGCATCTTTGCAGAGCAAGAGCAGTAGATTACACACACTCCCACAGCGCATACTGACACGCAGACACAGGATCACACAGATACAGTAAAACCGGGAGGAGGACAGAAACAGAAATTCAAAAGTTAACAATACCTAAAAGACAAGAAAATATGCAAAAATGCGAATTGATTAAGACATAAATTTAATAGCGAGCGAAACGGGATGGTTAGTAGGCATTATAGATCGATAAAGATGGAAGCTAAATAAGTACAGTAGGGCGAGCATATTGTAGTTGCGATAACACGATTAGCCAGAAGCGTTTCACATAAGTAAGGGTTGATGGCGGAGGAATAAGAAACAAATAATAGCTACATTTAATAACTATATTATACACATAGCGAAATACGTACGATGGAATGGAAAAGGACGCACAAAAGCACAGGGCGATAGGCGGACAAACGGATGTGTAAAAAGCAAGGAGACGCCCTGCAGCGGAAACGGAAACGAAAACGAGCCAGAAATAGCAGGCGGAAGTGCAAGTACGAATCATTTTCAGAGCCACAAGAGACCGCAGACAAGACGAAAAATAAAATAAAGTTGTTGATTTTTATATTTGATACGAGTAATATTTAGGTGAAGCATAAATTGAATTAATTATACAACCGAAGAAACGAAGAACGTAAGCGTTAATAAAACAATACACACATTCGCAAACCGATAGATAAACCGATAATGAATAACGGCAGCAACATACTAAAGGGCATAAAACAATAATAATTAAATACCTTTACATACGCGCATGACTTTTTATTTACACATTTTGTACAAAAAATCTTCGACCCTTGAGGCTACACAAATCAAACATACAACAACAAAAAGGCGAAGAAGAAATAATGCATAACTAAAAGAATTAGTGACTATCAAAACAGTATCTTCCAGCAAAGAATAAAAGCAAAGAGTTAAATGACGCTAAATCGAAAAGTTTATATGAGAATAAAAGAGGAAATTTAATAAATTAGCGGCCCCAATGAAAATGGAAAATGAATGCGAGAAATGGAAAGGAAATAAATTCAAAGATTTTTGTCTATTTAAGCACATTTTTATAAACATTTAAGGCGAACCAGAATATTTATAAAAATGTATACGCTAATGGGAACGATAATAATAAAGTAAATTATACAAGAAGCTAAAAACAAGAATCTAAACACAGAGAAACCCAATATTAAGTTGATTTTTCGTTGTGTCAAATGCACTTGGCAATCTTTTTTATTAAATATGATTTAATGTTACTTATACATACATATGCAAACCTATTGCGAGTTGTAAGACGATTTTGGTTCATATCAGTTTCCTCCGTTTTGGAGCTAAATGATGAATTCCCTAACATTTCGTAAAACAAATAATAATTATTGGTTTCATAGCGCACGTACGTTTTGCAAAAGAAAATTGAGAAAATTAAAGAATATGGCTTAAATCAGCGATGGAAACATAAACCCGTTTAACGTAAAAACCATTTATATAATAAACGTATGTAGGTGTTACAAAAATGCTACATTAATTAAATAAAAAATGATAAAAAAAGCAAAAGTAAATACAATTACATTGATGAAGTAAAACGTTGTTAAATTGTTGCATAAAAAAGCATAATGAGCAAGTAACTCCTAGGAATTAATTCTTAAAAATAAACTTTAGTTTAAGTGTACAAATTTTGTTGTTGTATTACATTAAAGCCGAGAAGAAAACCCAGAAGCAAAGAATTCAATTAGTTAATAAAAACTCTAAATTTGTGTTCTAGCAATAAAAATTAAACATAAATTTAAAGAAAATAGTACTAAAAACATAAAGCTAATAAAATGTTCAAGAAAGAAAGTCCCCAAAAAGAAACCTATCCCAAAACAAAAAAATGTTCTAAACTAAAAAGTTTACTAAAGTAACACAAAGTTAAATTAAAACACCCAAAAAGAGCAAATGTTAAAATTACAATTAAACCTAAAAATAAGCCACTCAACGGAAGGAGTCGAACACATTTGAATTGAGAGACGTTTTTCAAATTTCAAAATCCAAAAACAGAAGTCAGAAAAACCGAATATCGGGCGCACTTATTGGCACAAAACATGGCGCCGTTTGCCAAAGAGAGATAAAGAAAATCCCCATAACAAAATAGTTGAATAATAAAATGCAGAACAAAAATTTCAAATTAAAAGGAAACACCTACAAAAACAATTCCATGTTAACATTAAATATAAATAAAGGTAATTAAATAAATGAATACTAAAACCAATTTAATAATATGTTTCTTAAATTAAATTTATGCGTGCTTTTTTTAAAATATTTTAAACAGTTTTTTGTTATTCTAAAAAAATTCCCTAAAAAGAAATAAGCTAGTCCCAAAACTAAAAACTAAACTGATCCAAAAAAACTTTCTTTAGACTTGACAAAAATATTTATTTATTTGTGTTGATTGCAGTCATCATTGGGAGGTTTATAAAGTAAATAAGGAACGTTACATAAATATCCTTCAAACAGAACAAAATGCATAATTATTTCAGATCTCTTTTGCTAGTTCTGAGAATTTATGCGAAACTTGTCCAGCATTTTGTTAATAGCCTCCTCATCGCCATCGATCTTGGCCTTCTCTTGCTGCAGAACCTCCTGAAAGGTCTTCTGCTTAGTGCCCACCAAGTAGAAATCCTCATCCGAAATGGTTACTTGCGCATCCGCACTGGCAGCACTACCCTCGTAGATGTCCAGCGCTTTGAAATCAAAGACTGCGATGAGACGGTCAACGGCGTATTGACCCACAACAAGGCCTATGAGCCACTCACCCATGCTCTTAATGAGATTACCATCCGAATCGGTGAAGTTGAACTGGAAGGTGTTGACCACGGTGCGCCGGGCAGGATCCGATTCCTTCAGCTTTCTGCGTATCTTCTCAATAATCTCGTCGCTCTTCATCTTGGAAGTGAACCGGCTGAGTGTCGCTGCTCGACTAATTTAAGCGCTGGTCAAGCAATTGAGGCAAACTCTGCGGATTAGCGCTCTGAGAGGTTGGCGCTTTGCATAATGCTTAATTAAAGTCAATTTGTTTCATATAGACATGATTGAAGATATTGATGTGCGGTAACGGGAGAGGGCATGAGAAAAACTGCAAGTACTTTGGGGTCAGTAGGTATATTTCGGTAGCTCAAATAGGACTACCCACTAAAACTAGGTGTGAAAGTCAATTGCTTATGTGATCTAGGGCTTCCACAGCTTCAGAAGTCCGTCCTCGCTGTAGCTGGCCAACAGATTTTGATGCGGATGATGGGTTAGGCCAATGACGTCCTTTTCATGAACCTAAGGGGTAAAAATCATGTTAAAAATCAGTCTAAAGAACACTAAAGAGGCCACCTTACATTCAAAGTACGTTCCAGTTTGCCAGAGGAGACGGAGAAACAGTACAGCACCTGATCCTCACCAGCGCAGTATATGAACTCGCCGCGCGGCGAAAGAGTGGCTGAGATAAAGGCTCCACCCTCGCGCTTTCCCGACGAGAAAGATCGCACAATCTGGCCCTGCATGTTCATAATGACAACCGTGTTGGATCTGTTGCAGACAATGAAGTGCTCCGGGTTCTTGGGCAGGATGAGGACTGTGTTGACGGCCAGCTCGTTGCCAAGGGGCTTATAAGTGGCCACGCATTCGGTGGTTTTGAGGGACCAGACCTTCACGGTGCCGTCGGAAGAGGCGCTGAGCACGCTGTGGCCGTCGGGCGTAAATGTGGCTTCGTTTACGAAAGAAGAATGGCCCTTGAACTCCTTCAGCATCTTGCCAGATTTCAGGCCATGCAGTCGCACCGTGTAGTCAAAAGACGCACTGAGAACCTGACTGTTATCTCGCGAAAACTGCAAGCAGGTGATTCCTTTGGTGTGAGCCTTCTCGAACTTCCGCAAGCATTGACCGGTGATGATACGCCACACCTTGACCTGGCCATCTTGGGCGCCAGAGGCCACCATCTCGGAGTCGCGGGAGAAGCTCAGTGCCAGCACCGCCTGCTCCATCATCATGAACTGATCCTGTGCCTGGTACTTCAGATCCTTTCTCACCTTGCCGGTGGTAAAGTTCCACACCTCTAGGAAGCCATCCACACTGCCCGTGATTAGGTACTGACCATCTGGCGAAAATTGGGCGCACTCCACGTGCGACTTTTGGCCAAACTTGATTTGTCTGAACAGCTGGGTGGGATACATTTCCTCTTCCTGATCCTTCATCGCCGCCTTGCCGCGGAACAAATCGATGGTGGTGCCGGGCGGAAGGAGTCCCTGGTGCTGTTGCCATTTCAAAGCCTGTCCAAGGAGCGCCAAGAGCCTGGAGGAGGGCACCACATGCACCTCACCACTCAACTCCTGGGAAATGGCCGTACGCCGCTTCTCCTTGCTGCTGCCCTCCGCATAGGCTTCTCTGGGGTCGAAATAGGCGCGCTGCAGCATGTTTTCTAAAAGGGCAATTAGAATAAAAATCACCAATCATTAAAAAGATGTGACCCATTTTAACTGTACCCAAATGAATGTATCGCTCCGGCTCCTGCTGCTTCAGCATGCTCATGGGATCCGTTTGACGGAGCAGGGATCTGGCGGCACCCAATTCCCGCAGTTCAATCAGCTCCAGGACTATCTGCTCGTAGAGATTGAGTAGCTTCTTATCCGGTAGCTTTAGGGATTGGGTCACTTTCAACACGGTGTCCCAGTGGCCATTGGAGATGTCCTGCACGAAACCATCCACGCTGTCCACTGTGTTTAGGGAAACACCAGTTTCCTCCTGAAAATATGTGTTATAGGATTGGTTATCCTTTGGAGAGTGTCAGTGCTCACCTGTAACGTCTGCAGGGTCTTCAAAAGGTTGGACTCCTTGAGATATTGCTGGATAAGCCGGATCACACTTGGTTTGGGGGAGGAAATCCGGAATTAGCCAGAACTCCTTGTTCTTCATTGATTTCTGGTACTTACTCGGCAGATTCGATTTCTATAGACATGGCTAGTAAAGTGCCTGGCTTAAAAGTCCCCTTAAAATAAGTTTTAATACAGGTTTTCAAAAATTTACAATAATATTGATAAAAAGTACGTCTCTTCTTCTTCTTCTTGAGTTCTTCTTCTTTGAATAAACACCGATAACTCTGCCCAGAACAGCTGGCAGTTATCGGTTTCGCCAACAGCTGATTGCTAGCACAAAACAAATCGATATTATTTCATAAAAGTGGTTAAAAAATAAGAGTTCTTGCATTTCTAAACCAAAACTATTAAAATTAAGTGTTATTTTTATAATTTCTGATTTAAAAAGGCGTATGAACTCCGTTCCCTGTGGCGGAGACATGAGCAGAAGGAAAACCATAAAACTCATAGGTAATTCAAGCGGCTTTACCTAACATTTAAAGTGTTTAGGACCCACGCAATATCTATAAACTGTACCGGCTTTGGAATACGGAATACTTTGGAATACACACACAAAGTCGCCGATCAGCCGTTTGACAAAAACAAACATGACGATCGAAAAACACGAGTAAAAAACAAATGGCGGTGTTTCCCGCTCTTTTTGGGTTTTCGGCGGTAAACGATCTCTTCTGGCGGGTTGTATTTAGTCTCCGTTTGCCCGCCGTGTAGAGTACTCCATTGAAGCCGGAACTCCAAACTGCCACCCCGATCCGTTGGCTGTACCACATATAGATAGTAAAATCCGCTCTCCTCCGATTTCACGTGCAGATCGCAAGTTGTCCAAACTGATGGCGGCGGCAGCATCCAGTTCGCGGCAGGGACGGAAGTACG
The DNA here is from genome assembly GCF_014743375.2 of Drosophila subpulchrella. Classification (NCBI taxonomy): domain Eukaryota; kingdom Metazoa; phylum Arthropoda; class Insecta; order Diptera; family Drosophilidae; genus Drosophila; species Drosophila subpulchrella. The sequence goes on from NW_023665577.1 coordinate 3,851,763, forward strand.
CCGAGGGCACCCAGCCCTTCACCGTCCTCATCGAGGGCAACATCGGCAGCGGCAAGACCACCTATCTGAACCACTTCGAGAAGTACAAACAGGACATCTGCCTGCTCACCGAGCCCGTCGAGAAGTGGCGCAACGTCAATGGAGTCAATCTGCTGGAGCTGATGTACAAGGAGCCCAAGAAGTGGGCCATGCCCTTTCAGAGTTATGTCACGCTTACCATGTTGCAGGCGCACACCGCGCCCACCGACAAGAAGCTAAAAATAATGGAGCGCTCCATTTTTAGCGCGCGGTAAGTGCATTATCCCCGGCTATCCGGTTTGACCAGAATCGCTAATTTTGCGGCTGCCTTTTAGCTACTGCTTCGTGGAGAACATGCGACGCAATAGTTCCCTGGAGCAGGGCATGTTCAATACGCTGGAGGAGTGGTACAAGTTCATCGACGAGTCCATTCATGTGCAGGCGGACCTCATCATCTACCTGCGCACCTCGCCGGAGGTGGCGCACGAGCGCATCCGCCAGCGGGCTCGCTCCGAGGAGAGCTGTGTGCCGCTCAAGTATCTTCAGGAGCTTCACGAATTGCATGAGGACTGGCTGATACACCACAGACGCCCGCAGTCTTGCAAGGTAGCTATCGACATTCGAACTACGTATCCCCGCAAGCCACTTAATCTGTTTCTGTCCCAGGTCCTTGTCCTCGATGCCGATCTGAATCTGGAAAACATTGGCACCGAGTACCAACGCTCGGAGTCGAGCATCTTCGACGCCATCTCCAGCAACCACCAGCCGTCGCCGGTTCTGGTGTCGCCCAGCAAGCGCCAGCGGGTCTCCAGATAACTAGTGAACAGCACATACCGCTGAACTCCATATCCCATATAGTACCTAATTCTACACAATAACAGACTTTTTTTATAATATAAGAGGCGCAGACGAGCCGATCCGCGGGAAAAGGCAAAGAATAATCTACTTACACTTCAAGCCCCTGATGAACGCATTCGTATTTTAACAATTATAATCCACATTATATTCTCTTCACAGAAACTAGTTTGTAAGCCGAAAAATTGTAATAAAACTGTGACTGTTTATGCTAAATGAAAGCCACTTACTATGTACTGTTCAAATAACTTGCAGTTTCACAAAGGCATTTCAGTAAAGAAGTTAGCATTTTTATAGTTTAATTTTTGTTGGACAAAGAAATGAATACATGGTGATTGTTCCGAAAAAATGACTAGATATTTTCTATTTAATTGGGTTATAGTTTTGAGTTCTACATCACACCTATGAAATTATATTTGTGGATGTTTAATTGTAAACTAATGATAATACAAAACGGTACTTCACTGAACAATATGTTGTAGATACAAGTTCCTACTTATATTTCTAACTTCCTCCCAATAAAACCATCTGTTTAGTAAATCGTCTTTATATAAATTTACATAGTTTGATTTCCTATCGGGCTTACTTAGGTGGTACAGCTTAATTAGGACACCTCACGAGGTGCGTTCCTTCCGTGTTCCATTTCCAGGTCCTGCTCCTGGATGGGGTCACTTGGGTCCGTTCATGATCGGCGGTCGGACCCCGGGAATTGTGCCCAGTGGAGGTGGTGGTCCCATCATGGCCATGGGATTCATAATCGGTGGCGGGCGCATGCCCATCATGGGATTCATCAGCGGTGGCATGTAGGGCATTCCTGGCATTCCAGGACGCGGAGGAGCTCCCATATTCGGAGGCGGAATGGACACTCCCGCCGGCTTCGGAGGTGCCCCTCCTGGTCCGCCCGCAAATGGATTGTTCGTGATCTTGCCCGCTTTGAAGGCGGCGGTGGTGGCGTCAATCAAATGCTGGGCCTGCTCCTCCATCCACTTCTGGTAGTAGAACTTCACATTGTCGCGGTGCTTGCGGCCGGTGCAGTGGGTCTTCCGCACCGAGGGCGAGTCGTGGGTCAAGTAGGTGTCACAGTAGTCGCAATAGTACTTTGGCATTGTACTATTTTATTTAACTTGGCGTAGAAATGCCGAAAATTGTAGATTTATTTATTTTTTTCACGGCGGTGTGACCCCGTACGTCTAGGGTTGTCAAGTATGGTGAAATATGCTGCTGTCTGGCATCGCTGTAATTATCGATAACTATTGAGGCAGAAATTGCACTGCACAGTGGGCTATATGGACGAACCTGGTTTGTGACTCATAAAATGTTATAAAAAAAAATAATTTTTTTTGATTGTTAATTTTCGTTAAACGATGTTTAAATTTGTTTAAATAATTTAATTGGTCCAAAATTTTACATATACATTTACATAACGACAAGAGAAGTTAAGCACAAGTTAAGGTTACAAATAAAGTTTCGGTATAAAGCTGGAAAAATTAATAAATCAATTTTTTATTTCTAGAGTTTATTCAGGATTTAAAAATTGTGATTGGGAAAATAGCCCTTCTAGACACTATACAAATATTTTTGTTCAATTTGGCTGATTGTAACACTTTGTCGACATGAGTGTCACAGTAGACATCTGAAAAGTAAACTACAAAATGTTTATTGTTTTCTGCTCCATATATTAACTGAGTTTCATCGAAAGACATCAAAATTAACCCAAACATAGAAGTTTTTTGATGTGCATGAGGGCCGTAAATTTTTAAACAAGTTGCCACTTACACTTTATTTTTTATCTAATAAAGACTTATATGTATATAAAAGAGAACAATTATTTTCATACTCCAAAAATAAATAAGATAAAATAGGATATATTGTTATATGTTTAAGATCACTGACACTTTGCTCTATTTTAGCAGCGCTTCGAACCGAGGCTTGCGTATGCGGTGCAATTTTGTATCCCCCCTTCGGCTTGGGCACACTTTCTGACGTTTTGCAGTATGGCCACACTGCTCCAAGTTTGAATTGGCCACACCGGCAGTTATTTTGAAACCGGCAAAATACGAAGACGTGAGCGCGGACGGTCGGTTTGGTACTTTTGCCGGCTAACACACCTTTCGAACGACGCGTAACTCATAACGGTGGCCGGGCCATAAAATCGCCATAATCACGGGCAATTCGAGTGCGACGTGCTAATTATGCAAGGCTGAGAACTAGCCGGAAAATTAAAGAAAATTAAACAGGGGGCCCAAATAAACCAGTTGAATTAAACTTGTTTGTGAGTGCGTGTGAAAAGGCCGAGGAATTTGGCCCAAAGTAGTAGACAATAGCTAGGAGGCTGCGACTGCGACTGCGACTGCGGAGGATTCAAGTCCAGAAGTTGCTCGACCAGTTTTCGGGCCTCTGTGTGCGTGTGTGTTTGGGTTACTTGGATTTTGGATTATTTGGAATACCTTTTTGCTCGAGGTGCCTGCGAAGCGGAGCGAATGAAGAGGAGCAGCTAGTGGCCGCCAGAGAGAGAGAGAGTGACACCGAGAGAGACAGAGAGCCAGGATGCCCTTCGTCCAGCGCGTGGTCCAGCCCGTCAATGTGGCCCAGGCCACGGCGGCCAGTTTGGGCCACGCCTCCGGGAGATTCCACTGTACGCCCGGCAAGTGCCGGAACAACAACTGCATCAACAAGCAGTCGCCGGACGGAGATGGGATCTCGAGTCCACTACCCAATGGCCATGGCTCACCCACATCCCTTACAAGGGTGTTGATCCACCAGACGCCCTCGTCGGTGGAGGATCAGCCCGTGCCGCCCGCTCCGGCGCCCATGAAGAAGCTAAAGCACCACGTCGAGTTCCTTTCCACCTCGCCCACTCGCCATCAGTCGCAATCCCTGCCCAATTCGCGGCATCCCAGCCAGCAGAGGCCGGCGCTGGCCAGGATCGCCAGTGCCCCCCAGTCGCCCACCGCCGGCTCCTCGAAGGTCATCTCCGGCCACGAGTTCGACTCGATCAGCAACATCACGCTGAGCAACGCCCTGCGGCAGCTGGCCAGCCTGGTCCTCATAGCCAGCGACATCTTCGACGACCTGCAGCGGGATCTGCAGGCGGTGGGCGAGCGGGCGGGTCGGGTGCAGCGGAAGATAGCCGCCGTGGAGCGCCGCGTCTGTGCCTACGATCCGAAAACGGTCACAGTTCGTAAGTAGACCCATTCATCATCTTATTTTCAATCAAGATCTTGAGTAGTAAGTAGTGAGTACTGAATTCCCCTCACGACTCCCACCGCCCAAAGTCAAGTGCCTTATCAGGGTCGGCTTATCATCCTATCATCTGCTGCTTTGTATGCGCGAAACCGCTTCTGTGTGGGTGGCTGTTTGCCGGGGAACGTGCTCCAATCTTATCTGCTTTCGCAACACGCGGGGTATTCAATTTGCACAGGCGAAAAGGGAGGAGCAGCAGAAATAAATAAGTGAGAGAAGTGAAAATAGAAGGGCTCTTCAATACCCTATAGGGTATTTGCTATACCAAAAAGTTTGTCTGGAAAGAAAAGTCTAAGTGGATTATGTAACTTCGCATAGAAAATCATTTTCTTGTTTTCTTTATTTATTTATCACTTCATTCAGTTTTTATAAGAGTTCTTGAGAATACGCCAATTCCTGGAACCTAGCATTGAACAATTTTCAAAGTAATTTTTAATAATTTCCCAATTTGATTTGTTTTTGTATGGTTCTTTGAGTCACGGAATTTTGTTTGTACTTTTGATATTTAACTACTTTTTCAATGCTAAAATATTTCTTACGACAAAAAACGTGATTTTTGGGAAACTATTAAAACACTAAATTTTGTTGTTTGTTTTTGCTAGACTTTTATTAGACTTCATATTAAATTTTGACTATTATTATTATTATCTTCTGAGAATTAAAATACCCCAAATATGGATTTTGGTATATTAAATATTAGTTCTTCAAGCTGGGTCTTTGGCTATTGGGATGGCAAGCTAGACTTATAGTCGGCATACCCTTTTCCAGGGCATCTTCATTAAAAGAAAACGAGGGAATACCGAGGCGGTGGAAATTAACACCTTGTTTACTTTGTCGCCTCCATCGTTTTGCTCCTCCATTATCCCCAGGTGGGAGAGTGGGTGAGTGGGTGTGGGTGGGGATGGGTGGCCTGTTCACACAATTAGCTTCTTGGTCGCGTCCAGCGGAGGCTTCTACAATTACTAAAGAGCTGAAAGCACTTAGATAAGCGGTCTAAAGTCGTTTGGCTCATTGTTTTCGCGACCTTGTGTTAAATACCGGCCAACACGAATGGCCATTTGTGTGGCAAGTGGCGTAGATGTTGTTGCTGTGGCAGTTGCAACAGCAACAGGTTATCTCCAGTGGCTGTCAAACTGCCTGATACGTATTTTGCACTTTGCTTTGCTCGGCACTTTATCGTTTTTTGCTGGCACTCCGAATTTTGTTTTTCGCTTGAAAACGTTCAATAACTTTATGAAATCTCGTCGGCAGACTGGCGACGCTGACTGCAGCTCTTTCGGCCCGATATCGCTGCCATTATTATTGTGCACTTGGCTGTTGTTGTGTTTGTGTACTCTGTGCCTTTTCTGCATGAGGAGCGAAACGTGGCGAGCCATTGTCAGCTGTCATTTGGCAAGAGCTCACTTTGTCCCCGCCTCGTGGGCCCTGCTCCTTGTCAGCTGCCCAGAAAAACAGAAAAGCAGCTGCCGCTCTTTGGGCTACTGCATGCGCAATCGAAACGCCGCACTAATTGCTCAGGTATGAAGCCCAGGGAAAACAAGAGCACCACACTCGGGCTTCCACACATATGCATACAGCGGGGGTCACGAAAATAGCAAACGTTGCTATTGCTTTTATTATAAGCTCAAAATTATGGGAGGTTTCCTCTTGGCTAATACTATCTACTATTAAGAACAGGACCCACAGGTATATTTTGTTGTAAAAGTTAGTTCTCATAAATTTTAGAACATGTTCTAGATTCTAGACATCAAGATTTAACAATATCTTTTCTTATGAATCTCAATGATCAACACTTTTGTACCACATATGTACATTTCCCAGAATTTACATTTAAAAGTGATGGCTATCTAAAAATTCTTACAAATGAAGAATTCAAACAGTCGATTATATAAAAGTACACCCAAATAATTTTGTCTACCATGGTACAATTGAAGTGAAACAGATAATAAGTCCCAAGACAAATTTTAAATTTAAAAATACTTTTTCTTTGAGTCTCAATAATCAAATGTTCTGCATTTTTCTTTTTAAAGTCAAGGCTATCTAAAAATACTAACAGGTGATGATTACACACAAGCAAACAATGAAATGATGCCATTAAATGTATCTTAATTTATGCCGCATGCTAGCCAAAGTATACGATAAAATGTAATAAATTGTTATGTAGAAAGTTCTAGAAACCCCTAACATAGTTTTATGTTCCGTAATATCCCCATAGAATTTGACTATTGTTTCCACCTCAACTGTGGGCTGTTAGTTTTGAAATTTGCAATTGCCTCCGGACCCTAGACTCCTTGTCCCCCTCACCTGTTTCTTTGTCCCAGGGCCATTAATGTGCCCATATTAGAAATGCTATTACATCGCGCCATTTGCGGCAACTGCTAACTGCCAGGCTAACCACCACTCGGAAAAGTGGCTCTTTGCTGGGCGAGTGTGCAGCCAAGCGTGCGGAGCAGTTGTCGAGGGTAATTCCCATTCGTTCTCCGGCTGTTGCTGCGGGCCTACGGGTAACCATGGCTATGAGCTACTATATCTGCCAATCGATCGGCCATGTTGCAGGGGAAGCTATAGTATGCATTCCTATAGACATACGTGAGCGGCATGAGCAAAATGTTTGGGCGCAGCAGGCGCTTTTTGCGAAAGACGGCCCTTTGAGGAGTTCCGAGTGCCGCTGTCCACTTACGCACTTGCCCACTTCGGAAACTTGATCCCAAACCGTGGACACATGTGCGTGGGCATCCCGGAGATACGGAGATACCAAGATACTAAGATACCGCTTAGATGCCCAGTCACACATGGCCATATATTCCAGATTGTTTTCTGCAGGAAACGGGCATTTGTAATTACAGCCACAGTGGGGCATAAATAACGCGAGGCCGAGAGATACGGCCCGCATCCCAGAGATACACGAAAAACCGAAACCGAAAAACCTGTTCCCACCTGCAGCATTGCGTGTCTGTGTGTGTGCCGCTGCCTCAAAAACTAAACAAACAAGCCAACGAAAAAAAAAATACAGCCAGCTATGAAAATGCCTCGACTACACAGCCGAAAAAAGAAAGATACAAACTGGTGGTGCCCAGAGATACAGTATCTGTATCTTTGTGTCTCTGCGAGAGCGCACTTCTTTTCGTCTTAGCCAGCAACGCATTATTTTTCAAGTGCGCTGATGAGCATTTGATTGCCGCAGTCAAACTTTGCCCAGGGCTCCCCTTTTATTATTATTTTTTTGTTTTTGGGGCCAATCCACTCCAATGCAATCCACTGCGGTTGCTTTTGCTTTTGCTGCGTCTGGAATTCTGGCTGCTCTGGCTCCTCTTGTTTATTTTCCCAACATTTTTCTCTCACTTGAAGCGCAAAACCGAAATGTAAACCAACCAAACAACCAGTCCAGCCAGCCAGATACAGATAAATAGACGCGTCTGTCATCGAGGGCCTGTAAACAGCGGCGGGAAGGAAGGAGTCTTCGTTCCAGGCCCGATAAGAGTCTGAGTCCCGGTTACAGTCCCTTCCAGGCCGGGAATTTGAGATGTCTTGGCTGTAATTCTGGTCTCAAGAACTAACTTATTACTAATGTTCAAGAAACACAAAACTACAACTAAAACTAACAATTTAATTTATCCGACAGATAACAAGCTACAACTTTATCTTGACATTGAGAAATTGGGTCTTAAAGGGGTAACTTTTTCAAAGATATTGATATATTTCATATTCTCAAACTAATATATAAATTCTAAAAGTAGTTCTAGTTATCTTAGAACTTTAAAAAGATGCTTATGTAGCCACTATTATTGTATAGAACCTAAGTCTTACATGTTTCAATATCTTTTCAAGCCTAACTTTTTTCTTTGGATGTTGTATTTGCTCTTAGCCAACACTCTTGGCCATCTTGTTTAGCCAACTTAACCACAAGTGTAGCAGCCACTTAAGGCCACAAGTTCAACGGCAAGAGGAGATTCTTGCAAGAAATTGCTTGTTGCGTGCCTCCTCGAGTGGCAACAGCAACATCGGCGGGTTGCAGTTGCGAGTTGCGTCTGGAATCTGCAGATTGATTGCCGATCGCTTAGGCCGCTTATGCCGCATTTTTGCACGTTCGCCTAGCGAGGCGCAAAGAGAACCGAAAGCAAAACCAAAGCCCGAGGCAAAAGCAAATGGCCAATATAAATGGGGTCCGAGTTGCGAGTCAAAGTTGCCTGCTGATGGATTCGTATGGAACCGCAGCCACTCCAAGAAACGCCAAGAGCAACTGCAACATCAGCGACAACCGCAGCCAGAACAGAAAAACAACGCACCTTTTCAGTTTCAGTCAATGAACTTTAAGCTATGCGTTCGTTCTTTCGCTTCCCCCAACTCCCCATTGTCGATATTGCCCCCACTTCAGGCCCACTTCCCCAACCGAAATCCAAACCCATACCCCAGAACCATACCCATACCCAGACCCATCGATACGTTTCGAACTGGGAAGATTCGGAGACGAAGAATAGCTAGCCTCGGATTTGAAGCGCAGCGCTTTTCAATTTTGATTCTTAACAACAAGGTGGAGAATGGGCAAAAGACTGGAAATTAATGTGTCTGTCTGTGCTCTGTCTGTTTACCTTAAGCAGTATTTATATGCAGCGCCCTGGGCTGTAAATTTGAGTGGTTCGATAGTGTCGCAACGGATGCGATTCGTGGTGCCTTGATTAATAGCCTTTGGCCGCACTTGAAGGGCGTCGTTAAAAGCCTTTTCCAACTGTCGTTTCGGGTTTCAAGTTCTTCGGCGGTTTTCAAGTTCAGCGTTGGGTCGTAAACACCTTTGGAAACGTTGCACCCGCATTTTGGAGCACGACTTTCTAATCTGCATGTGAACGGGGATGGGAGTCTGGGGACTGGGGTCTGGTTATCTGGGCGAATGTTGCCCAGGGCCACCTTTCTCAACTCAATCTTCTACTCGCGCATTTGATGGCATTTAAATTTAATTTTCCCGAGCCAAAAACGTGTTTGCAAATACCAATTCGGATGGCCGGCAGATGCGAGGGCAGAGAACGTGGGCGTTAGAACAAAAGCGAGGCGGGGAAAGCGCAAATTGTGCGTTGGGAATTCCATCTGTGCGACGTAGGAAAGCGGAAAACCCGTACCAGTCGGCCAGTCAGACAGTCAGCGTGCGATCTCAGTTTATAGATTCGTTCCAAAAACCTGTACACGTAGCACAGGTAAACAGCGGCACTAATCAAGGGGCTGGGCATGGGAGTAGGAATCGCAGGAGGGGGAGGGAAAAGAGGTCCAGGAACCATCACAAACCCTGGGAAGACCATTACCTTGCATTACCATTGGAATTCCTCGGCAGCAGCATTTATACACAGAGAACATACAAAACAAAATACCAAATTGGTCAGCCATTTTTTAAGAACACCAATATAGGTCTTGTATTATCGATAGATCTTGCATTTTGAAACAATATTTCAATTTTGACAGAATACTTGGTTATCCATTATTTACAGTAGCATTAAAATTTTAATTTAATGAAGAAGAAACAATCATCAAAAGGTTAAAAAAACTTTATATATTCTGTAACTCTATCTTAATTGAATTCTATTTTTTCAAAAAAATCTATCTTAGAAGCTAAGGAGAAAAGAAAATATCTTAAGTTACAAATGTATTTTCTTTTACTTCTTAAATAATTTTTAAATAAACTATATTTCCTTGAGTGTATATCTGCCTTCTTGGCCTCGCAGACCAACTTGTTTCTCGGAATTTCATCGCAAGAACTTCAAGTGCTTTCCTGCCTTGTTTTTTGTTTTCGGGCAGCTTTAAGGTCCAGCCAGACCTTCAGTTGGCATTACGTAAATGTGTGTTTGCGGCAAACAAATTGCAGAACGGGACAAGAGAGAGAAAGAGAGATGGAGAGCGAAGCCAAGCCGGCTAAATGGGAAATGGAAACACTTTGTCGCCCGTTGCTGCCGGTTTCATAATGCGGCCTTAATGTCTGTCTGTCCCTTCTGCCCCTCGTCTCGCCTGGAAGTCCTCTTCCTTTGCCTGTCTGTGCTGATTTCCGGACGACTGATTGCAACGGCAACGCTAACAGAAACTCGTGTTTCATTTTTCACTCTCATTCATCTGGCAAACATCACGCAATGCCGGGCGACAGATGAGCCAAGACTCGCCGCTTTTGACCCTGTCTCCGTTTTATGTGTTTTTGTCTCGTGTACCAGGTAAAAGCGGTTCCGGGGCTCCTCTTTTCCCAAGTTCCTCTGTTCCGGCCATCGTAAACCGCAAACTGTGAGCAAATGGTCCTGCCAAAATGTGCGCTATGTTGCCATGTTGCATGCAACCCGTTCTACATCATCCCTCCGGGTGGACTGCATTCATAATTCACCCTTTTTTCGGGGACGGGGGTTACCTGGTCACCTGGGTGGATGAAGGAAGCGTCAGTGCGAAAATTGCTTTGTTTGTGGCATAAAAACAAGTTCTCCCATCCCAGAAATTGTCGAGTTACCCGCGGTGAAGGGAAGGGTGTCGGGAACAGCTGATGCGTTGATCAGATCGAGCTCATGTCATATGCAAATTAATCAGAACTCGGGTGTGTTTATAGGGTTCGGTTCCAAATCCATAATTGCATGGGAAATCGGGGATTGATGAACAACAGCTGCCAAAAACCCTTTACCCATTGTTCAACCTTGCCAATGCCGCATTAGATTCTTCGTTAGATTGAGTATGATATAATAAAACGGTGTTCTTGGCTCCGTTCCATATATATCTTATCGTCGCCATATGTTTACACACCTTCGATTGCTTCCCAAGGTGGTGAACTATAGTGTTGTAATACTTGGCACGGGGCTTTGGTCTAAATATATTGTTTATGGTCAAAGATATTGATTTCAAGTGGGAGCTAAAGGGATTTTCAATAGATCCATAAGCATTTATCAACTTTGGGATTTTACTTTGAATGTTTGAGGATTATTTCTGTGCCCAGGTTTATGTATCAGATATCTAACATAAGTACTTATCAGTTGTGATTGTTGGCTACCTACATAAATGAATGTAATATAATCTTGGTAATGTTTTTTATAGCTCCTATAAAATATAACAGATACTTTTTTATTTGAGTTGACACTTAATAGATTTCCGGAAATTGATAGCTTATACTCCTTTATAATCATTTATGTAAATGTTGTAGCTGTATTAACCCCATCCCTTAAGGGTGCCTCCTTTTGTGTAGTCACCTTCCGAACAGGAATCCGCCTGTAGTCTACCTTTTAACCCAGCACATCCCCTAGATAGCTATAGCTCCGCTCTCTACTCGGAAACTCAGGCAACAATCGCGTGATCCAATTCGCCGCTCTTTATCTTTTATTCATTGTGTGTCTGCCACCGTGGTTAGTTCCAACTAAAAGTGCGGCATTTAGCCCGCTAAACGATGTCTGGGGGGAAGGGAAAAGGGGATTGGCTTGCCACATTGGACCACTGCTTTTGCTACTCCGACAATGGAAGCAGAATACCCGAGAGTCGCAATTCATTAGATACGAAACACGTTGCTCTGACTGCCGAGCATGTAAGAGCTGGAACTACTGAAGGGGCTCAGCTTTTTCAGCGCTTTTGTGCGCTTTTCGTTGTATAAGTTTTACATGATTTTGTGAGCATGTTCGGGGGAATGCGTGAAGATGGAAATGTGGAAAAAAAAATGGGTCCGAGGCAGATACACACACTAGCCGTGGAGGCTGGGCACTGTCAGCTTGACTGACATCATTTCCGATGTTTATCTTTTCATGTTAACAACTGTAGCAAGCGAAGCCGGCACAAACAATCCAAATCCTTTGCAACATCCAGAACAGCAAGAACAACAACAATGTGCCCTGGCTTTCGGGTCAAGAGCTGGCTCGGCTTTTTCCTAGATTATTTTCCCTTTTTTTTCGGAAGCCTAAACGGATAAAAATGAGATCTCAATTGAATTGCCCCGAGGAATGTAAAAGTTCTGTCTTCTTTCTAGAGTACATTGACCTAAATTCTGTTGGGTTTCTATGAGGATTTTTCGGGAAAACTTGTTGCTTTTGCTGCTACTGCTGCTTTCACTTGATTTGCATAAAGACAAGAGGCCTGCAACGGTAAAAATGATTTTCCATAAGCGAGGAAAACCTGAAACGTGGAGGAGAATCACTCTGTGGGGGATTGAGGAATCGGAGGCTTGCGCAAGCCGAGAGCCTCTTATGCAGCCGCCCCGTAATGGCCAATTAAGCCGCGTCATGCCGTCAACCAGTCTTCCAGTCAGTCAACCCAGTCAACGAAGTCAACCCGTTGAGGCTGCATTTGATCAGCGTGGAGTGCGTGGGACCTGCCGTCGAAGTCGCCTCCATTTTGAGTCCAGATGCCAAGTCATGGCTGCCCCATTTGAAGCCGGAATTCGGAGTTGTAAGCCCAAAAATGAAAAGAGTGGGAGGCCACGCATTGCAAGCTCCAAAAAAGAAAAGCTCAGAGCCAGGAAAAAGGCCGGCAGACAGATAGACAGGTGGGTTTGGGTTTTTGGGTTTGCTCAGGCATAAACACCATGCCCTACGGATTAATTACGCACATGTGTGAGCGGGTGGGCCTGCCTTAGGGCTATCATTTACGCTAAATGCACACTGAAAACTGTAATTAGATTGTCTATGCCCGTAAAATCCAGCCTGCCACTTGAGATGAAACTAGGGCCGGAGCAGCTGGAGGGTCTAAATCATTAGGGGTTGCAGCGCCTGTTCATAATTCCTAGCTGCCTTAATGCTCTTAAGCCGAAAACCAGATAGAGATACATTCGGAGTTGCTCTACTAGAAACAGATACAATACATACTACATAGATATGCTCAAGTTTGACACGTGGGCTAGGCCGACAGATGTGAGTCGAGATCTCCCGGTTGGATAGGCATATGTTGCGGTTTCAGTACCACATTCCAGTTCAGTCGATTCAAGGTTTCGTAAAGTTCAGGAAAACCAATCCCAAAGCGATTAAACCAAAGCTGGCTGATTGAAATCTAGAAAGAGAGCCCAAGTACTGCGACTCTGACTCTGAAACTGAATCTGAATCTGACTCCCAACGATGATGGCGTCGGCCACCAAAGATGCCGACGTTTAGATATTGGCTACATTGTGCGGCCATTGTATCTCGCAGATACACACACAACCGCAGATGGAAGAAAAAAGCTCCGAAGCTAAAATCGTGTTTTTTATTTGGGATGCCGGAGTTTTTCGTTTTTGGGATGCCCGCCTTGACTTGTCTGCGGTGTAGGACCAGAAGTTCAGCACGAAATGCAATTACAATGCCCTGACATTAGGGCAAATCGAGAAGATACATGCTGGAGCTTGGAGTTCGCAGTTCCCAGTTCGATGGAGCTGGCCAGATAGAGTTGGGTTGGTTAGCCTTTCGAAGTGGAGAATGATTACAAAGCTGCCAAGCGGAAGAGACGTTAATTATGTTATAACCCACGACGGATGTGGCAGGGAAAGCCGGTCTTGAGTTGGCAGATTGTTTATTCGAGGGAGAAATACCTATGTCGGAATATCTGGAGTTGTATATGGTACATTGGTGGAGGCTGCTTCGAAAGGGGATATTCGAAGGTAAACGAAGTCACATCCCAAAACTGTTGCTCTTTGTTTAGACAGTCAAATGCAGACCATCCATCAATTGGCTGCTGGCTTTTGTTCCGCACCGCTTTTCAATGAGCCGTTAAGGGAGTTACACATCCGGATGCGGAAGTGGAATGGGAATCGGAATCTCGCCGCCCATTAAATTCGCAGTGGGTCAAAACTGTTGGGAACAGCTGTGTGGTTATGCCATTTTGGGTGGTTACTTACTGGGAGGAAAATGGGAATTTCGCAGCAGCCGGCACTCAAAGTGTCATCGAATGGATTCGCATCGGAAGGAAATGCCGCATAATTGTTTAACAATGCAACAGCAGAACACAATAATCAACTCGGCATTCAAACCCGCCGTTCAACCCTCGGGGATTTGCCCTAATTTTTTTGTTTAGCATTGAATATTGTTTAGAGTATCCCTCGTTTTTATGGGCCCCTGTCACTTGGCGCTTCCGGTGAGTGGCGCTAGTTCAAAAAAAGCAGCAGAACTGTCACAGCCGGAAATGCAACCTGGCGTTTCAATGCGTTTCGATTTGATTTGAAATCGAGTGTGTCTACAATGCCATTCTAATGAGCAGTTAAGCCCCCGTTTATGGTTTGAAATATGGGGGAAAATAGGGGGCGGGGCCGGCGAATGCGTGCGCTGCATTAATGAAGGCATAAAACGTTCGTTGTTCCATCGGCTGAAATGAATTGCTGCTTAAGCAGTCCAAACACAACAAATTGTGGCAATAAACGAACGCCAGAGATCAGCGAAAGTTCACGGCTTCAATTTTAATGAGCCCGCTGACCCATTTTCGCGGCTCGAGAAGGGGAGTTTGCATTGTTTTGCAATTGCCGTGGGTGAAATGGGGGGAGGAGGAGATCCAAGGGGGAATCGGACAGAGTTCAACAAACTCACCGCATCAAAAGTGATACAGTGAAATCCCCACAGGCCGCGACAGCTGTTGTTGCGCTTCAGCGGCAATCTGCGTGGTTTCCAGCACTCAGAAAAAATATTGGTCAACATTAACGCGATGATAAAATGTTAAATTTGAGTTAAGAAGTAGCTTCATGAGCTAATTAAGTAAAATCAACCTTAATAATAATATTATATAAACACAATTATTATCTTAATTTATTGGTCAGAATTTATTTAGTACTTTATAAACTATTTAAACCAACCCTTATAGGAAAATTGTTATACAGAGGAATATAGTTTTACTATAATAAAAGTTCTTATTTCATAGTGTGGCCCCATCATCCATACATTCAGTGCTTGAAATATCTCAAAACCTCATTTAGAAATGAATAATAGTATTTAATAAATATTTTAGCAAATAAACAACTATACAAACCAATAACATTTTTTCCAAAAACCATTTAAAGCATTCCTAATGGGAAAATTAACAAAATTGTTACAAATAAGAATAAATCTTTACCATAATGGTACTTCCTCTTGGTATAATTGGTATAATCTCAGTGCTTAGACAATCTTAACTCCCAAATTTATCGTCAATTTAAATGCGTTGTTTTGGCTCAGTGTGATCCTCGCACAATCCCATTGAATCTGTGGGCTGCTGCGATCGCCCCCGTTCCGCCTGCTTGTTTGTCGCTTTTTATGTGCGATACTAAATGCATTTCGGATCCACAATAAATAAATTCCCTGCGCTCAAAACATGTCAAGAGCAACGATACACAAGCCAGCTCCACCCAAAAAATAAAACATAGGTCCTCCTCCTCTTTTGGCGGCGTTTGAAAGTGTAAATGAATTTGTTCTTAATTATTACGAGAAGCTGTTCGAGGCCCATTGGCAATTTGGAGATCGGCAAGAGGAGCAGAAGACGTCCAAGATTCGTTGGCATTGATTTACGAGAACCGAAATGGAGGGGAGCCAAAGGGTGAGCCGTCTTCAAGATGCATGAATTGCTTTTTATGTGGCGGCAAAAATTGTTGGGAAACAGAAAAAAACAACGGGAGAGAACGAGCAGACACTTCTAACATGGTGGAAATTTGTTTCTTTAGTTATCTAACGCCCTGGGAAAATGTTTTCTTTGATGCCAGACACAATGGCAAATGATGGATTTGTTGAATTTCAACAGCAACGTGTGAACGAGAAATTCGAGATTTTGTGGGCTCAAGAAAACTGATGATGGCGCGTCCAGGGAATTACTGGATAAATGGCCAGATTTGGAGCATCCCCATTTGGCTTAACTATATATAATTGGCATCAATTGACCTATTTCGCGTTTGCCTTAACCTCAGATTAATTTTCATAGTATTATGCCTAATGGTTTATTGTATAGCTGGATTGGTGGAGAATCTCTTAATTTTCATTAATTATCTCATCGTATTAATTTCCAATTTCCATTTGTGTTTTCTCTTTTGGGCCAACCGAAATTTATGGGCCACTCTGCTGTTTATTTTATTACTAATAGATTCTTTATTTTATCTGCTGAACTTCTTCTTCGATTTCCTTTTCTTTATTGATTTTTTTTCAATCTCCACTGATTTATGCGCTCAAAAATTGATTTAGCATTAGTGGCGGTCGAGCGGTAAAGCCATTAAATGCGACATTAAGGGCCGTTCTCAAGTGTCCTTATCGGCAATAGTCCGGCCATCCCATACTCCCTCGACACCAGAAAATCGAATAGTACGTATCCGTATCCTGTTGGTGTCAAAGTGGCGGAGAAGTCGTAAATTTGGAGGCAGTTCGCTGATATGACAAGTGGCTCGAAATGTTTTATGGACATGTGTTGCCTAATTTATGTTTCAATAAGTAAGTCCCCACCAGCACATCCATACTCCACCCCCGGGGGAACATAAAAATGTCATAATATCCGATGAAAACGCATTGCAACAAATAATTAATTGAAATGAACAACTGGCGAAGGGGGTGAGTGCATTGCAACTGTTTCTCTCCTCTTTTTATGGCAGAGAAAATTGAGGAAAATGTTCATTTACCTCCCATATATGATGAGCTCATAGCTCATGCTGGTAGTAATGTTTGGGCTAATAAATCAAAATTAATTTCTTCATTGGAAAGTTCTCTATGGGGAGTTTTATTGACAAGAGCTTTGTTCCATTTGCTTTGGCAATCCGCAATCTATTTTCGAGATTATGTTGACAAACTCGCACTCGCATGTGACCTTTCCGATAAGTCCGATGATGGCGATGATGATGATGTGTGTGTGGTCTGGTCTTATCGGCACTTTGATCGGCATTTGATTTTGTCACCGTTACAGGTGATAATAAAACGCGAACAAATCATTGACAACACCACCAACTGGTTTCAGCCGCGGATCGAGTTTTCAGAGCCACGTTTTTATGACCAGGCATTTCCATAAACAACAGTAAGCCGTGCCTAATGCAGTCATCAAAGAGCTCTTATCGCTCCCCAGCGGACGATATTTTAAAAGCCATTATAGCATTTTCGGGTTAATTTCGAATTTTTCAATATTTTTTATGTGAAAAAAGAGCGTTTCGGTAGAACTCGCTTTATCAGTTATGTCTGTCGTTTATTGTTTGTTTGTTTCCTGTCCGAAGTGAAAATTGTCAAAGTGTTGACAACCGAGAGCGGCCCATCGAAACCTCAAAAAAGAAATATAAAATTGAGAACGTATGTGCCCGAAGCCAAAGATTACATATACAACAGATACAGATACAGATACAGATACTTGCCAGCAAGTTGAGGACAAATATTTGCGCTTGGCGCAGTCGAAATGTTTACAATTTATTTACAATTTCATTATTAACGCTGCGCTGTTTGCCTTTCCATTGGACGCGTTGTTTGCCGAAGACATTAACGACACCATCGTCGCATAATGAGGCAATAATTATGTTTGAGATAGCGCTGCGTCAAAGACAAAGGTTTGTCTTGGTCCCCATCTTACCATAATACCCATCCTCAGCCCCATCTTTCATCTCTCCACCGGAGCTTGCCACAAGTTTGTGGTGTCTCAAGGACCCAACACTCGTGTGGCAGTCAGACGTGGCAAAGGAGTTGGCGAAGGAAGAGGAGGTTGGGACTGCCTGCAAGAGATTAGCGCTAAACAGGCCCCGCCATCCTATCTTTACACAGGAAAAAAAGAAAGTCTTCTTAAACACTCATTAAAATTATAACTTTTTACAACACTTTTAATATTTTGACTTTACTAAAAACAGAAATCTAATTCTGACATATAAGTAGAAAATTGTTTTAGAGATAACATTTTTTAAAAGTTCCTAACTTGTTTCAAGTTTATACAAGCGTCAGATAATAATTTTAACAGTTCTTAACTTATTTTCAAAATGTATAAATTACTTTTTCTAATATGCCTTTGTATATAATTAATTTTTTTCATAAATTACATGAAAGGTTAAACAAACATTTTTTTTTCACACCCAAATCTGTCATTATCGTGAAAAAGTCTTATGTGACACATCAGATTAATTTGTTCAATATACGTTATGGGTATTAGCAAAGTAATATCTTGACATGTGAGGGATTATAAGCCTTTAGCTATACCTTTTGCCATGCCTATTTCTGATACTTTTTCCCTGTGTATTCCTCGCGGCAGCCATCTCGTGCCCATCTCGGCTGTCAACGCACCTAAACAGACACCTTAAATTGCAGATCTTTAGCACTTGATATGGGCCTGGGGAACGAAGACATCGTCAGCACTTCGCGGCTTCCTGCTGTCTGAATCCTCTGCCATTTGGCCATGGCTGTATCTCTCTGTTTCTATTTCCCTGTCTGCCGATTATCTCGAAATTGTCGTCTGCATTTAATGGCAAGCGATAAACATTTGCGCCATGGCCTGGCCCAGCCTGACCTGACTCTGCTCATAGTTTTCCTATGCAAATCAGAGCCGCACTCGCATTCCCGACAAATTTTTGGGAAAGTTGACACAATTGGAAATCCCCCACCCACCCAGGCGTTCTCTGAAACAAATAACTTTGCCGGTGTTTGGGGCTAAAACCGTGAGCACCGTTTCGCCTTTCACTTGGCCAGGCTCATAGCCCGGAGTCCCAAATGGCCAACACCTTGCCAACGTCAGCTAATCGCCGCCTGGCCATCTGCGGAGGAGTCCTCGGCCACAATCTTGACATTATTCTCTATGGAGGCGATGCGGAAAAACAACTTTCGCAAATTCTTTAAATTGAAATGGGTGTCGTAGGTGGGGAAGAGAATGCAGATTATCAAACAAGAATTTAGTTACAGTTTGGATTATTAAGAAACTGACTTACCATGGTCGTTAGAATGAGAAACCTTGATCATTAGCTGGCTGGAAACCAATTTATCATCTCGATTAAAGATCTCAGCTGTCTGGCTTTCACTTTGTCCTTGTTCTGGCATCTCTAATCCTCCCCCGAAGGCCCGTCATCTTCAGACTTTCTAATAAACAAATTGTTGCCGATGTCGCGCTTTGGTTTCCTCCGATAGTCGGAGTTTAATTAACCGCAGCAGCTGCCAGTCGAGAGGAGCTGGTAAAAAATAAACTGGGACATTGCCGAGAGGTTGGGGGTAACTAGATCCGATGTGGTTTCTCTGTTAGACGCTCGACTAACTTCACTGGACCAGGTAAGCCTGGCTGCGTTTTCAGCGCTTTGTCACCTGAGAAACCGTAGACATCGGATCTGCCCCGGGGGATCCGAATCATATCTCCTGGGGCCGCAGAGTTCAGAAGTTCAGCGCGGAGCATGGAAACTTTCTAAAAACGTTCGTGCAACAAGGCAGTTGACAGTATGGCAATTTGTGTTTACCTCTTTTGCACAGGAGATACGGGAATGTTGCGCCGGCAATCTGGCAATCTGTATGTGATGTTTGTGCCAGCAATTAGCAGTCTCGGTGGCAGTGCAGTAGCCGTGATTATCACCTCACCGTCCCACTCTCATTGCAAATGCAAATATTTACCCGAGGCCCTCAAGGGTTGACATTGACGCAAGGCTGGGAGGAGCAAAGCCGTAAGGATGCGCAACGTGAGTGTAATTCAATCGTCGGCAGGGCTTCTTCCCGGTTCGAGGGTCGAACCTCGGAACGTCTTGAAGAAGGGGTCGCTCGCGCAGGAAGCCATATAAATCAGCCATATGAGAAATGGATGATGAGTGCGGAATGAGGAATGCCTTGGGTTTCATTCACAGGAATGCACGTTCCCAGGACTCGAGGGTAGCCTCTGTGTTTGCCGAAGGACTCTTCTCTTTTCTTCTCTTCTCGCTCCTTCAGTTCCTGTTTGCTACCTGCCTGGGAAATACTCGCCGGCACTTTTCAGCCGTTTGCTTTTTAGGGGAATATTTCCTCCTCGTTTTCGGAGGCCTTGTTGTTTGTTTTTAGCTCTCAGCCAAAGACTCCTCTTGCATTTCTGCACCTTTAGCAGACAGTTCGGTGAGTGTTGCCAAATGTTTGCAGCACTTCCTGTTGTTGTCTTCTCACGGGGCGTTGTCGCTGCAAAGTTTCGTCTTTTAACTTTTAGCACGTGTCAGAGGAGGAAAAAATGGACAAGTTTTACGAATAAAATAAAGTAAACTGTGAAGAAGCCTTGCCTGAATTTAATACCCCTCCGGAGTTCCCCTTTCGGGAGAGTCAGACTGGCTGGCACTCGCACACGCTTTTGGCCATGGCTAAAGCTAAGGCTAAAGTGTCCCTGTAGGCTCTTAGCCCATTGTTCCTGGCTGGGCTGGAGTGAAAAATGTTAATGTAAAATGCATTACGCCGCCCGCTTGAACTCCGGGTGCCAGACACTCGACAGCTGGAGGATCGGGAGTTGGGGGAGCCCGGGGGATTCTAGGCCACTTCTGGCCAAGTGCTGGCGCATAATAGAAATTCCAGGACAGTCGCAGGCGCTCTTGTCACTCCGCTAAGGATTTAATTAGTATTTATATCGCTGTAGCTTGCATAAATTCAGATGCAAATGCGAGTGCGAGTTGGTAACCTTATATCTTGACTTTGATTAGAGCTGTCGCGTTCAGACCAATTAGCAAACTGAGTTGTCTGGGGATTGGATTAGATACCAGGAAGCCGAGGTTTCCCCCAGAAATGCTGAGCCAGCACTATGGTGATGAAGATGAGCTGAATAATAAACTTTACATGGAAGCCATTAAAGCAGGCAAGTGTATAAACGTCTGGGAAAGTGTTAATAACATAAACTGGAAGACACTTTGTTTAGAAGTAATCACTTTAGGTGGGTGAATACAAAGTAGAGGAAGGGAAGTAACTGTTTTTTATGGGCGAAACATATGCTATCACTAATTACCAAGTGGTGTTAAACACTATGTATGACTATAAGCATATATGGCAAAGGTAACACTTCCCAAATGCAAAGCAACTTTGAAGTTTCCCTTTAGGGAATTGGGGTATCTGTCCCCATAATTATTAAGTTTTTACATATTTTTAAGCTAGATCCATAAACGCTATCATGTTTGTAGTCGTTCCCAAGCTTTAAGACGCAGTTCATGGTTGACAGCTTATAAGTTATGTATTACTATGCTATGACTATAACCCAATATGGCAATGGTAACACTTCCTAAATGCATAGGAATTTTAATGTTCCCTCTAGGCCATAACTATTTTTTTTATTCTTATTTCTAAGCTAAAGCCATAAATGCAATCATTCTTGTAACTACTGTTGTTCCAGGTCTTTGAGGCCCGTTCCCAAGCTCCAAGCCGTGGTTCAAGGTTGGCAGTGGAACGAAATGTATTTACCAATATGTAAATCTGCCCCCGCCCCTCGACGGTTTCCAATGAATAGCAAATAAGAATCCATCCATCCGACCGAGCATTCCTTACTGATCGATACCTTCGCTACCCAGCAACATATTCGTACATACATATGCCTCAACGGGGGGCACTTAGGAGCCCTCGACCGAACTCGACTCGACTCAAGACTCGAGAGTCTTTCCACGAAATGGCGAAACCCGTTTTGGGTCTCAGCCTCTCGGGTCCGGAGTGTCGTTCAATTGTATTCAATGCTAACTCAATTGCTCTGGCCCAGGGCTATATGGGCTATATGGCCGTAGCTTTGGCTGTCCAACCATTTCCATTTGGCCTGGCAGGGGCAATTGAGGCACTCAAGTGGGAGGCACGGGGTGGGCAATTTGTTTTCCTAGATCTGAGACAAAGGAGGTGAGACAAAAAAGCAGAGACACAAAAAGAAAACGACTTACTTAGCATCTTGGCTGGATGGTGCATGGGAATATGGAAATTGTGTAGGGATAGGTCTAGGACCAAAAACCGGATGTGGCCTTTCACTTCCTCCCTATCTTTTCTTTTTTTCAAGTTCAAGTCAACATTGGCCATAATCCCCGCGCGTCAGCTGCGCCACTTTTTATGCTCGCACATCACTTAATATCTGAATAAACCGCAGAAGGCAGAAGGAAAACTCCGAATATCGGAAATCTCCAAAAATAAAAAGGTGCCAAGGCAAATGAGCTGTTAAAAATAAAGGGAGCCGAAAGCCGGAAAATGTCGCCGCGTGGGAGAGTGAGATGGAAGGGAAATCCCCGCCAAAGTGGTTGCCACCACTCTCCCTACGGGTAATACTTCTTTGCACACACATCTGGCGATTCGGAGGGACGTGAGGAACTGAACTCTACGTCCCCGAGAACATTTTTGGGCATTCAATTTAATTTTAGACACAAAACCCAATAAAATTTTGGCTGCTGCTGCTGCTGGGTGCATTTATTTTTGTTTTTCACCCCGGCACTTCCGCAGGGTTGGAGGAAAAGCAGTGGAAAAGCGGTGGAAACCTGGGGAAAAGGCGCTCGATGAGGATGCAGCTCTTAATGATATCAGTCGCGCTGATCGCGGGCTCTTCCTCCTCGGAGTATTCCTCACCATATAGCCCGTAGCTGATGGAATTTAAAGTAAACTTATCCCGCGGGTACTCGCTGAAAAACGCATGTCACTTAAATTTATTGGCCGCAGCAACAACTGCAACTGGGAAAACTGAGAAAAACCAACAACGGACAACAGTGGCATTTGGTAAGATGCATTTTTCATTCAATTTCCAGTCTGGTGTCTGCTGCATTTTATGTTCTCCCCGGGGCTGTAAAATCGATTGATAGACACGGCTCATGATTGAAATCGAATGCCTGCGGGGGCGGCGGCCCTCGAATGTTTAGCAGCAAATTTTACGTTTTCGTTTAATTACTTTACATGGCCGTAAAGTCATAAAGTCACCCCACACCCCCCCTTGCCAGCCATTTCATAATTAAGGCCTGGCGGAAGTCAAGTCTTACTTAATCAACCCGAAAGCCGAAAGCCCGACTCGAAGTTTCACTAATTGGAGAGCAAAAAGAGCTGAAGACTGAAAAATACGCTAATTGCTATCACGACAAGTGCTTGGGGTCAATTAATTTAAATAAAAGCCAAACTGTCAGGCCTGGCGAACTTAATTAAAAGCCGTCATCGATATGTTTTTGTGGGGGAGGGCATAAGTCAGATGTAACTGAAAATGAATCAGCAGGGAAAAAATTATTATATGATATCCATCATTTATAAGTCAGTATAATCCCTAAAAAATAAAAAATAGAGTATATGTGAAGCATATTAATTACAGAAGGGTGTTTAAATTTTTAATGTTTCTTTTAAAACAGGTGTATTTTTTTAACCTAGCCAACCAGTTTTTAGCATAAATCCCATGCGCAAATTTGGAATATAAGAACTATAGATTACTCATAAGCAGGGGATTATTGATCCGCTCTTATACCACAGATAATTCCGTGAAACTATTTTTGTTATGCCTGAAAGGGACGTTACACATCACTTTAATCTTTAATCCTCTTTAGGCCCAATGAATCGTGCGTTATCTGTCATCGGGGGACCTAATGAAAAGAGTTCACCCTGGCACATAATTCAGATCATTAGTCCTGGCCCGGCTTACTCACTTTCTCCCATGCCCTCCCATCCAATCACCCTCATCCCCCCCTGCCAACCACATTGACCTTTTATGGCTGTGGGCTTGGCAAATCAGAATCACGTGACTTGCCCACTTTTATTGGCAATGCGTTTTGATGTGGGAGTGCCGGCCTGCTTTCCTGTTGATAGAGGTTGATAGAGGTTTGCAGCCGGGCATAAATCAGTTTTAATAGTGCAGCTGGAAAAGTCAAGTTGCCCCTCAAGTCTTCGCCAAAAAAGCCAAGATATGGGATACGCATATGGGACTTAGCAGTCCGTTTAATGAGATTTTGCAGTCGGAAGAGCAACGAGCGAAACCAATTTTATTTGCCATTTCTGTCAACATTTCGCAGTGGCTTTGTTTCTGTTTTCTTGTTTTGTTTTTTTTTTTTTTGGTTAGATGGCAACATTTTTACTGTCGCATTACGTGCAACATTTGCCCGTTGATTGCTTGGGGTAGCATTGCCCCTCCTGCCCCTCATCTCTTTTCCATCACCCGGGGGTATTGCATAAATTTGTCTAGCTGTTGTTGCCGCGCTCTACAATTTATGCGCTTGCGGCGCCCCAAAATGTGGCGGTGGCTCTGTTGTTCGCTTGCCGAAAATTTGCTAAAATACAACCTAAAATAGCAACCCCAGCCGGATAAATCCGAAAGCAAAAACTTTTGGCCATAAAGCACATGTGACTACCACTGCCACATCCACACCAGCTCGTTTGCCCATTGCGTATGGGTTTGGCTATATGGATATGGATATGTGTTTTCCAAAAATGTATTTGTTTATTTTGCAGTTTTTGTTCAGCACTCCCGGCTTTAAGCTTTCCACGTCCTGACAAAATCTTTCCTCATAAATCATCACGCGGCTGTATGCTGAAAATCGTCGGTGATAAGCGCACTGTTTTTCCGGGCGCTTTGGGCTTAGCATTATAAAAAATGCAGTGTTTTTCTTTGGCTCCTTTGATAAATTAACCACTAAGGTTATCATGCCAACTCACATTATGCTTCAAAGTTGGGATATAAACTTGGCCTGAGAAGAGTCATTTTGGTAAGATGTTGAGTTAGTTTGATGAATGCATCCCATAACTTCTCAAGATTCTATAGCTCCCCCACTTAAAAAAGATTTTACTGCTCTGCAACTTCAACTCAAGCTCCCTTTATTTTACTTCCTTTTTGATACATAATTAATTTATCACTTGGCTTTCATTTTTATCGCATCGGATGTCGCAGGACCTTCATTTCCCGTTGTTTTCCCCCTGGGGGCAGACCCAAAAGTGACCCTTAATTGCTTTAAATGCCATTACGATACTTACGCACAGAATGTCGGGAGTTTGGAGTATGCAGTACTGGAGTTTGGAGCTTGGAGTATGGAGAATGGCTATCCGTTTCCATGGTCCGTGTCTGGCTGTCAGCCAGAATCGCAGTGCCAAGGGCAGGCACTCAGTCTTTAATTTCCCTTGCTGCTTGCTGGGCCTGCAATTGTTTTCGCTTTAAATAATTAAATTAAAGTGGGCAGTCAACTGATTGAAAGAGGCTCCTCCGGAGCAACTCGCTGCCACTCGATGCAATTGTTTTCGGCTGGGGAAATGAGGAGCCAGCTTGCTGAGCTGGCAAGCTGAGCAAAAAGCGGGGCCAACGACCTCTAACCTGGTGCAATCAGCGTAATTAAGGCAGCAACGGCAATCACCGTGGATGGCTTATAAATCATTTATTGCCAAGACATTATCGCCATCGACTGCTGGTACACGTAGTCGTGGTAAGACACCTCTCCTCCAACCCACTCCGCCCCCTAAGAACCCGTTTTTCGCAAGTTATGCTACGGAACGCGTTAGTCTATGACAGATTGTATCTGCTAGATACAGCATCCAGCACAGAGCTAAACCATCCTAGCTGCCGACGTGCCGGCGCAGCTTTTATGCTGCACGTACCGCATCCCTCTCTTTTGGTCTGGTGTCAATTTATGGCCAGGGTGAATTCTGCAAATAAGAGGCAGCACCGACTTTGGAGCAGCTGGCTCGTTCCTTAGCTCTCCGCTTGGCCAACATCTTGTGCAAATCTCATTTATTTGCGGCTTTGCCACAGCCACAGTCACAGTCGTAGTCGTAGTCACACACGAGTTGGAGTATCTGCCGCCACATAGCATTACATACGTGTCAATGTGCCCGGGCCTTGGCAAATGCACTTTTGATATATTGGCTCTGGGCTTATTGGTTTTCCATCTGGCGCACATCATCGCGTCTGCTGGATTAAATTGCAGGCGGGCATGGGGCACTTTGATTTGCGGCCTCCTATAAATTTCATCGCGTTTGACATGACAATCGAGGGATGTCAACAGAAGACAGGCGCCAAGTTACAAACAGCATGGTAATCGGATAGCCCTATGCGGATCATCTCTTTGGGGTATGCAAAACGGGCTAACAAAGCTGCTACAATATATAAGGAGATATGTTTAAGATTAAATTAAGGATATCTTAAGACCTTTGAATTCTATATTGCATTTGCTTAAATTAGGGAAATTATATACATAGGAAATTTGTACTTTTAGAATTCCCCAGCACTACCCATTGTATATTAAATCCAAGATATATGAATACTCGTATATTAATCCTATTTCTACATGGTTCTAAGATACTAAGTAGAACTAATGTAATATAATTATTACAAAAACTAAAACTAAGTTGAATAAACGGAAGATAACATAAACCTATAACACAGGTTAGGCGATCCCTCTAACCCCCTGTTAACTTGTAGTTTTAACTGTAAGATAGCATAATATTGGTAAAGATATTTGTTTATAGTCTGAACAAAAACTCCCCTTACCCTCTACCCACAAAGAGTATTCCCTCTTCGACCTGCTCCAATTCGACCACAAATCACTTGAAACATGTTTGACAATTGTCGCTGGATAACGGCTAAATCGCCATAAAAGTGTATAATAGCCATATAGAGGGCGACTCATGCCTTGTATTACCATGATTGCGGTTTTGGCCAGGCTGTGATCCCAGTCCTGACGGCGGGTAAATAGTTTAAGGCAATCTCCAGACGGGATTTGTGGCCATCCCAGTGGGCAGGCAACGATTGCTATCTGGCCCAGCCTACATGGCTTCGAGTACATAAGCGTATTTGCAGAGACATTCTTGCACATGACTCATAAATAATGTGCAATGGCATGGCCATGGTCGTCACCCAGACGTGACGACGCCTCCGGTTCCCCCGACGCCCTTGTCCCTACCGACCATATTTTGAGGGAAAATAATTTTTGCCAAGTTAATTTGCCATTTCCGGCGACGGCTGCTGTCAGCTTCCGTTTGGCAAGGCAGAGCCAGAATAAGAAGCCCAAAAATCCCCCCATTTTGCACCTGAGCATGCCTAATTGAATTTCGCATTTGGCCAAAATTAACAGCCAGTGGAGAGAAGAGTTTGTTTATTTCTGACTTATTTCTGGGCTGACAGGGGTCAGTGGTAGAGATTATGGGATTCTGTGCGTGCCAATGTCTGCGCACTTGAAATGGCTTATGGGAAACGAGGGGCACATTGCACATTCTGTCCCAGACTCTCAGACTTTCAGACCCATGCGTCTTCCAGTGGCGCACTGAACGTCAGAATGCGGCCCCGTTGCCATAAAATTGCCTGAATTTAGCGCTAGGTTGCCGCCGTTTCTCTAGCCCATCTCCAGTTGGCAGTGGTCCAGTCTTCGTCTCCCCATCTCCTCCTAAGACTGGGACTCCATGCCCATCCCAGGCTATTCCATCGCCATGTCAAGTGTCTTTGCTCTGGGCTTGTTAATCTACGAGTGCCTGCTGCTGCTTCTGGTAGCTTCTGCTTCCTGGTAGTTGCTGCTCCCCGGGCTTTGTTTTCATTACCGACCAAGTCCACATGGCGGCCTATTAAATGCGAAAAGTGCAGACAGCCAGAAAGACAAACGGTCGCCGGGTCCTCCACCACTGTCATGAGAATTAAATATGCAAGTTGCAGGAGCTACCACGTCTCCATGGCATGTGGCTGGGTTATTAAAGTTAATTACAATTTTTCATGGCATTCATTTTTTCTCTCGTAACGATAATTCTGGATTTTTTTATGCCCGTGTCCTTGCTCTGTGGCCATTTTTCCACTCTATTAATTTTCGCGTTGATTTATTTGCGGCATCGCGTTGCCTTTGTTTACAGACTGCAAAATCACAGGCGGAGGAGCGATCGCCATGTGGGCTAAATTGAATCCGAATCGATGGGTGGATGGGTGGAATGGGTGGATTGGAGATACGGGCTTGGCCATTTTCTCGGGGGAAAATCCAGTGGGTACAGCGAACTGGAGCAGTCACGCAGCTGGGCGGGCATGCTGTTTCTGTTATATTACATGAAAAGCTCTTTGATTATCTGCTGATGATAGTGATCGATGCTGGAATTAAATGCCAAGAGATGAAAGCCGCCTCTGATCTCGTCGGGGATTATTGAAAACAGATTACTTGGACTTGGGCAACTCTGATCTTTAAAGTAACTTACTATTAAGATGAAAGAAACATGTAGAGGAATTCTAAAAAGATAGCCATTATAAGATAGAAGTTTACGAATGAACTTAATGTTAAATCCCTCTGAAGATGAAAGAAAAATGTAAATGAATTCGACTCAATTGTTAAGAGTCCGTTACTATCAATAGTGTGTCAGAAATGTATTTCATCCCAACTCGGTTTTATTTATTCATAACATTTACATAATGTATTTATGAGGCAGCTTGATAAAGCCATTTATTTATGTTAAAACTCTGAGCCCAATGTCTATTCCCTCTTAAGATAGAAAAATCCTAAAGAATTCAACACAAATGTTGAAAATCCATTACCATCCACAGTTTCTTAGAAATTACTTCCATCCAAACTCAGTTCTGTTTATTTTTAACATTATCAGAATTAATGAGGTGGCTGGTGGACTCCCTTTATCAATAAATTTTCAAATAATATTAATATTATTTTATAATAATAGAATCTCTATAAATACTTTACTTATTTATTTCCAGCTGAAAGCGACCTGCTCACCTTTGCACAGCGCAAACAGCACTTTGAGACGGACAAGTCATTCCAGCAGGAGCTCTTCACCGGCGACTCCCGACCCCTGAGTGTCCGCCAGATGTACACGGAGGCTGGCAAGGAGCTGCCGGTGGCCAGCGGAGCCACTGCGACGGCCCTCGCCTCCTTGGCCCACTCCCAGTCGCTCATCCCGTCCCGCTCCATCTCCTTCAACGGCGAGGTGCTGTCCAGCGATCACGAAGTCCTGCAACTAAATGGATCCGCCGGCACGGAGGATCATCTGATGTGCGTGTCGGACTTTGGCAATGCCAATCGCAAGCTGCGCACGCGCATCGATGCCGAGATCGAAATCCGTTTGGTGAGTACTGGCTATTTTCCCGGGTTAACTGGTTCCCAACCATGTAACTGGTAACCGTTAGAGGCCAGTTTCTGGGTACAGGTACTTGAGCGGCAGTTATGTATGCTCCATGCATAAATAATACGTTTGTTGAACGGAACGGAACGGCCTAAGCCGCCCAAAAACCAGACTACGACGACCTCATGTGTGTGGTCTGTGTGGTTGCCATCGCCACCGTTCCTTCCATTCACCATCTGGTTTGCCTCCGAAAGCTAATGCCGAAACCCCCTTTTGCCGGCCAACTGTCGTCCAACATGATGCTCCACTTTGGCCGCACGGGCACCCAATCATTGTCATGGCTCTTTGGTGCTGATGATGATGACGAGGGGCAGGCACTACGGGACAGGAATGGGACATGGAACGAGCAAACAGAGACCACACACATCCATCGCCTATCTGCAGATTGCTAATGGCAAACGAGGAGCAGCTCATGGCATGACTCCATCAACGGCGCAGCAAATCATTTCGAGTTAGTTGACTCGTTTTAATTGCCCAACTGGCGTCCCACGCCATTGTGGCTTTGCAAACTATGAAGTCGTTGGGGAAGATTTTGCGGACTGCATTTGGGTTGAATAAATCCATTGAATCTTGACAGTTTTATTAGGGCGTCTTAATTAGACTTTGTTGGGGAAGGCTCTAAGATTCGGGGGGATACCTTATTAGTTTGTCAAACAGTCTTTGTCTTGGTTATGTGGCTTTCATAAGTAGAAGGTCTGTGTACTAGGAGTGGTAACAAGACCCTGATGCTAGAAAAGCTCAAAGACTAGGACAGAATTTTTATATTATACCAATTAGTTTACTAAAATAAGAATAAAAACTAATAATTTTGAAAGCTTTAACTTTACTGTTCTTGCTTCTGCAATGAATCTTAATTTTTAGGCTTTGTCTATATAGATGGATATCAACTCTACCGCTCCCTGCACAAGACTATCTTTTCCAGCCCAGCATTCCAGCTTAAAGCCATTTAAATGGGAAAGTAGATTTAAGTGTTACTTGGAAAAACAGAGATTATTTGTAATTTTTTTCCATAGAACGTTGCCAATTTCTTGAGCTGATATCAGAAAATTGCAGTTAATTTGAGCTAACGCGCTCTGCAGTCATCCCATTTGGTCTCCGTATCCATCTCCCTGGTCTTTGTCGTCGCCGTCGACTCTTGTTTATCTTTTAGCCGGGCCATTAGATAAGCTGTGCAAAGACAAACAGCCAATGGCCAATATCCGCAGACGGGGATGCCAATGGCAACGAACAGAAAATCCAGTGACTACAGAAACTACAGTAACTACATCTACAGCGAAATCGCCGCGACGACGACGACAACAACTTGGATCCCTGTTCAATAGGTTGCCAAACTTGTTTTGGCAAAAACAACGCCGGTTGTCAATCCCAGTCGACTGTCGCCAGTTCGCCTCCTTTTTTCTGCCCCCCTTTAGCTCCATTCTGTCGACTGCTTCTTAATAAAATGACTTTTAATCCTTTTCGCATTGCGTTTGACGTTAGTTGGCCCCAGTCTTCCACACCGATGCACCCCAAAAAGCGGTTCAAAGGAGGTCCAGAAGAGATCCCCGAGGAGATCCAGACAGGAGACCAGAGTCGTCGACCATTAGCGCTCTGCGGTTTATTGGTTACGGCAGCCACTATCTTCAAGATGGCCCATTTGGGTGGCTCTTGCTGTTGCTGTGTTTGCTGTTGCCGTTGCCGTCTTGACGGCACTTAAATTGCATTATTATATACGGCTCGACATTTATGTGCAAATATTTTATCGTTAAAAGTTGGCCACATTTGCTCCGCTTCATCCATTGAGGGAAAATGCCGCAGAGCCGCACAAAGAATTTGACTGTTGGTCTTAAAGAAAGGAGAAAGAGCCGAAAACCCAGACTCATTGTCGGATTCAGGCATTTCTTTATGGTCCGAACAGCCTCACTTTACCCATTGGAAATCTAGTTCAAGTGTCTTTTTATGTAGATTTTTCAATGGTGTGGGTGGGCTTAACTGGGGGATGGAAAACTGCTGAGTTGGGGGGGGCAATGTAAGGTCCCCCACCCCACAGTTATTTTTCAATTGTTACAATTGATTCCAGCAGTCGAATCGAAAATCAAATGAAACGATTGTGCTTTTTCCTTCAAACGCGTAATTCACTTAGGACCAGCAGACAATTCGAATCTGGGGGAATGTTTGTCCAAAGCGGAGAGAAAAACATCCATTATATATTGCCCTCCAATTTATTTATTTTCCTATTGATTTTTATGGGATTAAATGTATTTTATTAAATTCTTTTGATACTGTTTAAAGAGTTAGAGGACTTAAATGATAGATAGATGATAGTCTTGTACATGCCGATGAAAACAGAAAACTGACTGTTGTTTTAAAACTTGACCACAGCTTTTGGGAACTTCTTTGCTGCTTCCCTTTATTGTTTTTAATTAGGCTGATTGATTTTCGC
This sequence comes from Drosophila subpulchrella, assembly GCF_014743375.2. Lineage (NCBI taxonomy): Eukaryota > Metazoa > Arthropoda > Insecta > Diptera > Drosophilidae > Drosophila > Drosophila subpulchrella. The sequence continues at coordinate 3,883,158 of NW_023665577.1, forward strand.
TTCGTAACGAACTGTGGGACGCGTGTTACATTTTGGGAGATTTAAAAATCGCGTGACTCGTCCCAATTTGCGGAAAGCATAGAGAATGTTTGCGCAAACACGGCACAAAGTGGCAGCGTACATTTCTCATAAAGGGATATTCGTGACAGGAGGCTCTCTCCTGTGCGGCTAATTAAGGACCTGTCCGCCAGAACATGAAGCATACATACACACGTGGAACATAAAACAATATTTTTGCATGCCAAATGCTTAATTAAGCCGATGTTTTAACTCTTTTTCATGTTTCTTTTCCAACATTTTAGCCCGCTGCCATCGAGGATCTGCGGAAGTGGACATCCAGCGAGGCGCTGGGTGATGTCACCGTCACGCCGGATTGCATGCACCACGTGGACACCTCGGTGAGCACCTCCATGGTCATCGGCGAGAATGGCATCCTGACCCCGGCCCTGTCTCCGTCCGTCCTCTCCGCCGATGCCGTCGACGCCCTCTACGCCCAGAATCTGAGCCAGGCGGCGGACAGCTCCCGGCACAACCACCATACGCAGGCCCTCATCCCGAACGACATTAACAAAGATGTGCCTTTGAACCATCGCTTGCCTTCACCCGAGGAACAAACCAAACAGATTGCCTTAAAGTGAGTATATTGAAATGGTTCAAGCTGGGATATTACCATTGTATATTAATTAATTTATTGTTAAGTAGATTCTATTTAAATTTATAAAAGACCTGCAAAACTTTGGAACATAAAAACTGTTTTTGAAAATAAGAAAACGATATGAAATCGTTTATATAAATTTTCTTCGTAGCACTCACCTTTACTGAAAACCCAAAAGTTTTAAGCCAATTGTGCTGCGCTTACAGTTTTACAAGCATTATACCTTGTCTAGCTTTTTCTCTTTTATTTTAAACACGATTTTAATGCGTTTTTTATGCAAATTTCGCGGCAACTATTGTTTGTTTTCTGTTTCATGACGCACAAAAAAGAATAGCTATTAAAAGCGCTGTTTTGTTGTTGTTCACAATTTTTTAACGTTCGATTGTGTCTGCTTTTGGAGCACGAGATGTTTGCTCAGCGAGCGCATCGGACGCAAAAAATGCTTAAATAAATTAATTCAATTACGTATGAATATTTACAATGCGGCCACACAATTATGCAAGTGTCGCCGACCCCGCTCCCTGCCAGTCCGGACCACACCCCTTCTCCGATATCCATCCATATACCATATACCCATACCGTATACCATATCCCAGCCATGGCTCATTTGTTCGGCTTTTTAAACTCCGAAATGGAGCAGCCACAGACGACGAGCCGTATTCACGCTCCACCGATTTGGAGCACGAAAAATGTGGTTGGCTGGCTGGTATTAAAGCGTAAACAAATTGTTGTTTGGATAACCACAAAAGTGCACTCCAAACTGCGCGAGGTTCCCATTCCGACATCAGATCGATCAGTCCACATCTGCAGGCACTTGGAAAAATATTTGGATTTCATTACGTTTTGGGAAATTTTATTAACCTTTTCACAATTTAAAAGCATTTTTTACGGTTATGAAACTTAATTAAAAGTAATTGGTTTGTTGAATTAGCAAATTAAAAGCCACCTTTCGAGGCATGGCCAATATCTACTATTTTTACATCAGTATACAATGTACCTTTAGTTTAGATCTATTTTGAACGAAAATATTTGAAAAGTAAGCTTTAAAGTTAAGATAATATTAGGTATTGCTTGACCATTTCCAAATTTGAGAGACTTTATGTCAAAATGTAAGCTTGAAAGTAAGTATAGGTATAATTAATTATCTTCTAACAAAATTCCAATTCAAAGTCAATAGAGACTGTGAGAAACCACTGAACAACTTGATCTTTTGATGAGTTTTTTTTTTGAGATGTGGAGGTTCGACTGTGTGTAGTCTATTTAGGTAGGACCTTACCAAATAATCTTTGCTGTAGACCATTTTTCAAAGCATGATTAATAGTGTTACTAAACAATCTCCGCATTCCTCCCCAATAGATACCCCGCCGAAGTTATTTCGGTGAACACCAGCGGGAAGCACTTCCAGCGGATGTGTGCGGCGCGAAAGTCCACCAGCGGAGGATATGCGGGTGGGACCACTGCCGGATCCTCGAGCAGCACATCCCCGGAGAACGCCGGTCCCACGGAGGGCAACAACCTGGACGACAATGTGCAGACGGTCAGCCGGAGGTCAAGATCGCGAAAGGTGCGCGGGAAACGGCGGAACACGATAGCCGGGATCGACCAGAAGGAGATCCAGGATGCGGCCAATGGGTATGTAAACCAAACTTTCTACCGACTCTATCTGTCTATATGTGGTCCTGTTAGGACCGTATACCTTCTTTCCTTCCCCTCGAACTGTACATAAGCCATACTAAACCCCGTATAAACATGTGTACATACAGAGATATGTTTTCCCCTACCCCCATTTACACCCGTATTATCCGACTTATTCTCAATTGCATTTTCTTATGAGATTATTGTGATCAGCCAGTTAGCTGAACGATTTGTTATGCTGTTTAGTTCTCTTCGTTTGCCTAATTTCGTGTATTTTAATTGCGCCTCTTATTGTTTAAACAAATGCCTGGCCGACTGTACAAATCGGAGTTTTGCGCCATTAACTTTTAGCGTATACATATATTGTTTGCTCAATTAGCAGCACAAATTGCATGCCACCAACAACTGAATGTCTCTAAATTACGATTAAAACTAAAATTGAATGTTGTACAAAGAAAATTGTAAATAAATTGTGTTATTAGCCCCACGTACGTAATTAGAAACTCTAGCCAAAAATTCAAATTTCAGCCGGCTTTTATTTGCGAACTTGAAACTAAAGCCAATTTTGGATGATTTTCAAAAGCGAATTTGCGAAACAGCCTAACAAATTAAACGATTTTCAGCAGAACCACATAATAATTTACAATCTTAACACACACTCAAAAAAAAAACCACTCAGTCATACACCTCATGATCCATCCGAGACACCCACCCATTCGCCGCCCCCGCATTGTTATCCTGGTCGCGAACCACCCACATAGCATTTCGCCTGAGGTTGTTGGCTTGGCCAAGTCTGTCAGTCAGTCGGCCCACTCTCGGCCATTTCTGGTGCATCATCAGCATAAATCATGGCCCGTAGGATTTGGCTTTGCTCTGCCAAGACCCAAAGGCAACACACAAGCCCCACAGCAAACAGAAAAAATGCATACTATGGTACTTGTACCAGAAACACCACCAACATTTGCCGCATTCGAGATGTTTTTACTTGGGCTCACTGCTTTTCTGCCTTTCCTGTGCTTTTCAAATGGCACACACGACGCCTTTTGCTAAAAGTTTCATAAATCTTATTTTGTTTTGTTGGCCCGACTTTCGGTTGGCGTCTGCCCACCAACTACAAACTGCAAAACTCCAGCTCCAACCCAGCCCCGAACTCGGCGACGGCGTCATTCCATTTGACTGCGTTCTACATACTATATATTTATATAGAGTATGTGCAACTTGAGACCCCAACTCAGGCACACATATTCACACATACGTCTGCCCCATTATGTCAATGCTGTTCGATATCTGTGCGATCAGCAGTCGAAAATGCGGAGCACAGCGAAAACTTTGAGCCCGGGACAGTGGCTGTCAAACTGTGAGTGCATTTCGTGATTGTTTGATTCTGTTTGTGCACAGAGAGAAATGCTGTAGGTTTTTATGAAAAATAAAGGTGACAACTATAAAAGCTTTTGTTCAAGATAAGTATTTTTTCTACATACATTTCGATTTCTTTTTAAATTGTTCTAATGGGAAAGTCTTTCAATCCAAAATGTATTTAAATATTAAGGATTTACATATCATGTTAGAAAAAGTGTTAGTCGAAATATCTCCTGAAATACAGGCAAAGTTAAAAATCATGATACTATCATAAAAATCTAAAAGTAAACGTTTTTTTATACATTTTTAAAGAAAAAAGTATTTTTTTATACAAACACAGATATATTTAGATATCATAAATCGAATTTGTTCATAAAGCGTTTATTTGTACACAATATCGAAATGATTTTCTTTCTGTTTACTGAGATACAGTGGAAATGTTTTAGCAATGACTGCACTTTGGGCGCCGCCCTCCAGAAATCTCCGAAATCCCCTTGATTCAAGTTTTTTTCTGGCCCAGAATCGAAATGAGTCGTCTTCTTATCGCCAATATTGTGCCTCCCCGCCCCCCGATCGATCCCCCTGCATGCCGCACAGTCTTGTGGGGGAAGAATTCTGGGAGAATTCACCCACTCGAAAACCTAGATGTTGTAATCGCCTCTAATAGTTCACTGAACAGCCTCGCCAGAGTGGGGAAAATGAAAAATATAAATGTATTTGGGAAAATTAAACTTTGAACTGCGCCATTAATTAATTTTCAGACCCTCGTTGTTGTTGTTATTATTCCCCCCAGGCACTTCGTGTATTTTGCATCTGTGTGTGCGTGCGTGAAATTAACCAGAAACCATAAATTTAAAGCCAAATCAAAGTCAAAATCAAAATCATGTCTGAAAAATGCTCACAATAATACCCATGAGGAAGGCAAAATCTTTACTACTCTGTCTCTATCACTCCTCCCTCTATATCATCACCATCCATCATTACCAAAAATGCTAACCAAATACCAAACATATTTTCTCTTTTATGTTCTCTCCTAAAAACACCAAACATTTTGCACACAAAAACCAAAAACTCACAAATAATTCCCCCATGTAAACAGCAATGGGGAGTCGAAGAATGCCTCGAACGCCACCTCACCGGTGGCCGCCACCCACCAGGCGGAGTCCTCCTCGACGGAGGCCAAGAAGTCCAGCAAGAAGTTCGGACGCAGCAAATCGAGCGACATCTTAAAAAAGGAATCTGCTGCCTTGCCCTACGACAAGGGCAAGAGCACCCTGACCCGGCTAAACTCCCTGAAGCAGTGGGGCCGGAATCGCTTCAAGTTCATGCACCGCGCCGGCGAACCGCTGGGCGACCAGCTGGACACCAGTGGCTGCAGCTCCCAGAACAGCTCCGCCGCCGAGAAGGCCGAGCAGGGCAGCCACCATGGATCGCCGGCGGCCGATCCTGGCAAGCGGGACATCGACGACGAGTGCGTGGTGCATCACCTGGTGGCCCAGAAGAGTGAATCTCGGTTTTCGCACGAACGAAAGCCCTCGTATTCCTCTTCGGAGAAGAGCATGAGTGTGTCCAGCAGTGGCCAGCTCAGGGGCAGACTCCAACTATCCTCCGGATCAGGGCCACTTGGAGCGGCTGCCCATGTCAAGATGCGGGAAACAGCCACCCTGAACAGGCAGCGACGGAACGGTTTGCATGCTCTGGCTGGCAAGGAGGAGCAGCCCCATTCCTCGAGCGGCAACTGGAGTGCCAGCTCGGAATCGGGACGTGCCTCCATTGGCAGCGAGATCACCATGCAGCCCAAGTCGAGTGCCTCGAGTACGTCGCTGAATGTGTCCAGTTTCCAGCCAGGCGGAGCGGGCAGTGGACCACCCTCGTCCATGCTGAGCAGACGGCGTTTCCTGAACACATCCGCCTCCAGCAGTGTGACCAGTGAGGGCACTGCCACGCCTGAGCTCCAGGCGGAGGCGGGTGCCTATCCGGGGCACCTGGATGATGAGACCAGTTCCGCCTACAGCTGCGACACCGAGGGCTACTACACCTCCTTCCACATGGACAGCGGACTTAGGACCTTGAAGGAGGAGGAGCCCTCGCCCATGCCGGGCACACCGCTCCAGACGAGCCTGCACACCAGTAGCTACTCCTTCGGCAGCCAGTCCAACCAGACGGTGCTCAATGCGGAGAGCGAGTACGAGCTGTTTGGCCGGGGATCCACATCCACCACGACCAGTTCGGCGGGCACCGTCTGCACCGCTCTGATGAGTGGAGCCGTTTCTGGGCCGGATGTGCCCGAGCGGAGCAGCTCGCTGGGCAAGCACAGCGGGCAGAGCAGGAGCCAGAGCACCAGTGCCAGCAGCAGCACGCTGGAGAGGAGCTACAGCAGCAGCACCATTGGCAGCACCCTGGAGCGGACGGGCACCATCAAGAGGAATGTGAAGGTGTCTCCCACCAAGGGAGCAGGTGCAGGTGGTGAGGTGCTGGAAAAGGAGGACCAGAAGGAGCAGCAGCAGCAGCTGGAGTTCTCCGAGAGCTCCGATTTGGAGGGTGTGGAGCGCATAGAGCGCATCAAGCAGAAGACGGCCATCAGCTCCAAGAGGATTCCCTCGATGTGCATCATCACACCCACCACCAGCGACGATGACGAACACCAGGCCATGGATCCCAACCGCACGCTGACCAGCCTGACCATCGAGGTGGACCAGGAGGAGGATGAGGAGCAGGACGAGCCGGAACAGAGGACGCCCACAAACAGCAGCAAGGACCACAACCTGAACGAGCTTAAGCAGACGCCCACCAAGGCGCTCAGCGGGATGTTAGAGAAGCTAAGGGTTAAACTAGTTCCGGGCAAAAGCTCGCCCTCGAAGAACCAGATCCAAGCCAAGCCCGCCAATGCAAGCGCGGTGAATGATGACGAGCTTTACGATTTGGCCGGCGAGTACGTCACCATAGCGGACATTAGCAACAACAACAACAACCAGCTGAATGGCAGACGTAACACGGGAACGGGCATGGGTATATACTATTCCAATGACATAGTTTCCAAGAGGGTTGAACCCGCGTCGGCCGCCGAGTACGTCTCGCTGAACGAGCTGCCCCAGCACTTGCGTCGGCATGCCAGAGCCACTCCTCCCCCTCTTCCGCTGGCTGCTCCGGCGGAGAGCGAGTCCTGCGCACAACAACAGCTGCCCGTCGAGCCGGCAGCTGCGACATCGTCCTCGTCATTGTCATCCCAACCACCCCTTCTCGGCGGTAACAGCCGGATGAAGGGCCATGGCGAGGGGGGTGTGCCCATGTACGCGGAAATCGGCGAGCTGAGCGAGGAGAAGCCACTCGCATTGGCGAATCGGATGAACCGACTGCGCCCGAACGCCGAGGGGAAACTGGTCTACGACTCCGACAGTCTGAAGCGGCGCAAGGGTGCACACACCACCTTCGCACCTGGGCCGTACGTGAAGGAAACCGAAAGTGCGCTCCACAGTGCAGAAAGTGCAGCGACGGCGGCCACATCAGCGGATCATCATCAATTAGGTTTAGGATTGGGAGCAGGAACCGCCGCCACCACCACCAAGAGCGCCAAGCTACTCCTCCTCAGCGGCGGCGGACTAATCGCCGGCAATCGCAAGGTGGCCAACGTGAGGCCCATTGTGGCCAAATCCCCGCTCAGCAAGAGCAACGCCGCCGGCATGGCCACCTACCAGGCAGGCAGCAGCTATCAGGACCAGAAGCAACTACTGGCCAACCGAACGAATCCCTTCTACGAAACGATTGCCGCCCCAGTGGCCAGTCTGATGATGCCCTCGCCATCGGGCAAATCGAACTCCTCGACGGGCTCCACCGCCACCAGTTCCTCCTCATCGGCATCGGGCCACTCCGGTGAAGAAGGTAAGCCAGAGCAGCTCCCGTCAGTCAGCAGCTGCCCGAAAACCGCTTGCCCACTTGCAATACAACCTCAATCCGCATCCGTATCCTTGTCCGCATCCCTATCCACATCCTGTATCCCTGTAAATAACACTGCCAAGAGCACCCTTAATCACCACACAGCCAGCAAGTCAGCGGGCAGCATATCAAGTGTAAGGGAGCATCAGCCCCAGCAGCATCCCCATCAGAACCCCAAAGATTGCGAGTCGAAAGTGAGGGTTGTTGAAATGGAAACTACCCCCCTGGGGGATGGTCGAGGGCCACCCCTGCCGCCGAGGGCGAAAGTTAGCGACAAGCCCCCCACCAAGCCCCTATCAATTGACCCAATTGCGCTGCACTTTTCCATCGCTGGCAATCCCGGCCAGCCGCGCACCGCCCTCAAGCGGAACAACAGCTACCGGCTGGCCAACGATGAGCTGAAGCTGGAGATGAACAAGGAGAATCTCTCCGTGTCCTTCGGCTGCGAGAGAGCACCTAGTTCGAGTGCAATGCCCCTAAATTCCGTGCAGCACGCAACAAGTTCCCTCCGGCTGCGCAACCTGAGCAACCACCTGCCCTCCGCCACCCACACCCAGACCCACTCACCTGGCGGGGAGCGGCGGATAGCCAAGTCCTTTGAGCGCCTGGTCGATGAGTTTTCGCTGTCGCTGAGCATTGGTAACGATTCCTCCTATCTGAAGAACAAGTCGCTCGAGAACTTTGATGACTCACCCGCCCTGTTGTCCGTGGCTTCGCGAGAACAAAGGCCAGACGAGAACGCCTTAGACTCCGAGGATTCCGAGGAGGATGAGGAGGCGATGGCCCCGCCCATGTCTCAGACCCTGCCGTCCCAAAAGTACCACAAGTCCTTTGTGGACAGTGTGCTTTTGCGTCCGTTTAAAATCATCCTGCCCGGCGACGAGAATGGCAACCGTCGCCAGCGCATTCTACAGAAATTCGAGGTTACCGAGATATGGTAGTTAGCTTAGCCCCTTCTCCCGACCCTTGGGCAGACACTACACGAAAACCGTAATTGCCGAGATTGGCACGGCTCAAAGGAGTCCCAGAGACCCTCGAGCCACCTAGTGTGTGGGCTCATTAAAGTTGCATGCACTTGGCCAGACTCGTGCGTGTTCAATGGGCCAAGATGGGGGTCTGTCCTGGCCCGTTCCCTCCTCCCCTGGTGTTCAATGTCCAATCCGAACACACTTGATATGCTGCTCCAAGACGAGCTTCTATTTTTTAACCGAAATATATACCCATTTCCCTGAAATCTATAAACCAGCTGGCTTGCAAGACTAAATACTTCACTCTGTTTATACAGTTTGCACTCCAAAAACCTTTAAACAGAACTGCAAAAATATACTAAACTTATCGTTACTTACAAATTATAAACAAAGTATTAATGCCTTTTGTTTTGTAATCTATTTCCGCCAAATCTTGCTCGTTTTATCAGTTATGTGTGTGTTTTTTAACCCTAGCTCTAGTTAATTAATAAATGTTAATTGTTTACTCATAAATACGTTTGTAACTAATTATAATTAACATAAACCAACACATGATTATTGTACATTTTGTAAAGTTTTTTGCACCGTTCACGTCTTGTACATCGATATAATACTCAAACTACCACAAGTACTACCTAAGTTTAGGATCGTCCACGACTATGATGCTAATCTTTTGAGTTTTTCTTTTCCAATTTTCTATTCATTTTCCAAAATCGACGGATTGTGAGGCGTGCAAAAGACTTCTATTGCATTTTCTGAATCAATTTGCCCGTGTGTTTGTCTATGTTATAAAGTAGTAGTAGTTTTTTGCACACTCCCTCCGACTAACGAATGATCAGTAGTCTCTCGAGTAGCTTGAAAGATTAGCACATGGCCTAACCAGTTAAGTTCTCGGCTAAGTTCAACCACATTCCATAAACAAAATCCAATTTACCACCGATCGTAAGTAATGTTTTTACAAAAGAAAAAAGAGAATAAATCAAAAAGAAACGAAAATTCGGCATTGACATTATCATTGGCATTTGGTCTGCGGTAAAGGAATCCCCATACATATAGTCGAACCATCCCATCCACAACCACCACATTCGCATTTGCATCCCTGCACCCAAGCACCAAACCGATTGGCATTTGTAAATACTCGCTCAGCTCATTGGGATTTGGGGGATTCCCAGGTAATGTCATCCGAAACGCCAAGGTACGTATGGAACCGCTTGCCCTGAACTTATCGCTTGTTTTATTTGGTAACCCTAACGATCCGCACTTAAAACCGCTTACTAATACCCAGAGGAACTCCTTTAATAAAATATTAGAGTCTAATACGGTTTAAATTCTTTCCAATTCCCAGGGTATCAACGTTTCTCTAATATCTATGAGCAAGTGCAGCCAGCACCGAGCACACAGCCAAAGGAAGATGCAACTGCCACGCCCTTCCAGCGCAATGCGCCCATCTACTGGACTCTGCAGAGTCGCCGCAGCCAGCCAAGGCCTCAGCCCACTGGCAATGTGACCTGCCGGGATGACCTCTATGCCACGCCCATTCGACGGGCCGACCGACTGCCTCGCCCAGTGGCTGCAACTGGAGCTGCGAATGCGTCAGCGGAAGGCAACAGGAGCAACATATCGCCAATTGTGCCAAGGAATCGAGTAGGAGCCTTCCTCACCTCCACGCCCACGAGGGGCGGAGAGGTGGAGGGAGGTCCGGAGAGCATCCAAGTTCCCCCCATGAAGCAGCCATCCCGCAACTGGACCGACGACGCCCCCGAACGCCTCAACACCTGTGCCGATCGCATTGGCCAGAGCAAGACCACGCTGATGGACTTCAAGAAGCTGCTGCTGGCCAAGTCCGCCAAGGCGAGTCCTGTCCAGCGGAAGGTATCCGCCGTGGAGCTGCTGAAGAAGTCAACCCAAGCCGCCCCAACTCCGCCCGCTTTGAAGACCAATGGAGCTGGAGCTGGACAGAAAGTTACACCGACTGGAAGCAAACCCACGATAAACACCAGCCTCAAGCTGCTCGACCTGAGTGGTTCACCCAAGACGTTTGCCAACCGGAGGATGCTGCGCCAGGGTCAGTTTGGATCGCCCTCCAAGACCTTCGCCCCCAAGATGCGGGGTCCTGTTAATATGGTGGCTGCTGCAGCAGCTCCACCACGAACGGACATCATGTCGACCACGATTCCGGAAGCAAATAGCGAGGAGGATCACTCCAACACCAGCGGAGGATCAAGGGCCAGTTCAGAGGCCGGCGAGACCGTTCCCTCCAGCTTCGACCTGAAGCGGAACTTCTTCCTGCAGACAGAGGAGAACAACTTCATGCGCGGGGAGCTGAAGCCCAGCTTTGCCAGGGCAAATGGAGCAGCTGGAGGAGCTGGTGCAGCCAGCGCCGAAGGCAACAAGTACGTGGCAGCTCCGGTGGCGAATCCTCCGCTGCCCTCGTTCGAAACGGCGTTGTAGAGTGGGTCTAACCCACTGCTGTAGCCAGCGATAATACATATTCCATAAGAAAGGATCCCATAATCAGATGAGCAATTCCCTTCCGTAGCCAAGCCGAAACTGCATTTATTGACGGACGACGGAAACGAGTCAGAAGCGATGCTACTTTATGCAACATATACATATATCACTATATATACACAACACCTTTATACAATAAACTGTATTTTTTAAATTGTGCTGCTTGTATAAACGGAGATGTTTTATACACGAATACGAATCGTCTGTACACCTACAATATATTTATTTGTAATTTTACGTTATTTATTGCAATTATGTATTACGCTACACGCATTGCTCTTTGTTTTGTAGTACAACACTTGTACGCCTACGAACTGATGAGAATCGCTTAAAAATTAAACACATTGGATAACACACTTGGAAACCCTTGGTAGTTGTTTTCTTGGCGGGTCTATTTGTCTAGATGCTACTCTAGATTTGGGAAATGTTTTTTACCGCTTAGGCAAATCCTTTAGTGCCCGTTTGGACCAAACAATTGAGTTTAATTCACAATTCAATTTTCGATAAAATATAAAAAACTAAATCTTTCTTTTAAAATTCTGTTTTTCTTTAATGTCGATTTATAAATAAGAGGTCTCTAAATCTAAAATATTTGGGAACTTAGCTTTTTGATTCAATTGAAATACTTTTAAACTATTTTATATAAAGAAGCTTGCCTACAGCCGTGTAAAATTTAAACTAATTTCAAAACTATAGTATTAAACTTTGATCGGAATTACATGTTACTCGCTGGAAATATAGTGGTAGCTTAACTTAGTTACTTATCTTTTTAAATCCAACTGCGTCCCACGCTGCCGGACCTGCGTTTGGTAGACTTGTCGCCCAGGGAACTGGCTGCCTGGTCCTTCCGTCCCATTACAGGCGAGCTTCCAGATCCGATGTTACGGATGAGCTGCTTGAGGCTCCGGGCCTGGGCGTCGCTGGCCTGGCTCACGCTGTTCGCCTCAGTGGCAATGATGCAGAAATCGTCGACGATGTGGCCGGGTGGACTGATATCGAAGGGTAGGATGTCGCTGAGACTCTGCTGCTGGCGATAGACGCTGCGTCGCCGAGCGCCACCATCGCCAATGGATCCTCCGCTAGTTCCGGCGGCCGAAGCCCCCTGCTGCTGTTGGGTCAGCTGATGTAGCTCCTGCTGCAGGTTGAGGAGGCGAGCACGCAGCCCGGCATTGTCCTCGCTGAGGCGTTGCATGTGGGCCGCCTCCTGCTCCGCCCGCACAAATGTGGGCTGCGGCAGACACTGGTAAACGGTGGTCAGGAAGTTTCGCAGCGAAAGCATCAAAGTATCCTGCCACTGCTTGGTGAAGAACAGGGCAAAGGTGGGCGACTCCTCGGCGTTCTTACAGAAGGGGAAATCTACAATAAAACAAGAATCATGAGCAGGATATTGGCCACTGGAGTCTTTAGTCTCAGCGCACAGAACCAATCCTTCCACTCGCTCTGCTGCTGCAGGTCGCCAGCCAACTTGTTGAAGAACTCGGACACCTTTTCGGGACGATTGCTGGTATGGGCGGTCACCAGATAGTATTTAAGGAGGCTGTTTTCGAGTTTCTTGACAGCTGGAGGAGATTAGTCATCGATGTGTTATAGAAATAATGCTTGAATAGTTGGAACATGTAACTCACCCACGGCGTAGGTGTGCTCCAACTTCGAGAATATGTTGTTGTCCAGGTGGAACCACAAGCTCCTTAGAGCCTGTAGGTCCGAATTTTGCACAGCATTGTTAAATTGCTCCAGAATCCTCTCGGCCCGGAAATGTTGGTCCTTTTCAGTGCGCTGCTCCAGGTCGAGGGCCTTCAAGGTGCCCGAGAATCCACGGAAAACTAGATATTCCCTGAGGAGGTTGTCCAAAAAAGCTACTTGTGCCATATCCTTATATTCCTTAAGTGGTTTTTAAAAGATGTTACACTTTTTCCTTAATTTTTGCTATTAATGTTGTTGGAAGAAGAAGACAAACAGCTGGTTGAGCAGAGCTGCCAGATTGTTCAATAAGCTCGTTTGCGATTTTTCGATAGTATCGAACAAAAATGGCACTTGGTTCCATCTCTAGATCTCGCGCACATGTTGAAAACATAAATATTAGAGAAATGCACAAACGACGAACCGCCAAGTCCATAAATAAACCACCGCCAATCCAGGGAGCTATAAAGAAGCCCACACCGGCTGCGGAACCCGAGATCCCCGAGGACATCGTCACCCAGTTCGAAGTGGAGCTCTGCTGGTGCGTGCAACAGTTGCAGGATGCCCTCAATGGAGGAAAACTGAGCCAGAAAGTGGCCGAGGACACCGCCAAGAATTTGAAGATCCTGACCAGCCCAAAAGCTCCGCTCATCAAGAAGCGCCAGGTGATGAAGATGTCCCTCGGCGACTACCGAGAAAAGATGCAGAAGGAGGAGCAGAAATTGCTCTTGGCCGCCCAGCAAATCAAGTTTACACCTACGAATGACACAGTTGTAAAGTCCAGCTTCGTCAAGAAATCAGCTCTTTTGTCATCCGGAAAAGACTTCCGCTTCAACTTTTCCGCGCCCGCCGAAGACTCCAATGCCAAGGAGCCCCATCCAGCTCCCAGTGCCAAGGAGCCCGATTCAGCTCCCAAGGTGCAGACCAATTTCCAGGAGAGCTCCGGAAGCCCATTCAAGTTCAACTTTTCCATCGATGATGATTCCGCCAATAATATCAACATAAGCGGGTTGAACCTAAATAATTAGTTATGATCCATTATGGCCGGAATAACAGACTGATGTTGCTTATGTCACTACTTATACAAATAAAAGGTTTATTATAAAAAATATTTCTAAATTAATTAATTCTTAGTTTAATGATTGCCAAAGTATCATGGTAGTTCAAACGACGGTTCAGGATGATTGATCCTATAAAAATATTCTGTACTGTGTGTTATAAACCTCTTATTTTCAGTTTAATAACGTTGGAGAACTGCTTTTTATACAGCAACTTAGCTTAATAAGTGATCATCAACTTATACCGCACAGTGTTCGTGATTTTATTTATAGCTTGCAGAGAGCACTTCCATGCTATATAGATGTACATATGTTGATCATGTCGGAAGACGACGGATAGCATGGGAATGTCTCAGTCCGCTCCCAACTGCCAAATGGCCAACAACGCCCGCATCGAACACACGTCCTCCGAGGGACATGAAGGGGATGCCACCTGCGTGGCGTACTTCGATGGGCAGCTGTTCTCTGGAGGCGCCGACGGTAAAATCCGAGTGGGTATCTATCGCTTCTCTTCAACGCTCGCTTTGCTGACCCCTTCCCTTGCAGATCTGGTCACCGGAACTACAACTATTGGCCACTGTGAACGCTCACGAGGCTTACATATACTGCATGGCCGTCAACCAGCACGGAAAGGTCTTCTCAAGCAGTTGCGATGGCCAGGTGCACTTTATGCTGCCCCCATATGGAGACGAAGCCGTGCAAGAGTTATTCCGCTGCGACAACGCCATTCAGGCTATGTATTGCGACGGAACCGTTCTTTACACGGGAGATGACAAGGGCGTGGTGACCACTTGGACCAACGACCGCATGCTCTTCAAGTACAACCTGGTGGAGGAGGTCAAGTCGCTGGCGGGCGAGCAAAAGCTGATTTTCACAGTTCGCGACTTGGACGTGGTGGTCTCCCAGGTGGCGGATGGCAAGTCCGGCAAGTATAGCAATAAGGCGGTGATCGCCGGCAAGTCGCCGCTCCGTCTTCTTGGGCCATTGGTGGATGGAAAGCGCAGCTACCTCGCCTTTCCCGATCGATCTGGAATGGGTCTGCAACTGGTTAACAACCTTCCGCAGCAGCAGTATACCCAACTTTGGCATATACCGGTAAGTCTGCTTAATTATTCTTTTTTTAATTTAAATATTTATTAGGATTTATCTTTGATCCTATTGTAGGACTGTCACGAAATGATCGTAAACGCCCTTTGCGGAGATGAGAAACATTTGTATTCCGGCGGCTATGACAAAAAGGTTAAGGCTTGGACCGATTTGGGATCCGTACAGCCAAGAGCCCTGGGCGAGGTGGATGTGGGCAGCTGTGTGAATAGCATCTGCTGTGGTGACAATAACGAAGTTTATATAGCTAGCAGCGATGGACTGATCCGCAGTGCAAAGTTTGCATAGATTTAGGGTCATCTTGTCGTCTCAGAGAGTAAGAAACCCTTAACAATTAACCAATAACAGATTTTATTAAATTAAAGCATTGTTGATTACATTTACGAACTAGCCTTGTGTTCTTGACTGTGCTCCAGGCTGTCGAATCCCACCTGGTCCTCGATCCAGCGGGCCACGGTGAGCAGCAACTGCTCGTTGAGGCTGTTGCTCATCAGCTGAAGGCTCAAAGGCAATCCTGCGCGTGACAGACGAATGGGTATGGACACTGCGGGAATTCCAGCCATATTGGCTGGCTGAGTGCAAAAGTCCTGCACAGCACATTGATCCCTGTTGGTCAGGGAGGCGAAGTCCTTGTACAGTGGAGCCTCTGTTAGAGTTGTAGGTGTGAGAAGGATATCCACGCCTTCCTCTTTGTCTGAAGACTCAAACACTTTGACAAAGTCCTCGGCAATAAGGCGACGCACCCGCAACGCCTTCTCGAAATAGTGGTCGTAGTTCTTCCGTAGGAGCAGGAAGTTTCCCGTAAGGATGCGTGTCTTCACCACCTCGTTGAATCCCTCAGCCCGGGAAAGGGCGTACAACTGCTCCGTGCTTCGCTCATCGGATGCTCGGTGACCGTACTCGATGCCATCGTACCGGGCCATGTTGCTGGCCACCTCGCACTGATTAAGAATGGAGTACACAAATATACTGGCTGCCGTATTTGGCAAGGAAACCTGTCGCACGGAGGCACCGCTGCACTCCAGGAGATCGGCCACCTTGGACCACGTTTCCAGAACTTCGGCGGAGAGTCCATGGCAGTGGTATTCTTTTGGTATCCCTATGCGCACAGTGCTTAGGTCAATTTGCCCGATTTCCGGCAGTTTCAGCCTAGTGAAAGGCTGTCTGATAGTTGTGGAGTCCAGTTGATCTGGTCCAGCCACGGCGTTTAGTACCGTCACGCAGTCACTGACGGAGCGGCCGAAAATGCCGGGCACGTCCATGGAGTTCACCAGCGGGATGAGGCCATGACGGGAAACTAAACCGTAGGTGGGTTTCAAGCCCACTACGCCACAGTAGGAGGCGGGATTGCGGGTGGAGCCGCCTGTGTCCGAGCCAATTGCACTGAAATGTAAAAGGGGGTGTTTATAAATTACTTTAGCTTCTTATAATCAAAGAATTCAACAAAAAAAACTTTAAAACTCCAAAAGAAAGTTTTGAATTTCGAACAGAAATTGAACAATTATTCAAATATCAGAACAAAAGTCGAATTAAAAATTCGAAACTGCGAGGGTAAGTATATTTCCTCCGCGTTAGAAATTTTCAACTCTTGGTAATTGTTTTAGAATAATAGCAATAACCCAAAAATCACGTTTAAATTAAAAACCAATCTTAAAAATAAGTTTTTTGAGTTCAAGCGAGAGGCTCGTTAAAAAATACCAAAAAACAAATACCGCATCAAGTGGGCATTCCCAACGTCCAGCTGACAAAGTGCGTCGAACGGCCACACTGCGCAGCTGTCAGAAGTCGAACGACCAAGGGAAAACTCGATTATTTACCAAATTTGCGACCGAAATTGCTGCCCGAAGCGATGTCCGCGCTCTTTCGACTGACCAGCCGCGCCGTGGCGCTGCAGCGTTCCCTGGTGGCCAACCAGGCGGCAGTGCTGCGCACCATCAAGACGTCCCCGAAGAAGGATGAGACCGTCACGGCTCCCACTTCGCTCACCGCGGAGGACTTTGCCAATCCGAGTCCCAAGAACTGGCAGAGCTACGGATTCGACTACAAGGACGAGGTGGAGGACCGCAAGGCCACCAAGTCGACGTTCTTCTTCACGGTGACGCTGTGCCTGGTGTGGGGCACCTTCTACTGGGCCTACCTGCCCGACACCCAGTTCCGCGACTGGGCCCAACGCGAGGGCTTCCTGGAGCTGCGCCGCCGCGAGCAGGCCGGCTTGGATTTGGTCAGCCCCAACTACGTGGACCCCGCCAACATTACGCTGCCCTCGGACGAGGATCTGGCCGACACGGAGATCATCATCTAAACATTTAGTGCCCCTATCCTTAGTATGTTATGTAATGCGAATGCGAGGGGCAGTCAGTGCGAATCCGCCTCGTTGCCCGTTAATAAAACTGCAAGTCTCGGTGTGGACAAAGCTGACTAGTGGTCCTCTGGTGGCTAGTTTTCGTTAAATATGCTACTTTTTCCTCCCGCCGCCTTTGAGGTTAGGTGGTCAAAACATAAACAAGTCAATACTCACGCATAACAAAGACCTGCGGCCACGGCGGATGCAGAGCCTCCGGAGCTGCCGCCCGCGATGCGCCAGTGGTCCTGGTCAAGGTCCTCGCTCCAGATGTTCTTGGTGGGTCCGTACAGGGAGTCCACAGTGCCGGCGCCCATGGCAAACTGATCCATGTTGGTCTTTCCCAGAATTACAGCGCCAGCTTGCTTGAGCCTGGAACACACGGTGGCATCGTAGGGCGGCACAAAGTCCTGAAGCATCCTGGTAACAAGGATTGTGAGGATACAAGTTCAGTATTATGGTGTTTCCTTGATCCCCTACCGCGAGGCACAGGAGGTGTGGACATCTTTGGTGCAAAAGTTATCCTTGATGGCGATGGTGACTCCATCTAGCTCCCCCTTTGGCTGCCCTTGCTGATACCGCTTCTCCGAGTCCTGGGCCTGCTTGAGAGCCTGCTCTGTTGTGAGGCGCACGAAGGCGTTGAGAGTTTTCCATAGGAGGGCATCTTCCAGGGCCTGCTCGGTAACCCGGCGCGGAGACAACTGGCCATCTGCATAACTGCCCGTTAGCTGGTAAATAACGAGGAGTTAACAAGTTGATTGGCTAGATGATGAATTAACCCACCTGCTTTATGCTCCACTGCAAATGACGCCGCATTCTTGTCAGTAGCGGAACCGTGGGCTTCGAACTCATTCACCCAATTCTTGAGAAGCCATCGGCGGAAGAAATATTAAATAAATTCAATCTGCAAGAGTGGTACGTTTATCTGGTATATTTTCGGTTTAGTTGGTCACAGAATGTACGGTCACACCAAAGCTCATGGGCGTTACTTTGGGGATTTAAGAAAACGACTTTTTTTAAAAGGGGAGATGTGCCACAAGTGCAAATCAAAAAGGAAACAAATTTTTAAAACAATTCCAAGGACATGTAATCTTTTTAAATAAAAATCTCTGTAAACTTGTATGTTATTTGTTTTGTATGACAATATTAGATAAGCATAAATTATTTATTTAATTTTAGAAGCCTATTAATCTTTTGATCCTAAATAATATTTGGTGTTGACCCCTTAAAACAATGTTTCCCAGCTACGCCCCTGCACCCGGCAGCTGTTATTGATTAGAGAAGCGATAAAATCCAGCCAACGCAATTATTGACAATAAGACAAGCTCAAGGGGCCTTTTAGCATTATCTAACATCAATCAATCGCTTGGAATCATCTGGAGGGCCCGCAAATAAGGCAGACAGTTCCCAAAACATGGCCAAGTTAGACGAACGCATCGGCTTCATCGGGGGCGGAAACATGGCCTTTGCCATTGGATCCGGACTAGTGCGCTGTGGGATCGTGAAGGCCAGCCAGGTGCTGGTGTCCGGTCCCCACATCGAGAACCTGCAGCGCTGGCGGGATCTGGGAGCTGTGACCAGCGACGACAACTGCGAGGTCCTGGAACACACGGACATTGTCTTCATCTGTGTCAAGCCGCACATGCTCTCACCCTGCGCCGAGCAACTCAAGTACAAGCACGTACCGTCGGCCAAGGACGCCAGCAAGCTGATTGTGTCGGTTCTAGCGGGAACAAGTCTTCAAAGGCTGGAGGAGGCTTTCAGCTTCATGGGCAGCTCCGAACTGAAGGTGATCCGCACCATGCCCAACACATCCATGCAAGTGGGCGAGGGCTGCACTGTGTACACTGGCAACGCTCGCGTCTCCCTTCACGACTTGGAGAAGATTCATTTAATGCTTAACGCCCTGGGTCTGGCCCAGCAAGTGCCGGAGACCATGATTGACGCCGTCACTGGAGTGGCGGGCTGCGGTCCGGCATTCGTCTACACCATCATCGAAGCCTTGGCCGACGGCGGAGTTAAGCAGGGAGTTCCACGACAGATGGCTATTCAGTTTGCGGCACAAACGCTGCTGGGAGCGGCCAAGACGGTGCTCCTTACCGGCAAACATCCGGCAGTGCTGCGGGACGAAGTTTGCTCCCCCGGCGGTTCCACCATAGTCGGCGTCCACGAACTGGAAAAGGGAAACCTCAGGTGGGTGACCTTATGAACTCTATTATAAACTTTTTGTATAGCATACTCTTTTTTTAGGGCTACTTTGATAAACGCCGTGGAAAAGTCGTCGCAGCGCTCCGCCGAGCTGGGAAAAAAGTGAGTCTGGAGATACTCCGGATCCTCACTTGCTCTCTACTTTAAGTGAAACGCTTGGTATTGATATTACAATAATGACTAACATAAAGCTTGAGTTTATTCGCGATCCTTCTTGCTAACGTACTCCACGCACTTGGAGGGATCGGTGGGGAAGTACTCCTGGCACTTGGTCATCAGTCGTTTGAGGCCCTGGATGTACTTGCGCTGCGTCTCGTCGTTCATCACGTGGGCCACGTTCTTGGAGAAGATCTTTTCGCGACCCGTACGAGCGTGGATGCCCACCATGGTGACACCGATGGGCCAGGGGGCGTTGCCGATGGCCATCTCCAGGTAGGCATCGCTGGCGGTGATGTAGTTGCGGTTGAGCAGGTGCTTGCAAATGTCCCGCAGACTGTCCAGAATGTCCTCGGGCAGCGTGTGATGCTTCAGTTTGCGGAACAGCGGCTTCACGTACTCCTTGGTTTGCGTGTAAATAACCCGAGTCATCTTCACTTTAGTGGACATCTTCTCGTGCTTGCTATAGTTGGCGATCTGGTCGTTCCACAGCTTGAGGAGGAAGGTGAGCAGCGTGATGATTACGTCCATGTCGTAGTCCTTGTTGCGGCCCATCTTCTGGGCCATGGTCTGTATGCTCTCCCAGGACACGGTCTCGTCCAGCTCGGCGAAGTCCGACTTCTTGTCCTCCTTGGCGGTGGGTGCGTTCGCGAACATCTCCTGCAGGTATGCGGCGTCCACCTGCTCCATGGCCTCCTGGAAGTCGTTGCGGAATCCCCGGTTCGCCTCAGGTTGCGAGATCTCGCACTGCCGCAACCTGTCGAAGGCCTCGGGCTCCGTTTCGCCGAATATCAGAATGGGTTCACCGCGCTCCCTTAGTCGCCGGATGACCTCTGCGCGGGGCAGGATGTTCTGGCCATCGGCCACGAAACTGTAGGCGCCCTCGATGGTCTGTCCCTGGGCCTCCACAGACTCCTGCTTCTTGTAGCCCACCTTCTGCAGCACCTCCTCCGTGTCCTTGGCGTTCAGGTCGCCGCGCCTGAAGTACTTCTTCTTGTCGTCCACCAGCTGCTTCTGCTCGAGGAGCTTTCGTTTCCGAGCTATTTCTGCTTTTAGGATGTCCATTTAGCGCGAGTATTGTGGTGTAAACAAAAAAGGTTCAAAGTGTGCCCAGATGTGGGGAAACTACTAATACTAATTACAATAGCGGTCACAAGAATAGCAAGGCTATTTGAAATGGTAGTTTATGGCATTTCTAATGTTAGTTTTTACAAGCTATATAGTAAATAGTATTTTAAGCTGAGATAGAAATAAAAACGGTCATAGTACTAAACCAAAATGAGCGGCCAATGTCCAACCAAAATTAATTTCAAAAACCTGTAAGAAAACATATTTCCGAGGCATGATTTTTTAGAACAATTTAAAATATTCCAATTAGATTTGAATTTTTTAGTATTATTTCCTGACACTTTTTCGGCTACCGGGAGCCCTCCAGCCCTGGTCACACTGGCCCCAAATCAATAAAAAAAAGACAATATTTTAGGAAGGAAACCACTTTGAAGGACACTATGCCAAAGAAAATGGGAATGAACTCGAAGGCGGTGGAGGCCCGCGAGCGCAAGGAGGCCACCAAGAAGGCGACGCAGGAAAAGAAGACCAAGGAGGCGGAGGATCGCCTGTGGCACGATGACGACAAGAATCTTGCGAAGAAACAACAGCGCAAGGAGGAGGAGGACCGCAAGAGGGCGGAAGCGGCCAAGCGGAAGGCAGAGGCCAAGGCGCTCCTTGACCAGGAGATGTCCTCCATCAACACGCAGCGCAAGCAGCCGCTGGCCAAGATCAACCGCCAGCAGATTCTCGAGGAGATCGAGAAGAAGCAGCGTGTGATGGAGGCCATCAACGAGGCCAACAAACCGGCTGCCTCGCGAGTTGTGGTCCAGAACCATGTCGAGGAGAATCTCAACCGTTCCATGGCCGACACGGATGTGGCCTCCAACATTGACGAGGCTATTGTGGTGCTGAGGTGAGTGCTCTAGGAACATGACCTCAAATATGATAACTTACAGAGTATATTCTCTTATTATAGTGTCAACGACAGCGAGGACGACAAGCATCCCGAGAAGCGAATGCGCGCCGCCTACAGGACCTTCGAAGCCAACAATCTGCCCCGCATCAAGGCCGAGAATCCCTCGCTCCGCATGTCCCAGTGGAAGCAGCTGCTAATGAAGGAGTGGAACAAGTCTCCGGAAAACCCCTTCAACCAGGCTCGCTGAGTGCTCAAAGGACGAATTTCACCGACCCCCCGACGAGTGTGCGTACTCTAGTGACTGTTTGCTGCCTAGCAGCAAAGACTAATCAAATGGTTCTGAATCACCTTTGAACTATACGCAGAATTTAGTTTATAAAAAACATTGCGGACAAAATAAATGTATTTATTTATTTAAGCCCAGTGAGTAGATATTGTGTTGACTGGGAAAGGACCTGTACAAATAATGATGTATATTTATTTATTTAAAATTACATTACGGTCAATTAAGAATGTATGCTGCGTACTGATATAGTTAGCATATAATTATGATTTCCTAACTAAATTGCTACTTCAAAACCAGATTCTTTGTTGAAATATTTCCTATTTATAAGAAAATTGAATTGGAAAGGTTTTAGAACGTATTTTTAAAAGTGGTAATCGAGTTAAAAATTACTATAGATCAATGGCACTAGTGTTTCCTATCCAAACTCTCACTTTTAAGAAACAGTTACCAATTCGTTATGCAATAAATCAATAAAATTTAAGTAAAATCGGGCAAATAAACATAACATTCGGGTACTGAGATCTGAAAGTGATTACCGACAGCTTTCCTTCGCTTATTTAATGCCCAATTTTTATTTGCCAGTGCTTCAAAACTTTGTGGCCCTGATCCGATTCCGGTTGCGTTTGTGAATGAAGTAATTATATGTATTGCTTTGATTGCTGCTGTCGTTCCAGCGTTTTGTCCATCACTTTTTTAGCTGTGGTGCAAAATACAGAGAATAATAAGTGCTTCCGCTTTCACTGTTTGCCGCTTGGAAGTTCAGTGGCGTTTTCGGAGCCAGAGCCACCAAAATATTTTATTTCGACTGTCTTTCGTACATGCACGTAACATCAAGTCAAATATGAGCTTAAAGTCATTAGGCACCTCTTTTTGCGCATTAAATGCGATTTTATATAAGATATTAGGGCTTAGTTGAGCTATTTTCAAAATAAAAAGTTTCTAGCCTAATAGCTTCGCTTGGTCAGCTTTCATTTGTTGTCTAGGGCCAAACTATTGAGGTGGAAGTACGCAGTTCTTGCAGAGACTTTCTTGATCAATTAAGTCATTAAGCCCGTGCCGTGGGGGGAACACTTTTATCTAACTTTCCTATCACCAGAACCGTAACCGTAATCGCTTTTATGGCGAACCCTCGGAAGCGGCTCGTAAATGCCCGGATTGCAGTTAACAATTAAGGCGTTCCACTGCAGTAGATTTGATTTTTGAATTTCCACCAGCAGTTAAAAGTTAACAGCCGCTCTGTTAACCGTTTGTAACCGCTTGCAGATGGCCGCTCTTACCGGCAGTGCTTTCTTTTTAATAAAAATTTCTTTTGTCGCCGCACAACTTCATTCAGTGCCTGGCCGTCGAAGGCAGCGGTCGCGTCGTGGTCTTCAGATACTTGGGATTCGTGAGAGAAATGCAAATACCAGAGATTCAATATTGAACGCGAGCCGAGAGAAAAGAAAAGTGTGAGACGTGTTTGGAAAATCGAATCGAATTTCGTACGGCACCGTCAACGGAAATCGCAACAACGGTAATTGTTGTGTGTGCTCGGTCTCTTTTATTCCCTGTGAGTGTGCCAGTGTGAAGTTGATTGGTTTTTCGAGCCACCAACTAATTGTGGAATACTTTGGGCCACCGGCAGCCAAGGATATCAGCCAGATTCAGCCAGTTTGCGGGTAAGATTTGTGGGTTAAGCGGTTAGGAATGTTCGTGGGCCACTACGGTTGCAGCTAATTAGCATGCTGCACTTAACTTAGCTAAAAAAAAAGTAAAATGCAGCGGGCTGCCGCTGGTCACCAGCTGGAAATCAGGGCAGGCCCAGCAACCCACACGAGTTCGTGCCTTAAGTCTTTTGTTTGCCTCTCTGTTTTTTAGTCGGTTTGTCGCCGGCCCATGCACTTTTGCAAAGCGGCAGGCGGTACAAAAAAGTGGCTCACTTTTTTATAGCAGAATAATTATGTACACAAGAGACGGCTTTTTTGTCTTTGTCCACATCTCGCAATGGCTTACTTTCCTCCCCATCAAATTCGGTTGACCTAAAAATCGTGGACTACATGCTAATTGACGTAAACTTGTTTCCGAGATACCACATTCCACATTGGCCAAAAAATTGTCAGGTTCATTGACCAACGTCTGGCGTTATGTAAAGTGCACAATAATTGAATTCTGGTAATGAATTCACACTTTGCATGGGATCCGATGGGTTGCGTGTTTGGCTGGCTGACTGGCGGTTGTTATGCATTCGCGAATTATTCAATATACAGACGAGGAGATAACGAGATCAATTGGCAGCCAACCGTTAGCTAATTTATTACTTTCCCAAAAGGTCGGAGCGGCGTTCCCAATAGGCCGCTAAGGAGTCCGCCTGCTGATTTATAGCCATCGCCAGCGACCCAAATTGGCTATATATACTATATGCTTAGCTATGCCAGGCCAGAGTCAGCCAGAGAGAATAAGAATCGGAATCACAAGCAGAAACAGAACTTGGAGCCAACCCATTTACTGGATGGCACGCGCGGGCGCAGCAGTTTCCATTGCCGCAGCTAGTGCAATTGCGTTACTTGCAACCCAGCAACCAGCCAGCCAGTGAGCCAAAAAGCCAAGTGACCATAAAAGAATTGCCAGAGGCAGCAGGCCTAAACCGAATTACCTATGAGTACACAAGCGTTCCCCTTTCCCACTCGAGATCTGGCCATTTATGGGCGCCTCTTCTGCCGAGGAAGTCACACTCCGCCACCAAAAACGAACTGACAGCCTTGAAAGATTTATTGGCTGCTCAGATCGGCGACGTGCGGCGATTCTGCAAATGGGATGTATCCATCGGCGAACATAGTCAATCATCGCTCGCTTATCGGCCTTATCGCTGCTCTCTGAATTTGTCTGTCGACTCGGGAGCACCTTGAGCACTTTCCTTTTTATTTGAGCACGAGCAAGTTTAGTTTTTCATTACACAGAGGAAAAGTGTTCAGTAAAATGAGATATTCTCCATTCAAAACTTAAGTATATGTATTTACAAAATCATTTATCCATTTAAAGAAACCATACATTTATTGTAATATTTTTTCTGTGCACCTATAGTTTTCCTAACTATTTGGCTGTCACTCCAACATTTCAAGTCAGCTTTTCTGTACGCTCTTTCTTCAAATCAGCACTTGAGCAGTTTCCATTTGACGGCTCGGACAGTACTTTAATAATAGCAATTCCATTGTAAAATTCGTATAGTCAGCGCAGTGGGCATGTGTGCAGCGCATAATTTCCTCGCTTTGTGCCATAAGTTGTTGTAAATTTCGACTCGCCGTCGCCGACTTCATTATAACTAATAAAATAGCAACAAATTCAAGTTTTCGGAGAGTGTGTGTGTGGCATTTGAAGTGCTCGGCTTGAACTTCACACTCTGGCGGCAAGCTGAAATTTCACCATTTCTCTTTGAAGAACCTGCGAATGCGTATTATTATAATTAAGATTTCAGGCACGTTGCCTTGACTTTCATTGCCATTTTTTAGACGCGGTCAGCGGCCATTTCGGTTTATTGATTTTTAGTCTTTCGGTTTTTATGCCCCCTAAAATGTGTCTTCTTTTGCCTAACCGTAGGAATTCCGCCTGTTTTGGTCAATGGGGTTATTCATTTCTATATGCTAATCGGCACTTAGCATGTGGGCGTCACTTTCTATCTTTCTATCTTCTCCATCGAGAGAGCGGAAATCCGATCACGGATTTCCTTGGCCTGTGATTGCTTTTGGTTCAGGGGAATTCGCTCGAAGTTTCGTGGGATTGCACCACTCGAGTGAATGATTCACGCGACTTTGGCCAAGGTGTGTGCACTTGCCAACATTTGTTAACGTTAACGTTGACGTTAACTTCAGGCAGCAGGCCGCAGAGATCATAGCCGGGATTTATGAGTGTGAGTGGTGTGGCCCAGAGCGATTACGCACCTTAAAAAGTGAAATTTCTCGTGTTGTTTTGCTGCGCCTTTCCGTTTTTCGCCAGAAAGAAATGCAAATTAATTTGAATGACTAAGACGGCGGCGATTTTGGGAATTGTAAGACCTAAGGCCATCAAAATGGAAACTACCTAAGGTCGGGAAAATTAATGAAATGACTCTCCTATTACATGAAAAGAAATTATTGGATTTATTTGATTGATCTATTAGCTTTGGAATTCACATTAGTATCATCTAACTGAAACATTAAATCGGAGCTACAAGAAAAATAAAAATAATAAATGGTTTTCCTTCCCAAATGAACATAAAGACCTAATGATAGACCATTGACTGACTAGCTTTATTTTAAAAATGTATGGCAGCCTGAACTGGATTTAGCATATATAATATAATCCAGTCAGCTAGTTAAAAATCAAGGAAGTTTAATAAGTCCTTATTGTTATTTGGATTGTTTAATGTACCAACGAATGCAATTCTTTTTTGAAAACATAGAAACTATAATTAAAGTGTTATTCTTTTGATATTATTTAGAATAGGTATTGATCAGAGTTAAATATTTTTAGAAAATTTATAAATTTCAAATAGTTATTTAAGGTGCATTTAAATACAGCCGGGATCTGCGGGCCACAAACATAGGGTTTCCAGGCCCAAGACCAGGCTTCGTCCGAATTCCAGTCGCACTCGCAACCGACTGTTTGTCCAATGATCGTTAACGGGGTCAGCTGAGCTACATACACGAGTTCCAGCCGCTTCTCTCGCAGTCGATGTTGGTTTATTTTTGTGGTACCTCCTCTGGGTATTTGGTATCTGTGTCTGGTATTTGTTGCCTGGTTGATTCACCGAAAAAAGCGAAGAAAACAAGACAAAACGTGAGGCAGACCGGCGGGCAGGAAGGCTGGCTTCCTCGGTATTTGGGATTGGGATTACAAGTTGCCTCATACTGCTGAGAGCCAAGCGGGCAATCAAAAATTTCACTGATTTTAATTATTTTTATTTTGCGTCCTACCGTTCTGGTTTGGCTGCTTTTGCTCTTGCTTTTGCTTTGCGGTTAAAGTTGAGGCATAAATTCGGTAAGCCATAAATAATTCTCTCTGGCGCCGCAGCATATCCAGCCGCAAAAGCAAAAGCAAAGGCGAACAGCACTCAGAAGTTGAGCGAGAAATTTTTGGCTGCCAAAAGTGAAAGTTGCAGCTGCTGCTGGCCGTGCCATTGAAAGAAATAAGAAATGTAGGAAAGCGCCGAGGTGCCCCTCTAAAGACCCCCAATCCCCTGGTATCTGGTTTAAAAATCAGCTTGGTAGAGACAGTTTAAAGTTGAGTCTTAGGGTCTGAGTCTGGGCTCCAGATTGGACTAATGACTTTGCTAGCTGCTCTTTGTCAACATTGCCCACAGGGGGGAATTAAAAATAAGCATTTTCGCTATTATGTGTTTCGTTTTGTCGTCGTAATTATGTTTACCACGCTTTTGATTGCCACTATTTCTGTGCCATTAAAAATTACACCTAATTGCGGTGGTTCATAATGGACGTGCGACTTTTTCGGGGTGTCTTCCTCTAAACAGTAACACCTCTCTGCGGGGTGGTAGATGGAAAGTTATGGGGTTTATGCCAAGATTACGGTGGGAACTTCAGGCGAAATGAGTTAATCAGAGAGAGAGACGCAGGAGAGTTGTGTAATGTGAAAGCCAAGTGCAGCAGGTGATCGCACTAATCCGCAGACGCGACTTCCTTCCTTCCCCAAAAATTGGGTCAGTAATTGGGCGGAGTTCGTTGAACCCCCAAACGCCTTGGAATGCCGCGTCCATAACTCGTTTCTATATGTTTAAATTTAATTAAATTAGCACTTTCTACGCGGCATGAAAGCCGTGCCTCACATATTGAATAATAATTACAAACAATTAGCACAGTGACCCAGATGCGTAAATTATGAAAATGAAAATGCATCCATCCATCGATTGGCCGCCCAGAAATTCCTTCATTCGACCAAGCTCATAATGGAAAGTGGCAATCAAGTGCGGCTCAAGTGTGCAATGGAACCACGTTCGCGTATTCAAAAGACTTGTTGACAAGAAGTTTGTGTCTTGAGTCTTTCGTTTTCGAGCGCGTGCTCTTTCAACAATCCAGCGATGACAGGTTTTTATTTGGCATTCGCTGTTCTACAGGAGGATGCTATGCTACGAAGCTCTTGATTCTGCTTCTGCTGCTGCCTCTCTTCGGGTTGTTCTTTTTTATTAGCATACTGATAAAAGCGAACTGTGGACATTATGAATGTGATGGAAAGAGCAAACAAGTTCCTAAATTGTGACCCAATTACCCAGTTAGCCAGTCTGTTGATACAAGTTCTACTTGGCCTTATGAATTGCGGCGGCCCATCGACGAGGCATGCAAAATTGGCCGCTGCATTTGCATAACACTTTGTCTGATTTCGAAGAACAGAGGAAAGCACAATCGCTGGCTAATTCATTGACAATTGAAATGAAAGTTGTGGTAGCAAAACGGGCTGCGAGATGGAGATCACCGGCAATTTCGTGTGGCACATGCCGCATGCAATCGAGAGGAAATCTAGACCATAATAATAATAGCCACGGCAATTTCGGAGACACCGCTGGCAATTGCAATTGCACTTTCATCTGGGATTCTTGTGGCCTACCCGCGGCTTTTTGAATAAATTTCTAAATGCCTTGATTGACAGTCCGCTGCGTTTGAGCTTATAATGCGACTTTGACATTGATGTGCCTGCTCTCCATCGGTGAGTCAGTCATAATTAGCGCTGGGTATTTTGGCTGGGTGACATTATCGATGTATTTTGATTGAATGAAAGTTGAACTGTGTTTTTGAAAGTGAATTTCTTGTCACGGCAGAAGAAGCGGCGACTCGAATCGAATCGAAAGCACTGGCGGCCCAGTCGATTTCGGCGCTATAAGCTCTTTTATTTTTGTTGCAGCAGAATATCGGAGAGCGTTAGACAATAGGCCAAGACCAAGATCAAGCCAAGACCACGACCAAGACCAAGACCAAGACCATTGGTTAGGCCAGCGGCTGGCATTTGGCTCGTTTGACATAACCACCACAATGAGCCACCACGACCACAACTCCCAGACGGGTTTTCCACTCGCTGCAAAAACTGGCTGCTCACATTTGGTAAAATTTCACTTTTTCCTTTTATTTGCTCGCTGGCCGCGACTATTGCAGCAGCTTTTTATGAAAATCAAAGCAATCCCATACCAAACCATCCCATCCAGTCACTTGTGGACCAGAGTGAGTGCCAAATTTGGAGTGCACCAGTTGTGTATAGTTAATTGTAAGCGACACTGCCACTGCCAGTCGATGTTTTGATTTTGATCTGCAATCATAACTCGAAGGCCAGCCATGGGCTCTTTGTTTTGGCCAAAACACTTCTCGTATAACAAAGAAGCAGACACGGTCATGTCTCAATTAAGCCAACCTACGGTGTGCCTGGTCGACTGACAAATTGCTGTCGGGACTCGAGGCAGCAACGCCAGCAATCACAAACAACTAGCTGCAATTTTCGCACCATAAATGTGGAAGCGGTTCGTTGTCAAAGCTTTTGAAGTGACAGCGGCCTTGTGCAGACTTTGAAATCAAAAGTGGTTTGGGTTTGGGCGGAAGGTCTGCGATTCAAATTAAAGATTGCGTTTCTTTTTTCTCGTTTCAGCCTAGCAAAATGGCAGGCAGTTGCAACTTGGTGTTGCAGCTGGCACTAATGTTGTTGCTTGGTGCAGCAGCAACATCGAGAGGGGAGTCCACCACGGAGACCCCATCGGCCCTGTTGCCCTTGGAGGCAAGAAGCGCCGATGTTTCTGGAGAGGAGGACGTCATCTCCACCAGCTATGTGCTGCCCAATCAGATCTTCAACGAGGGAAAACCCTACTATGCTCGCCAGGATCCCGTGTCGGGTCAGCTGGACTTCAGTGCCAAGAAACCAGCGGGTATACAGCCGGAGGCCAACGAGGTGGTGGATCCCAACGAGAAGATTGTGCTTAGCGGAGGAAGTTCACCCAACATACACGACTTCTTGAACCTGCCGGTGAAGTACTCCTCGTCGAAGTTTGTCTATCCACTCGTCTCCAGTTCGTATGCCAATCTGAAGTACCAGGGAAGCAACAAGAACTACATCACCAACAAGAAACCTACTTCTGTGGTGGCTCCAGTCACTCCACCACCCCCCAACTATCACAGCTCGAACTATTTTACGGTGCCAACTACTAAACTTACTGCTGTAACACCCACGGTAGGAGCTTACTATCCCAGTAGTCCCAGCACCACCACAAGCACGAGTACCTCCACTTCCACCACAACAACCACTACGACGACGACTACTCGGGGAACCAGGAGACCAGTTAGCACCACCACAACCACGGAGGCCACGAGTCCGGTGGCCAAGTATACCACCACCTCCCGACGACCCATTCCTCTGCAGACTGTCTCAACCACGCAGCAACCACCGAGGACTAGCACCACTCGCAAGAAGTTTGTGCCCACCAAAAAATATAGCCCCACTGTGCCCAGCACCAGTCAGTCTCCGGTGAAGCCATCTCCAAGACCCACTCCCAGCAGCAGCGATGAGGCCCTGACCACCCATCATGCCACACCACAGGCGGCCATCTTTCCCACAGAGCCCTCGACAACCACCAAGATGTACACCACCTCGAGCACAAGTCCACCTGTGGTGTTCACCGAAGGACCCACGCCACCGCCCGCCTTCAGTCCCATTCCGGGAACTGGTATTCCCAACCTGGATCCAGCCGATGTTTACCACACGCTGGGGCAGAAGAACACTCAGGCCGAGGAGCAGCAGCAGCAGCAACTGGAGAAGCAGCAACTTTTGCAGCAGCAACAGCAAATACAGCATCAGCAATATCAGGAGCAGCAGCAACAGCTATATCAACAGCAGCAATATCAGCTGCAGCTGGAGAAGCAGCAACTGGAAAAGCAGAAATATCCATACCAGCAGCAACTGGAAAAGCAGCAGCAGCAGCAACAGCAAAAACAACAGCAACAGCAACAGCAACAGCAACAGCAACAGCAACAGCAACAGCAACAGCAACAGCAACAGCAACAACAACAGCAACAGCAACAGCATCAGCAGCAGCAACATCAGCAGCAACAGCAACTTCATCAACAGCAGCAACATCAGCCTCAACCGCCAACTCAGCAACAGCAACCAACTCCTCCCAAATCCCCCATGACCCTCAGCGATATATTCAACAGTCTGGCAGAGGAAGAATCCAATGTGGCACAAAACTACCAGCAAAACCAGGGATTTGATGCCCAGGGTAATCTCATCCAGCCCATCGCACCATCCAAACCATCACCCTTCGCCATGCAACAGCCAGGTTCTCAGCAGCCAGGATCCCAACAGCAACGACCCAATCCCAACGAGCAGAAGGTGATCTCCGGCAGTCAGGAGAACTACAGCAACGAGTACGTCTCCTACCAAGTGCAGCAGCCCAACATGATGCAATACCGCCCAGTGCCTGGCCAGATCAACAACGTGGTCATCTCACCGGGCCAGCAATCAGCCTCCTTTGTCCTCGGCAGTCAAGTGCAACAGGTTAGTGTGGGTCACCCAAGCATGGAGAAGGAACCTCTCTTCGCCAAAGACACTCCGGGAGTGCAATATGGTCAGGTGATCAACGAAGATATTGGCAACATCAAGCGCCCACTTAAGGAACAAGTGGCCCAGCCTTCGAACTACCAACAGACGCCCAGCATCCAGCAAAACTCCAACTTCCATCAGAACGGAAATGTGGCCACTTCTGGAGGCCCTGGAACGATTTCCTACCAAGAGCCAGCACCAGAGGCACCTAGTCCCTATCAGCAGTTGCCTCTGATCGGTTCCAATAAGCGACCTTCCAAGAAACCAGTGGCCAAGCCAGAGCAGGCTCCACATCTCGCCTACCCACCACAAACTTCAACGCCTCCCCAAACGCAGCCCACACCGTCGGCTGCGATGCAGGGAGATGACACCAAGGAGCTGCTGGTCTCCACCAATATTCGGTTCCCCGCCCAGGGAGAAGAACTGGAACTGTCCTCCTCCGCTGTGATGCAAGGTCCTCCGGCAGGACCCCAAATCAACGGTCATGCTCATCCCCTAAGTCTGCAGCAAATTCAAAACTCCAATCCTGTTGTCTTCCCCAAGGGCAAGGATGAAGCCGCCCCTGGCAGTGCTAATGTGCAGATCCAGCAGCATGAAGTGCTCAACTTGAGCCAGCAGAAACCACCATTGGTAAGTCTGTTATTAGGGAGTGACTGAGAAAACTAAACTTTAACCTAACCCATCTTTATCCATAGAAATTCCCTGCTCAGCAGCCAGGACAAGGCGAGCTACCTTCACTGGACATGGAACCACCACCGCGTTATCCCACTACTTTGCCAGTGCCTCAGGCACCTCCAACTCCTGGCAAGCGACCAATGGGACCATCACCACAGTCCAATTTCTATAATGAGTTCAATCGGAAGCCCCAGAATGGACCACGTCCCAGTAACCTGCCCAACATTTTGCCACAGTTCCGTCCGAATGCCAAGATATCCAGCGGACATCCTCCCAACTTCAAGCAGGAACTGGGCAACATCCGTCTGCCCCAGCAACAAGGTCCTGGTCCTAAACGTCCTTACAATCCCTCAGTGCCACCCCAGTTTGCCCATCGTCGTCAGCCACTGCATCAACAGCAACAGCAGATGATGCAGAAGCGTTATCCCATGAATCGCATCTCGGAGTACCCCGTGGGTCCGAGTTCAGGAGTAGGTGATGTCAACAGGAGGGTTTACAGACTGCCCCCGTATGGTGGCCAGAATGTTCCCTACCTGCCCGATCACATGTATCCCCGTCGTCCCCATGGACCTGGTCCACTGAGATCTGTTGATGGCTACCCCGCCGAGCGACATGCTCCCTCAGCGGAACCCTACAAGACCATTGATGCCGAGGCAGCTGCCGACTTCGAGGAGGAGGATCTGGTGATCAACGATCCGCCACAGCCAGTTACCCCCGGCAAGGAACGCCAGGGAGTGGAGGACACGAAACTGGAGCCAGTGGTCACCCTGCAAATGCTACAGTCCCAGAAGAAGGCTGTAAGTCTGCCAGGCGATGATACGGGTGCGGGAGAGATCCAGGTCACAGCCGAAAATGATCCCCAGGAGGCTGAGGCCTCTAAGCTCAGCCAGCAGAAGCTAGATCCCAGCGGAATGTATGTGGTTTTTCCAATGAAGAGTGCGGAAAAGGGGCAAGCGGCGGGAGAAGCTCCCTCAGCCCCGGCAGAATATCAGAACACTCCGTTTTCCGTGATCCGCGATCAGCCACAAGAACCCATTCTAAAGAACAAGAAGCCCCAGTCGCTGCAGCAGCAAAACAAAGTGCAGACGGTGCCCAAGGAGAAGTTCCCCTATCCCATCGAGAAGCCAGATCCCTCATACTCAGAGCTTCATCCCGATGCCCAGGCTGCTATTCCAGGAGTGCTGGTGGCTCCAAGGATCATAACCGGTGCTCTGGGCACTGGCACAGAGACACCCATCGCCATTGCCTACACACCCACTGAACCGAATCCTTTCCGTCACGAACAGGGTCAGAAGTTCTCCAACATCAACCTGGCCACGTCGGTGATCAATGAGATCCGCCAGGACACCCAAACGGAGGAGGGTCTGAGCAGCGACTTCGATCTGCGCGGTCAGAATTTCGAGAAGGACTTTATGGCGCCATTCTATCCAAGTGTGAGCCTAGGTGCTGGTGCCAGTGGACCTGCAGTTGTAAATCCCGCTGCGCCTAGTAACTGGAACATTGTTCCTTCTACCACGGATCAGGCGGTCTACGAGAAGAACAACATAAACCGAGCTGATGTCGAGACCACAGAGGAAAAGAAAGCTGACGAGGAGCAGCCCACAGCCAGTCCGTTGACAGCGGAGAAGCCCTCGGAGATGGACAGCTTCCAGCCACAGCTTCAGGGTGGCTTCAAGCCCATCTACCCGCCGGGTTACAAGCACGTGGAGCAGGTGGAACAGGAAGAGATCGCA
This sequence comes from Drosophila subpulchrella, assembly GCF_014743375.2. Taxonomy (NCBI): domain Eukaryota; kingdom Metazoa; phylum Arthropoda; class Insecta; order Diptera; family Drosophilidae; genus Drosophila; species Drosophila subpulchrella. The sequence goes on from NW_023665577.1 coordinate 3,916,966, forward strand.
GGGGCCAAGAATGCTGCCCAGGATCAGCCAATTGCATTGGCTCTGGTGGGCACCACAGCAAAGCCTTTGACTGCATCACCGCCAGTCAGTAGCAGTAGCAGTTCCACCTCAACATCCTCTAGCACCTCCACGACCTCAACGACTCACCAGCCTGGAATAACCAAGTCGGATGCCACATTGGCCACAACCAAGGCGCCGGTGGTCAGTGCAAAGCCCACGCAGCGCAAGAAGACCACTTTTGAGACGAGTCTGGCGGCCCTGCTGTTCGGGGACGAGGACGAGGAGGATGGAGCACGCAAGTCGGCGGAGCTTCCAAAGGCCCAGGCTGGTCCCAGGAATGTGCCACGCATGGGACCCCGGAGTCTGACGCTGAGCTAAATGGGAAATAGGAGCCCCCAAAACTAGTGTAGTCCAATTTTAGTTTGTATTATTTATTCAAAGTTTATGAGACAGCAGGGATAAGCCCCGCTTAGAGGTAGACCATGTGGTAATCTAGTTCTGTTCTACAGCTTATAGTTCGTAAGCTCACCATCCAGATAAATAGACCATCGCCTCCAACGAGCCAACCACACCCCACAATCCCAGCGACTTTTGCGAGTCTGATTTGAAATGCGAATGTTTTGAACTTTCTCATTGGACTCCCGAATCGTCGGAAATGAGATAAAAGCTTTTTGTATTCAATTTAACACAAACCCTATAATAGTACTCACAATTTACCAGAATATTGTACCATAGAAAACCATGCAAATAAACATAATTTTGATATAATACCTTGGGAATCTTTTTTGGAAAAGGGTGTATTTTGATGTAATTCGTGCAGCGTCAAGCGGATTGAAAAACCTCCACAGAACGGAGCCTCTAATAACTTTTTTAAAAACGATAAAATGTTTACATGATCAAAGGATCATGTAAAATAATAAAATATTTCTTTGCATACTTTTAGGCTTTGGCCTAAAACAGACATCATACAACCCAGGTAATATTCAACTGCGATCAAATAGAGATCGTAAATAAAAGCGGTAGTTTTACTATATCAGTATCTTTATTATACGAGTACAATAATCAGTTTACAGTTTTACAAAATTATTTGTTTGCCTGACATGTTTTTGTTCTTCGACTTTAGATTTAGTTTGTTTTAACTTCTGTTAAAAACCGAAACTAATTTCGTTCATGTGTCTGGGATGGACTGCGATTTCAATGTTGATAATAATATATATGTATAATACTTATTCATGATCGACCCAAGTCGGTAAGTGCATTAAAATATTTGATTGGCAACCGGAAATGAATTTTAAATTCATGATTCTCTAATGTTTGGCTTTACTTAGAACCCATTAACAAGACGATGCAATGAGGTTGACGTGTTATGCTCAAATGGACGACTTACATTTCTTAACAATCTTTTCTATACTGCTGAATCTTATGTACACATATCGTACTTTATTTACAGCTGCCACGGAAGTCTCAATTATCTTAATACATTTTTCTGTTGAACAGTGTCTAAGTTGGTAAAGTAAGATGCTTCAGTTGGAGCCATTATTTCCTAATGAATTCTTGATAAAATAATCAGTTTACGGATATATTTTCCTATCATCAGTAAAATGGAATCTACTAGCCAATTGAAAAACGATGGCTCAGTCTTCGCCTTGCTCTTGCAATATGTGTAATAATTGAAGTATAATTGCAGCCGAATAGCATTAATCGTATATGTAAGTTCGATTCTAAAGGACACAGAAAAAATAAGTAAAACAATAAATCATGTCCCATAATAAACTTTTTTATAAAATCTGAAATTTTTCAGCCAATCTATGATATTGATCTGCTTGGTTTAATGTATACATATGTATTTATTTGTAATGTAGATACCCACATATTTTTAAAGTAAGATCTAATGCTAAAGTCCTAAGTCGTGGTTAAGCCGATCGAAATTGGCCAATGATAAATGGTCTTCCATCTCGCATTGATCCGGGATCATCTGTACAATTTTTGAGGGGAAGGGGGCTTCAAGTCTTAAAACCTCAAGTTGATAAGTCTACATCGATATTTTACTTTGACCTTATGTGGTACTTAATCGTTACAGGTAAAATGTATGTATTGCAATATGCCATTTTATGTGTATGTGTATGTATATTTGTATTTAAACATAATCTTTTTATACAGAGTTTAGACACAATCAAATAAATAGCGCGATAAATTTAATAATATATGTATAGTATTTATAAAGAACAGCTATGCCATTTCGTAGGAGTTTACCAGCGACAGGTTTAATTATTAAGAATAAATACTTTCCATGATTGGTATCTGAATACTCGCTAATTTAGCATAATATATGTAACGATGTAAATTTGAAGGACTAGGAACCAGTACGACATATGATTATGTTTTTAAATGGTAATTAGATACAATTTTCAAACTAATATAAACGAAATGGATTCTCTTATTGTAAAGGGCATGCTTAATTTTTAGTAGAACATTTTGGCTTATTTGCAATTGCGCTCTATACACATGACAATAAGGAAATAAACTATAAACTTATGAATTAAACTTTTAGGCATCGAAAACTAACCAACTTTTGTGGGCAAACTAAGTTGCGATTATTTGCTGTATTCTTATCAATTGGTACTGCCAGGTATAAAGGAATCGGATATGGGGATACAAATCTCACAGAATCGAACTAAGTCTTAAGGTGACTGAACAAATAAATTAAATATATAATCAGGTCTGTCTTTCCGTAACAAGATATCGGCTAACCGCCCTGCTGTTGCTTCTTTTTGTCGAATATGGGAAGCTTGGACTTGACTGCACCCTCGCACACCATCATCCTTTGCTGCGCTGGCTTCTTGTCCAGATCGAAGCACAGGGCATCCGCATTCAGGTGCCGCTTGAAATCCGAATAGCGACGAGACTCGTACGAGAGGTAGTTGGATCCCAGTGCCGAAGCAGCCACGGCAGCGGCCACAGTGCCGTTTCCGTTGCGATGGTGCACCGATGGCGGCGAGGAGTCTTGTCGCTTCCGCTCAAAATACTCCACTATCTTGGCAATCTGAGCTGATCTCGTACTGGGCAGTGCCGTGAAGGAGCGGTCGTCCCACAGCAGGGAGTCGGATCCCGCCAAGCTGCTTATGTCATCGGAGCTGTCGGTGTAGATGGACGATGTGCGGTTCTTACAGTACAACAGTTGATTCGTTGCGAATGGACTACGCTGGAGAAGCGTATGAATCTCCGAGTCCAGAGCCAGCCGATTGATGAGGCCCGCCGTAGCCGCCATTTGGGAATCACTGCCGTTTCCGCTGATTAACGCATGGTGACAGGTGTATCGTCGCTGGTGGGTGGGCCGCGCAGCCACTATATCGGCGTCCAGGTCATCCATCGAGTCCAGCGCTGTGGACGATGAGGTATTCCCCCCGATCACGGCAGGATCGTTGTCGATCAGCAGCACCGACGACGAGGTTGAGGATGTGTCGTTGAGCAAGTGACTCTGCTGTTGTTGTTGGGCCGCAGCAGCGGCAGCAGTTACGGCGGCATTCGATGTTGAGGTGGCGTAGTAGCAGCAGCGACACAGACTCGCAAGTTTATCGCTGAAAGATAAGACATGCAATCAGCAAGTGGCAATCAAGGATACAAATACAGGGCCCTACTTAAGGTAACCTTAACATTAGACAAACAGTTTAATAGCTTTTTCAATGTTTCATGGCTTTGTGATGAGTATCGACTAATAATATATGGTTGTACACAAATAACACGTCAAACTTTAGATTTCTAGGAAATTTGTGACTTTTATGATAGCGTGATTTTAATATGCTTTCAGCGAAATCAGTCACTTACGTTGCTTGTGCGTTTGGGGCTCGAATTTATACCATGGCTGTGTTTAACCTGGGATATGCCGAAATAATTACTTCGTATATATTCAACATTTAAGATATTAAATTTCTATCGGTATACGACATTTAGACATGCAGTTTTAATTGAAATCTAACAAGTTTAGACACAAAAGCTCTTTTCTAACCATTAACGAAATACAACATAGTTAAAGTTTTATAAGATCCAGTATACTTACTTGATTTCACTATCTGCGCTGACACATGCATCGAGCATTAACTGCGCCTTCAACTTGTCATAGCAGCAGTTACTACTGTTGCCCCCGCCGCCGCAACCAAACCCCAACGATCCAATCCCATTCAACTGTCGGCCGAAACTGTTGTTGGTTATCGCTGCATCCGACTCCTCGTTGAAGCATGAGAAGAACCCACTTTCGATGGAGTCCCGTCTCGTGAGGTTCGTTTTCAAGGGAAGCTGTTCACACGAGTTCTTCAGCTCACTTAGATCGCAGGTATTCTTCAGTTCGTCGAGCTCAAGATCGGTGCAGGATGACACTGAAGCCGGGGTTTCCACCAACCTGGCTGAGCAGCCGGACAAGGGAGTGGGTGAGGCCAGGGCCGTGGCTGCTGCACCGCAACTCGTTTGGTCTTTGGATTTCTTGGCGCTTTCAGTCAGATCCTCACAGGAATTGGACGCACCCGCTGAGGCAGTCAACGTGATGGTCGATGCGCTGGACTTTAGTAGACCTGGACTCTCAAATTCGTTAGTGCTGTTACTCTTCATGCTGGTGCCATTGGGGCCACGAAAAAGAGGATGCGTGTACAAGGAATTCGCGCGGTATTTTCGAGCGGTGGGCACGGTGGCCGGACGCACAGCACTATCATCACTGCTAGACTCTGCATCCGCACAGTTGCCACCGCCATCGGGATCCTCCCCTTCCGAGTTGCAATCATCGCAGTCATCCTCATCCGCTGTCAATGGTGTTGCTGGTGCTGGCGCATTCGCACTTGTCACTGGGAGAGCAGCATTGCTAATCCGCTGCGGGAGACGTAGTTCAATGGCGCTGTACTTTCGCGTCATATGTGGCGATACGGGCAGACTCTTTGGTTCACTGGGCGTCGCTGCCGTTGCCTTTGCAGCAGACTTTCCTGCTGTCGCCTCATCCGTATTCCCTGGTCCTCCCTGGCCCACCGCCTTGCTCTGCATTGCGGCCAGCTCCTTAAAGAACGGCGCCAGTGTCTCGAAGCATGAGCTGAAAAGATCTCCCACTCCAGCTGCATAGGTTTTTGGATTGGCGTCCAGGATCTTCTTAACGCCCCGCAGCTGCGCCAGCGCTTCGAACGGATTCGGTTTGGAGCCGTTATGATCCTTTTCAGAGGTCGGCTTGTACTGTGGATCCTTCAGACACATCGTTTCACCCACTTTGCGCAGCGTGAGAACCGCGGGAACAGGCTGAGGAAGTGGCGGCGGATCTGGAATAGCCGTGGCGGGCAATTCAACCGAAGCCAGCTGCCTGGGTGGCGTTGGCGAGTGGGTGGAGGATCGCTGGCGCTGCATCTGATGACACCGCGCCTTGTCACTGGGCGACGTGTGCATGGGAAAGTGGATGATGTTCTCGCTCAGCGATCGCCGGTGCAGCAGAATCTCGGCCTCCAGTTTCTGGGTGGCTCGTCGCACTCTAGACTGCAGTAGGTGATCATCAAAGCAATTGCTTCCGGCGGATCCATTTGGCGTGCCTGGCAGGGCAGCCGAGGCAGACTTTTTACTCGGGAATCGAAAGCCATCCTCATCCACCTCCCTCAGATGGCGTGGTGTTAAAGTGCCCGCTGGAGCAGTACAAATTGTGGCCACCGTGGGTGCAGATGCCCGGGGAGTCACATTCATTGTTACATTCTCCGAATCGCTGCCTCCTGGAGAGCAGTTGATCAGCTCCAGGGAACTAAGTGGGCTCGCTCCTGCCGACGACTCGTGCTCGTACTTCTCCAGCAGCAGAGTCAATTTTTTGGTGGCATCGTGGAAAGTGGGGCGGCTCTTAGCATCGTACTGGAAAAAATTTAGAGGATTAGAGAAATATTCATATACTGATGATAGGGTAAAACTTACCACACAGCAGTAGAAGGCCAGGCGTAAAAAGACGGGGGGTGTATCCATGGGACACAGCTCGACAAATGCCAGATAGTCCAGACCAAACGACGCAGTGCGGGGCATCAAATCCGGATCCGCTTCGATGCGCGCTATGATCTCGCACTGGATGATGCCGAATGAGAAGACATCGCTCGTCTGGTCGTACCACTGACCCTTCAGGCATTCCGGACTGACCCAATAAGGTGAGCCAACGGTCTCCAGGCGTGATTTTCTACTGCAAGCAAGCCCATTTTAGGATTAGTTTATTTATTCGTTAATTTAAAAAATATATATAAAATATCAGCCAGTTTTAGTAGGGTCCTAGCTGATATTTCAGTTTCAACCAGGATACACTTACGATTTCACTGGTATCTTTGCGGCTAGGCCAAAGTCACCCACTACGGCTTCATACTGATCGTTGGCCAGATTGCGAATAAGTACATTCTGAAACGAGATGGAGGATTAGGATGGGAGCTCATTGGCATTCTGGGAAGCTATCACACTCACCTTGCTCGTCAGATCCCTGTGGAAGATGCCCGCGTCGTGGACGTAGGACATGCCGCGCGCTATACCCAGCGCCAGTCTTATCTTCTGCGTGGCGCTGAGCACCACCTCCTTGTTGGCCAGCAGCTGCTCCAGGGAGCCGCCGTTGATGTACTCGGTCAGAGCGTGCAGTTGGCCCTCCTGCACGCAGACGCCCATGAAGCTGAAATAAAAACAAAGAAGGAACACGGCACGTCAGTTAAAGTTTGCCACTGCATTGCAACTAAACTATTCGGAGTGGCCCGAATAAGTTTCACTTTCAATCACACAACTTGACGGGCATTGCAACTCCCCAGAGCTCAGATTTCTTATCGCCGGTCGACATGCAATCGGCCACCCCCCACTGATTGTTAGCATTGTTGCAGCCTTGATTCCGATGCAAAGCGAAATTGTAATTCGAAGCCCCCGATGCGGCAGGAGCACGCAATAAAAAGAGAAAGTTTTCCCTTGACCGGACACCCAGCTCCTTGGTAATGATGGGGAGATGGCATGGCATCTCCTAGGATTTACAGAACAAAGGAACCACTTCCTAGGCACTCATCTCCGCTTCCTGTTCAGACAATGTCAATGACTCCTAAGCCTAAGGAGCTCAACAGCCACTGATACTGACTCATTCCCGGAGGGAGGACAAGCTGAGGTCACCACCAGCAGGCTTGGGAGCCGGAACTGTAAGCTTATTAAGAAAATGGCAACGCATGCGTCTGCCTTCTGCCAACTCCTTCCTCCAAACAGAATGTGCAGTCAGGTAAAAAAGGTTAAATGCCGCCAGACAGGGCTGACAGCGATGCTCCGAGGTGACAATGAACCTTCGTTCAAGTACAAAACCAAGACAGGTTGCATCATCACTTAGATACCCTGATAAAATATTATGGAGGCAAAGGATATACATATATAATATTTAAATAAAGATATCTATAAATTTCCATATATTTTAGAATATAATGCTGAGATAGACCGGCATATACCCAACCGATTGGAGCATGTGACTCAGGTCCCGTGCAGGTGTTCAATATAAGGTTAATTTCGATAAGGGTTCCGTTTCAAATTCGTCTTTTGTCAAAAGGTCTAATCGGACGTTCAGGCATTATCACCGCACATGCTCAATTTTGGCCAGTTCAGTTCTAGGTTAAAGCCGTGGCGCAAATCGTTTGCCAAATTGTTGGCAACTCTGGGGCGTGTGCCAGATAAGCTTTATCGTCCGTCATGCCGCCATGCAATTCTTCTATAAGCTATATATACTGTAGCTATATTGTTTAAGGCCACCAAGTGGCGTTTGAAAAGTTTGATTTACGTATGTGTGCCCGATTGGGCCATTAATTTTCACTTATAGTTCAAATTAATTTTATTAACCTAACCGCGGAGCATCAAGTCCTTAATAAATTTCGCAAACGTTGTGGAGGGCGGAAGTAATTGCTTTGAGCACGCAACCTGTCACCCCATCCACCCCAAAAACAGACACCTTTCTATTAGGCTGTCAATAAAGCTCAGGACAGGGTCTCTAGGGTGCGACTGGGCCCGTGACGTCAGGGCAATGGCAATCAAATGTTACGGCCAACCCCGACACCTCATAACACAACAGCTCGGAGGTCTCAACGCATTAACATATGCGTTGTAAAAGGGGTTGGCTTAGGCCACCAGTTGCATCCACTTGCCTTTTACCGGCGTTTAATGACTTGCGTGATATGCGGCATTGGGAATCACAGCAGCCCGATTGAATTATCAGCGCCCTTAGGGGAGCTTAATAGATATATGTCTGGTCACTGGCTTTCCGGCAATCAAACCTGAACCTCGAGTTAAGGATAGTACAGTAATACCTATACAACGTGAACTGGCATTTTAATTCCAAAAAAAATTGTAAGATAATCGTTTCCTTTGAAATAACAGGATATGGTAAAAAACACAGTATACTAGACAATACAAACTGTCCTTTTAAATAAAAAATACATTTTAAAGTTATGATTTCGTATTGAACATAATTCGAAAATATTGTAATAACAATGAAAAAATGAAAACCACTTTTAATAATTTAGGATTTTAAAAATATACTTGATTTAGAGAAATGAGGTTTTCATAAATGAATCTACATTTGCTTGAGGCTTACCTATGTTTTTTGATTCCTTAAAATTCTACCCATTGAGAGCTGACTTTATTTATGACAAAACGTTATTACGCTGCATAAAAAATAATGAAAATGTCTTGGGCAAGAGGGCATGACCCTTTTGAGATTCTTGATAGATGCCACGCCAGTGTGTGGCAGACACATGTCAGCCCTTCAGACAGCCCAAGGGCTCGGCTCAGCGCGGATCTGAAATGAAGTTATCACAAAGGCGAGACAGCAGCTCGTCGATCCCAGGTGTTGAAGGCGATGATGGCAGGGGACCAGGCCCAGGCCCAGGTTCAGTTCCAAGGCCCGAGGGTTTCTGTCTGCCACACATCCTCTCTGCCAAGAGACACACCTCCACCTCCACCTCTGCCTGAGCGCTGCCTCCTTCCACTTTATACCGACTCGTGACCGTGGGTGCAGCAGGCAGCACTTCCATTTGCATGACCATCGCCGGGATTTACGGTTCTAATTCAATTTATTTCCCTGCGTGATACACGATTAGCGCCCCGAGTGAGTGCCCCATCCCAGTGCCCCATGCCCATGCATCATGCCTCATGCCCCAATGCCCTTTTCCTGCCCATTAGCGGCTTACATTAAGAGGATTTGCCTGCAGTTAACACCTTTAATGTGCGCTTTAAGCCGTTCTCAACTCAACATGGCATTGAAGAAGAGATCTGTTGACAGAAAGGATTTCATATGGTTTGGGTCTCGTCAGCAGTTGATGGAAATGTACTGAAATCAAGGGGCTCCAGATAAGGAAACGCAAAACAAAGCCTTTTGTCGACATTATTTTATCGCCAAGAGCACTTGGTTAATTGGGCAGTTAATTTAAAACGCATTCGTTATTTTCGGAGCCGCAAAGTGATTAATAAATTATCAAAAGCGAAAACAACGCATTTAGCAGTGGGCGTGGCCAGACATGGGGAAGCAAGTTCGTCGACATCAAATTGGCTAAAAATGCAAATCGGTAGCTGGGAAAGGGAGAAGGCAGGGGGAGAAGATCCCGGCAAAGGTGTCTCTATATCCATCCTCCAGCAGGAAATGAATACACGTCGAGTGTCTAGTGCCTAGGCTTTTGCCCACTTCAAGATCTGCAGTTCAAGATGCCGAGATGCAGGAAGCGAGAACTACTCAAGCGGCTATAAACCTCTGAAACTGCCGAAGAAGCATTGTTCTGGCAACGTTTAGATTTTCAATTTGTTTTTTGTTTCTCGCCGGTTTTCCACCATTTTCCCCATTTTTGCCAGTTTTCTTTTTCCTTGCCCCTGCAGCCATGGAGATGGAATTGTGTTAAATTGAAATGTGCTGCTTTGCTGGGTGTTACAATATTTGTTACAAGCATTACACAGTTTTCCCGGGAAAACGGTGTTCGTTCGACAATCGACAGTCGGCAGCCGGCATTTCTCTTGCAAGTCGCAATGAAAACCATAAATTGACACGTTTGCACGTTTCTCCACCGAGACGACTGCGCCAATTGGTTTCCCAGACTTTTCGCAGACGCAGACGGAGAGTCCAACTAAAGCCGCTAAATGCCGCTGGCCAGCTTGGTTATTAGATAGGCTAATAAAATGCAAAATCCCGCTTGGAATTCTTTCACCCGTGTGTGTTGCAATCGCCGCCGAGGCATTTAATGTTGGCAAATCGAATTGGAGCATTAAAGCATTTTGTGCTTAATTGAAAATTATTACCACAACATCAACGGCAGCAGCAGCAGCCGCAACAGAAATTGAAGTTGCAACTGCAACAGCAACAGCAACAGCAACAGCAACAGCTACAGCAGCAACAGCACGATCGCGGGGTTAAAAGGTTGACACAAAGTAAACAAAATTCGCTTTTAGGCAAACAACAAATAACCCACAGACCAGAGGACCAGGCCCAGTAATACCAACTCCCAAAATGAGACGGTGGCACTGGAGCAGCAGCAGCAGCCGGGGGCGTGGCAATGGGCGTTATAAATGGTCCTAAACGCTGCCAACTGCAATTACCATTCGGCATTTGCGATTGGCGGGGAGTAAGCGCCGTAGTATTTCGAAATGAAATGATTGAATTTGGTTTTCAATTAGAAAAATATGCAAAACGTGATGCGAAAATTATGGAGATTGCAGCTGCAGCAGCCACATTTGTTGCCACTCCACTTCCTCTTCTTGTTTTCACTGCTGACCGCCTTTTCAAGCAGCCATCACCATCACAATCCCATTTACTTGCAACCCAAAAAGAAAGCTCATGTATGGCAAGAGAGGGTGTTGCATAAATCTGAATATCTAATGCTCGCTTTTTGTTGTGCAAAATTGATTGAAGTGTATTGAAATTGATTGAAAGTTGATGACATAATTTCGTACGAAAAAGAGAGACAATGGACAAACGCAAATTGGAAGTGAATGTTGGCAGCCGGGCCAAAAGATAGCCAATAGCCAATGGACTGGCCGTTGGGTGAGAGATGTTTTATGGGACATCGGCCTGCCCGACACGTTTATTTAGCATTTTATGGCTTTATTTTTTCAACATGCGGAAGCTGGCAATTACAAGTGCGATTTATGCAGACAAATATGCGACGATTTATAGCCTGGGAGGGGATAAGAGATAATCCATCTAAAAATTTCAGTGAGTAATTGCTGTCAAGAAACTTGTTACAACACGCTACACACTACAGCAAAACGAACTGGAATGCAAGGCAGCTCATTAAATTCCAATCTGTATCTGCATCTGTCCCCCAAAAAAAAGCACTGTGTATTGTGCGATACATATTACTCATCCTGCTGCTCTGCTTTTTTATATTTTTACATGTGTTGGCACTTACAGCGACACAAAAATGCACAATGTATGTAATAATAATAATACCGTCGGGGGTTCAATGACTTGCAATTGCGTTGTTGAGCGCCGTGGATGTTATTGTGGCTGAGACATAAAGCATTACCAAAATAAATGAAAACAAGAGAAGTGCAATACATAACCCAGTTTTGGGTCAATGAGTTTAGTTCAGTCTGACATTGCCAAAAAGGCCAAAATCGCGATCGATAATGGTTTGGCTCTATGTAATGCATAATTTCTGGTTTGCTGTAAACAAACTACTGGTCTAAATATAGCCCACACCTCTGTGATCCATAAATAGACGACGATAGACGAAGCAAGTGCTAACGAAAATCCGTGATGCAAATATTGACGTCAATGCAATTGACGATCGAATCGAATCGAATTGAATCCAGATCGAACAACCTGATCGCTGGGGCGTCTAAAAACAAGCTGCCTAATGAAATTGCGCGCGACAGTTTACCAGGCCACGTTGATCATCAATCAGAAATTAACCCAATTTAGCTCTCTTGAACTGGCTGCAATGGCAACGATCTCGATCTTCGATCCGTGCCACACGGACCAGCTGCAATTACAGGCTATCGAATCGACAATTGACAGTCCATACCATACCATACCATACCATCCACAATCGAGGAGCAAACATGAAAAGCTGCGCTGATAAAAGTGCGCTGCAAGTAGTAGTCAACCAGTCTGGCAGTCAGGTATCCATTAAGCAATAAAAAGAAATGTTTATATGCCCGCAATCATGACACGCTCTCTTTCGGTTTTCTGATGTTGGTGATGTTGGTGATGTTGCTACTACAGCAGCAGCAGCAGCAGCAGCAGCAGGTGTTGCTGTTGCAGCTTGTCAAAGTCTAGAGTCTCGAGTCTGGTAACTGTACAAACTACCAGGGGCTGGAAATTAAGGACTCAATTTGGCCAGACACTAAATCCCCCATTATACAAAGCTTAATTATAGATGCGGGGATTACCGATTGCGGATGGCGGATTTCGCATTGCGGATTTCGGAATTCACTCATGAATGGCCAATTTAACCCATCTTGCACAATAAAATTCTCATTAAATTGTCAACAATTTCTGCTCGTTCTCGGCAATCTTTTCATTAGCCCGACAACAATGTGCCACTGGGTGCCCATTCGTTTCAAGGCCAGGCATCTCGGTTTATTGGCAAGCATTTCATTCCATCTCATTTTATTTTATTTCATAAAAGGGGACAGAAATGAGCCGCCAACGCTCGGCGACACACAAATCAAGCCAAGACAAATAATGGCCGAGAGACAACAATGTGCAGTGTGCAGTGTGTGGCCCCTCGAAAAATGGAGGCTTGTGGCAGGCACATCGCATCTACTATAACGCCATATTCCCGCTCTAAAAACGACCTTCACATGACGGCGGGTCTCTTGACTCATCGACTGGCTATCGAGTCATTCAATTAAGTGCAATCTGACCTTAGTGGAATCTCTTGCAACGCCAACGCCGGCTTTATCAATAGCCACCGCTTGCTCAAGTCCCACGAATCGGGGTCAAAGCTGCAGCCACTCGTGCGGAAGTGTGAGTTCGCGGTGGTCCAAACTCTTAACACCTAAAGTCATTAACCCGCGCACATTTGCATGCCAACAATTTGTCAACATTTGCCCACAACTTATCACCTGCTTAGCATCGCAGTCGGGCGCAAAGATCAAGTGCCGCCACAGCAAAAAGCCAATGGAAAAGCAGCAGAAACAGCAGCTCTGCGGAAATTCCACCATTGTTTGCCACCGTAATGAGCCGACTGGGCCAAGAACTGTCACATGTCTTACTGCTCGGGCTTAACTCGCGTTAAATGAGCGTTTAAATGGCTCTGAGAGCCACAGGCAGCAGCACGTTTGCTTTTCCCCCTGGAGTTGATATTAAAAAAAGGGGCAAAACAAAAAGTGTAGAGAACCCGGCGCCACCATCGTCATAGCCGTGTTTACATTCGGAGAAAGGCACTCAATGGAAGTCAACTGGCAATGGGATTTGTGAGTCAAACAAGGCATATAGTGCACTGCCAAGAATGGTTTATAAAACCTAAGGGGTTAAGGTAACAATAGTCAATAATCTTGGTAGGAAAGTTCATACTTGGTTGGTGGTAATTTATCTAATATTGAAAGCCTTTTTATTCTCTGGAGGGATTTCTTCTTTTTGTTATAAAGAATAAGGTGCTATTACTTAAGAATACTAAATAATATTTTGTTAGAAATGTTTAAAGAAGAATCTATACCAGCAGTCAACAGGGGGTTCCATTCAGCGGGCGTAGGTAAAAGTTTACACATTCTCTGCCGCCACACAAACAGTTTACAATGGTCGGCATGCACACAGTGATGAGCTGACCCTCCTATTGTGCGTCGACCACTGGCGTAAACCAACGTTTACCATAGTAAACACAATGTTAAGATGGTATAATGGTAAAAACATAATGCTATTTTCAACAGCACCATAAAGAGTTTATTGGAATAAAAGTTTAAAAAAGGTTTGGCTATTGGGGAAGACAATTAATTCAATGTTCACTACTGTATGAAAGATGTAACACCATGTTTTTCAGCATTCTCGCAGTGCATAATGCTGCTGGTAAGTAGAGTGACTATCTGTCAAGTTGGCGGCTGCCTGGGAGCGGCGACAGCTACAAGCCATGTGGGTGGGTGGGTGTTTTTCAGTGGGTCCAAATGGGGGCGGGGCAGGGGACAAATGCAATGCAATTGCCTGACTCGCTGCCCCGTTCCCATTGTGCGACATTCCGCATTACGGCGGGCGCGTGATAAGCCCATAAAAAATACACGCCAACGGCAACTACTCAGCTACTCAGCCGAGTGTGTGAGAGTTTCAGTTTCAGTTTTGTGGCCAATAAGTCACCCATTCGGGCGTGGGTGTAGTGTAGTGTGTATTACTATGCCATACATGTGGATGGCTGGGCAGCATTCGGCATGCTGCCGGCTAGAAAGGTGGTTTCAATTACCCAAAGATTAGTTCTATTGACGCTCGACTGCATTGGCATTACACACCGGCCTGAGAGGCGGGTTTAGGCTGAGAGAAGGAGGTGGATGCAACGGTACAGCTAGTTCTGGACGCCAATCAATAGGCTTCATTAGCCGGATCGTGGAAGTCCGCCATGGGAGGCGGTGGCCCGCATGGACGCCCAGCGGTGTAGCTGTTAAAATTTGACAGTTAGCCGACAGCCGCGATCGTTAAGCATCATTAAACATGCCCGCCAACGAGAGCAGCGCCTAACTAACTACTAACTGCCAGTTAGTCAGTCCGTCAGTTAGACCGTCAGTTAGTCATTAAGTCGATCTGGGAGCGGAGTGTTTAGCGATCCACGTCACTGATAAAATCACAATCACAATCGCTGAGCGGGGATCTCAAATCGCGGAACTGAGCAGGGTTCAATCGGGTGGAACATTAGTGGCCCCCATATGGATACACTGGGGGAAATAAAGGGGCAATTAAAAGCACATGAAATGACATAATTAAGATGATTGAAATGCACCTCTTAAAATAAGATTGAATAGCTATGAAATGTTAGAAGGTGCAGCAACCACTAGAGGGGGTAAAAAAAAATCAATTGCTTTAACATTTATGGTTAGCATGTTTTTTGTGGGCAATAAAACGTATTTTACGCTGTTAAATGAAGTGTACTGCCAGACACTTTAAAGCAGTAATTACTTGACTTGAACCCCTTCTCAGGTGATTTATTACGATATCATTTACATAATATAATGAAGACATTTGTGGTATATTATGGTGATATTTAACCCCTAATTAAGAACCCAATTCATATTCTTGATTGAAACTACTTGTTTTTCCAGTGTCGAAATTACGTATAAATAGCCCTGCTGCTGGGGAGCCATAAAACAAAGATCTTAATGCGTGTGGCTGCATTTTAATTTCACTAGCCAGCCAGCCGATGGCGCCGTAGCTGCATTCCAGACTTTTTCAGAATTTTCATTTAATGCCTACGAATAAAGAAAAGTTGGCAGCTGCAGCATAGTTGTTCTTGGCTGGCTGGCTGGATGGCTGGCTGTTCCGCTGACCCAAATCCATCTCTCAACGAGCCGGGCACACAGCGAAATAAGTTGGCCAGGCCAGTGCATTTAATCAACAGAATCCGTTGCATTTAATACTCTGACTGCGATTCGCCGCACGTTTCACTCAGCTGTTTTTGTGGGCCTGATGACAGATGTCATAAAAATCAGGTGGTCTCCGCTTCCACCTGGAAAGCCTTGGGTATTAGGAGATCTCTTCCATAACGGATTCTTTCGGATTAGAGGAGGTTAAAGTTTGAATGGCTGCTGGCGCACACAATCTTGTGGGAAGAATGGCAGCTAATACAGCAGACATGTCTCTTCCCATTTTCGGGGTGTTAACATTGTAAATGAAAGGGCGGGCCAGAAAAAATACGAAACAAAAAAAGGTCTAAGCCAGAAATTGCATATTCATGGAGGCAAACAGGAAAAAGATGGGCGGTGCAAAATGGATTGGTCTGTCTGTCTGGCAGTTTACGGAAAAAGTGGCTAAGATAGAAAACAACAACGGCAACAGCAACAGCAACAGCAGCCGTAGAGCCGCAAAAAGTCCCTGAGAATTGCATACAATTGAAGTCGCTGCCATCAGACACTCATTGTTGCGTGCAGTCACGTGAGGATAAAACAATCCAAACAGAAAACAATAAATACAAAAAATAGTATAAATAAATCCGAAAAAAGCCAGCGAAGTGAGTAAGCTACGCAGCTTGGCAATTAAATCTAGTCAAGTCAGACAGACAACAATGTCATGAGCCTTTGCCATATTGTTTCAGACTTTGCCACTCAGCCAATTACATCAGCAGTTTTTTTTGTGTGTGACCCGTGAGAGGGTCCCCTCTTAGCCCCCTGCCCCCTTTTCCCCCTATAAAAACCAACACACACACCTGGTCACTGCCAAGGTAATTACAGACAGTCGGTGCAACAACAGCCAGTTCCTGAACTTGACCTTTCCTCTCGGGCATCGGTAATGTTTTGTGCGATTTTGGTCTTGAACCCGTTGCTCTGAACTCCAAACTGGAATGGAACTCTTTTTTTGGAAATGCCAAAAGCAATTGGCCAGCCGAAAAATATAAACAAACCGCCAAAAACCATAACAAACTCATTTCGGTAAACAATAAATATTTGCTAAGCATTGCTTTGAAAGCACTCAAATAATTTCAATAAAAATTCATATCCATAATGATGTCAGTTTAGTCAGTGGCCCCCGATGTCAGAACTTACAACAGGCTGAAAAGTGAATCATACCCCATACCATTCGTTTATATTCTGCTTTCAGTTTTTAGCATAGGTCAGTGTTTTTGATGATGCCAGCCAGCGTAGCTTTTACCCCTAACAACCACCGAAATCGAGTGTAGAATATGCGAAACTGAATTAAATCCGACAGAGAACATGAACATTATTTGCGTAGAATTCAAAATAAAGACCCCGCGCGATGAACCCATTAAATTGTTTACGTAATCCATTTAAATGAATGGTCAATTCGCGTCGAGGTGCGAACTGAATGCGTAAACACAATCGGACCACATGATCATCAAAAGCTAAGGGAATGAGTACATTTATGTGTTTATATAGTATACTATAGTCGACAACAACAATCATTCATTCGCAGCAGTCAAGTTTGCAATTAAAATCAGAAAATGAGTCATGGCATTGACCCATAAGATCCAGCTCCACTACTTATGTTCTTGTTTACTCGCGATTAGAATAAATATGATGATGTGCTATATTTAGCTGGAATTCTTTTGCCGATAAGCTGGTCTGTGTGATATTCTTGACTTACCTCAATATATTCGCATGCGAGAGCTTATTCAGGAGCTGCACTTCCCTCAGCATATTGGGTCGATTGGCCCGCAACTGATTCATCTTGAGCACCATCACCTGGCCGGTTGTACGATGTGTGACCTGGAAAAATCAGAAAAACATTGCCAAAATCAGAAACATGAATTCATATAAAGCAAGTAGTAAGTGGCAGATCCATAAATCGTTCTGCCGCCGCTGACAACTCAAGTGCAAAATGTGAGGACACGGCTAAACTAAACCAGGTATGAACATATGTATTTTTGCAATGTTCCAGGGTCAAGTTCGCTTGGAAAGTTGCCTGCGAGTGCAAAGCAAATATCGAGAGCTGGAGGATAATTGCATCGAAACAAGTGAGACAACAAGCAAAGTGGTTTTCACGGATTTGTGCAGACCAAATGAAAAATCAATAAACCCGTCTGTCTGTCTGCGCTTGGTCCAATGCAATTTGATGGTCGGCGGTTAGCGAGCCAGAGATGTCTGCAATCACAATTAAAATTGTAAATTGAATTTGCCTTTGAAGGTGGGTTGGGTTGGGCACCGTATGCCAGCATAGGGTTAAATGTCATTTGGCCCCGCTTGGCCGGAAGGCATCCGCGTAGGTGCTATTTCTGTACATCTTTTACACTGGTGGAAAATGGGATATATCTTATATATAATGAAATACAAGCTGTAGTTTGATTCAATATGATAAGAAACTATACTTTGTTTAACTACGAACAATTATTTAAGGTAATCAGTTTAAGATTTCCATCTAAAATTCATTAAATAAAAGTCTATTTATGACATGTTCCCATTTATAATTCTATATATTTGAATTTTAAGTACAGCCACTTCTTTATTTAAAAACTGTCTAAGCTGTCACCTTTTAAACCCTGAGCTAATAATAAAGAACATTTATAAGTTAATGCTGTGTCTCCCTGTTTAGAGATAATACTTTTGATTTAAGAGTGACTTTTTCTCAGTTTAGAGCTCGTCGTCTGAGCCGGGATTGCCACTTGGCGCCAGACAACATTATTCACAATTCACTTAAATAAATAGCCCCGAGTCTTTGCCAAGGCACACACGTCCGTATTATGTAGACAATGGCAACTAGTGTTCAGTTCAACTCTTCTCGGGTTTTATTCTATTTTTATGCCGCCAGCGAGCAAGGCAAATAAGTAGTGAAAACAAACAGCAGGCACAGGAAAAGGCACTTCTATTCCTTGAGCGCGAATTTCTCGGCTCTTCGCTAATGGCAGCAAATTAAGTTTCCTTGTGTTTCCCGATCCTCAGAAGTTGGGTCTATAGGTGAGTAAGCTGATACATGCTGGTTGGGTAGAATGGATAGGATGGATGGGGGTCTGGGGACTTGGGAACCTCGGGACACGTGTGCGTGGGTGACACACACGTCGCCGACAACTACCACGATAAAAAACTGCAGTACCAACCAGAGTCGTAACCAAGTCATTGTCATTCTTTATTGTCCTGTTGCGCTTTTAGCTCATTTCGGCTTTGTGCTGGCCTCCATTCCATAGCTTCTAGCCGCCTTTGCGTCGGTGTTAACAAATTTATGAAGTTTCTGTTGCCATTTGCTATTTGCTTACGCCCAGCGGGCAAAGTCCAATTCACGGCGGTCTGCAGTCATGAGTTGTTTGGCTTGTTGTCTGGCAAAAAGCAGCAGCATTTGGCAATCAGCAAAGAGAGGGGGTAGCAGGAGGTGATCGAGGTGTTCCCAAGATTCTTAACTCGGCTCAGAATTCGATTTCCGCTTCGTGTCACTTCATTTTCGGCCATTTGCTTATCTGCCACTCAAAGAACTTTCAATATACCTTATACCTATATGTTTTCCGCAAAAAAGTCGCCTCATAATGCTGACACACCCAGCCGGATGGAACCTCAAAATATATTCGGGTAAGGCAGTTCTTATTTAAATTGCTGCCGTTCATCATATTGATTTAACAGGCTAGCTTCTGTAAGTAATACAATTTTTAGCTCTTTTCCAAACTATAAATACCATTAAACTTCAAAATAATATTTCTATTTTTTAAGATTTTCTTTTTAATTTGTTTTTTGTTCTACCGTCTTCCTAATATTTCTTATTTTCCATAAATAAAATTCTAATTCAAATCATATATTTTTTAAGATTTTCTTTTTATTTATTTTTTGCATCCTCCTAATATTTCTAATGGCTTGCCTAATTTTGACTAACTGAATGGATTTATTTAAAAAGTTACGGCATTAGCTATAAAAATAAAGTTAAGCTGTTACCTATACCAGTAAGTCAATTAAGTCTTACGGCCTTTATTCCTATTGATTAATTTGTTCTCTTATCTGCTGATACTTTCGATCTATCCAATTTTTCTAAGCAAAATAGTCACATAGTACTCCTTAGAGAAGTTCCACTGTAAGTCATTCTTTAATTACCGAATTATTTGTGCGTTGTGCGTGACCAATAAAGCTCGAAAGCTTTATGTCTGTTTGCCAAATTGATTTGCATTAAATGAGTCCCTACCTTACAGCCCGTCGTCACAGCCTGTCATCCCGACCGACCGACCATCAAAAGAGACGGGACACGGGCACTCCCCATTGAGTGTTTGCTGGGACAATTAAACCATTAAATGCATTTTAGAATGCTTTAGAAGCGCTTAATGAGCGCTGCAGATGAAAAGAGGCAGTTTCCACAAAATGCACGCTGGGTACGTGTATTTAACCAAAAATGTTCGAACCGTTCGTGCTGCAGACAAAGCGAATGCAGTGGACCAAAAAGTGGCACGTCCGAGTTCCTAAGTCCGAAGACTAGGGGCCTGGCCGGCAACTGTGCTAAAAGAGAACTCACTCAGTCCACTCAGCACACACATGTGTGGATTGATCTTTTGCTCGGCGGCCAGCTTCAAAGACCGTCGGTTTCTTATTGAAAAGCGTTTAGGCCAGCAATGACGTGAGAAAAGAATTACCGACGCGGCTCAAACACACAGCCCATACATCATACATGACCAGCATCGATGGGCTTCCAAAATAATCAATTACCGGCGAAATCCGAAAACGAAGGTGTTCGAGTGAAAGAAGCCTCCATTGATCCGATCTGGGTCGTCGTGTGTGGGAAAGTTATTGGGTTCTAAAAGCTTTTTGAGCAGCTTAGAAAAATTCCGGGATTTCCTCCGAAATTCATTTGCACCTCCTCAGCTGCTGCATCGTTTAATTTTCCCCCAAATGGGTGATAAACAGAATCATACATTATTTATGAAGGAACATATACCACACACACCTCTTCTTTGTTCTGTTTGCTTATTTTAAAGCATGGAAATGCTTTTAAAATTTTCGTTTGCTCTTCAAATAATGTCCAACTTAAAGTTCCGCCAATGGATAACTCAAATGGCAGACGGAGGAGAGAGTGAAGTCATCGTCATCCGTTCTGCGCATTCAAATGAAACACATCAAATCATTATTACTTAACCAGTTTAATGGCCAGCTGAGATGGTCCTCATCTCCTCATCCTCATCCTCATCGCATTGCATCGATGGTTATGTCAACAGGCGGCAGCATCTCGGCATGCAAACAAATTTCTTGCCTTTTGCCGTGAATACTCGTATTTTCACTTTCAGTTGAGG
Source organism: Drosophila subpulchrella (assembly GCF_014743375.2). NCBI lineage: Eukaryota > Metazoa > Arthropoda > Insecta > Diptera > Drosophilidae > Drosophila > Drosophila subpulchrella. Next base: position 3,937,794 of record NW_023665577.1, read on the forward strand.
CAAAAATGAAAATAACAGCGTCCACAATAAAATGGTGGCGGTTGCGGAAACAAAACAACAACGAAAGTTGCCGCACCACCTCGCCAAAAAACATCCTTTTTGACCAAAAGGCCAGGCTTTTTGGCCGAAACCAGTCGCCTCGGCGGCTGCTCACACTGACATTTCAGCCGGCGGAAAAGAAAGAGAAAAAAAACAAAAATAATAATACCATTAAACAAAAAATTGGTAATCGGCATAAGCAGTGAAAAACCCGCTCATTTCCAGCCTGAGTTGCATACATTCATATATTTTTGCTGGCCGAAAAACGCGTTTTTGGCCAACGGACTCGACATGGGGCACACAACACACGTGTGACATTCGATCTGCGCTGGTGCCAGGTTAACTTCGACTCGATTGCACCGGCTACAACATACGAGTATACTAGTTGGTAGTGAAAATATTCCAGCTATTTTCACGTTTCGTTTTGCTGGTTAACAAATACTTAATGCGATTTACAGTTGGGTTTTTTCATTCACCAGAGATACTCTGCGTCTGAGAGATACTCAGCCTGCCCGGCTGGTCAATCATCTTTCACATGGCGGCGTGTTGTGGCAACACGAGTTAGCGGTACAATGTCACCAGCGGAACGGAGGAAGGGATCGGATCCCGAGCCAAAACGTGTTCTGGCACACTCCACCGAGTTTTTCACGCCGCTGTGCCAACCCGAACCCGAACCAAAACCCAACCAAACCCAAGAAATACGCACTCCCCAACAGACACAGCAAATGTCGGCTAAAACCATGTAAGACAAATATTAGGCGAGAGGTGTTACTGCCACCAACTTCTGGTCATATTCCCATTCCCAAGTTGTTGGCAGAAAAAGAACCAGCTGAGAGTGCTAAGAGCTGATGGCTGGAAGCCGGCTTTGAATGGAATTTAACCCAGTTTGCTTTCTTCTTTCTCGCCAGCTAGCTAAAAACTTGCCGTCTTCATTTCTACCAAGACAACTGGCTTTTCAGTTTGGTTTCGGGCATCAGGGGCAGCCGCTCTTTATTGCTATGGTCAGTTATAACGAGGCAGTGGAGAGACAACAGGTGACTGTGTTTGGTTATTTGCATGGAGCACAAAACGGGTTAAATGGGGATAATATTGCACGCTCCATTGTCACGAGAGCTAGGGGGTAAATTAGGATTTAGGTTAGAGGTGGGTCACCTCTTGAAGGAATGTGCTCTTTCTAATTTTCCGATCTAATGTTAAGTTTAACCCAAAAATAACCTCTCAATTTAATGCTTAAGCTAACCCCAAAATAGAAGTGTACTAAAATTAACCTTGACGTTTGGCACTGACGTATAACCCAATATTTTTAGACTTCATGATACGCTGAAATTATATTGACCTTATCGGCATAGACCTATTCGCCACTATATCATCAACCCATTCAAGTATTAGGATTATAATTCAATGGGTAATCTAATCAGTTGTCGCAGAGTTTCGGGCCAATCTTATCGGCCTATGGAAAGTTCAGCTGCCCAAGGGCAGACTTATGATTGGCCATAAAGATGCATCCGTTGGTGGGTATGTGTATAGAGATGGGGTGGTTTCGGGGTTTCGGTGGAATTAATTAGCCAAAAGGAGAGTGAGCGTGTGCATCAATCACCATAAACATTTATTAAGCCGGCAATAGCGGAACACAATTGCAGATAAAACTCCGGCCAGCCCCCAAATACCAGATATATATCTCTATATTATGCCGGGACCACAAAACAGAGTCGTAAACAACGGCAGCGGCTGTAACTAAAAGAAAACTATAAGCTCAAGTGCCGTTTTAAGCGATTTCGAATTTGGTTTTCATGTGAAGCGAGCGGAATTCGCTGTTGCACCTTGTACATTCACACCATCACTTTTCCAGGTGCTTTAATGGGCGGCAGTGGGCGTGGGACGGTACCGCATGTGTGGGCGACCAGGAAGTGTCCATTTGAGCAGTGGAAATCAAAGAATATATTTTGTTTGAAGGCTTCAAGCGAAGATGTTGCAAGCAGGCTGCAATTATCAAGAGAGATTTCGGGGGCAAGATACAGTTTCAGATTTATGCAACCTTTTATTGAACTTGTTGGGTAATGCGCCTCGGACTTAAGATGGTTATTATGGTTGGTGGCCCCACATGTGTTTGTGCTTTTAATTGTTAACGGAAGCTTTGGCGTAGTTATGCAAATGCGGTTCGCTTTTGTTTTTTATTTGGTTTGGTTTTTTGTTTTGGCGGTTGCCGTTTTTTTTATTTTCAGCTCCTGCTTGTTGTTTCACCTTTTCCTTTGTGGCACATGTTTAACAAAATTTTATTTCGTGTTAAGCAAATAATTTAACAAGTAAAATGTTGTTGCTAGTTGATGTTGCCGGGGCAGGAAGCAATGGCAACAGCTGCAACTGCAACGGCAACAGCAACAGCAGCTCACGCATATTGCACAACTTTTAGTGGGAGGATGAGGTGGGTGGGTGCTGGCAACATTTTTTTTTTGTAACAACAGCAATTATTAGCTGTTAGTTGTAGGCAACATGGAAATTCGATATCAAATTGAAAAGCCGAGGGAAAAGTAAGTGCTTTCGCGGAGGCGGGGACAATTAACGCATACTAAAATCCAACCGCCATGCATCACGAACACGCGGAAATTGCAAGTACATCCCATGTATTTATCAGCTAAAGCTCAAGCCAAAGTAATAATAATAACAAACATTGCATAATCAATTAAATCTGACAAGGAGGCCTCACTGCTATCAGCCTTCGAGATCACCTTCAGCAGTTCATTGCACGTTCGCCGGATTGGATGGGTTGGCCTATCTGCCCATCGCACTCGTATAACTAAGTATAGTTTAATGGCCCGTGTTATGTCATCGTCATCTTATTCCATTTCGAGTCCATTCCAAAGGCCCCCGTAATGCTGTTCTCACGATCTGGGAGACTCTAGGACTCGCTTTAATGACATCGGACGACAGCTAAGTTTACGATTACACGACCGGCGTCGTATCGGCCATAAAAAGCATTCAAAATCGAACACGTTCTACATATTGAATTATAACAATGTCACAATAGGAACAATCCGGCCGTCATGTGGGATGACTCGGCAGTCCGGCTTCTTAACAGTTTTTTGTTCGGATTTCAGTCCCAGTTTGAGGTGGATCATGCATACGCTTAGGGTTCGTGAGCCGGCCCTACTACTCCTCTGAAATTAATAAACTAGACTACGTGCCTCCTATGGATATTGAATACTGCATGTTTGTTTGTTTGTTTAGGTGAGGCGCACGACGACCAGACATTCTTGGATTGGATCGAACCTGATTTGTTTATGGGCTTGCCCAGCTGCATAGCATATTTCCCTCTGAACCACAAAACCTCTTAACGGAGAACGTCGACGACCCCCTGCCAAGACTGAAAGTTATAGTACACCTACTATTACCTATCCGCCGATTCGAAGGTCAAAATTATTTATATTCTTGGGGTATCAATCATTTGCGGTTGCGGAATGTGCTGAAATGGGCAATCCGCACACTTTTCAATATGTATACCTAGGTAATGACTTAATAATTTACCGAACAATATATTAGACTGATTTATAGTGGCCGCTGCTGTGCTATCTGTGTCCCGCTTCACCTCTATTTGAGTACTTAACTTTACGATACTCTGCTGTATACCGTATAGCGTACAATAATAAAATTAAAAGCCGCTTAACTTGTTTACTTTTGCATCAATGGCATGGCAAAAGACATAATAAATGGGTTAAGCAAACACACTCTTACAAACGCACCTAAAAACCAGCAGCGTCATTAACCGGCGACGTTGTTTCGGGCTCGTTGAGTGCCTCAGATAGTTGAGGGATCTTAGATTGTAGATACTCGCACTCACGGAACGATTGCATAGGAATTACGGTTTTCAGCTATTTCGTTTTCTCTAATATTCGGCGGGAAGAAAACATCCCAAGGTAGTTCCGCAAAACTCCGTCGGTTAAATTTTAACGGGATAACCTTAGAAAGTGTTAGAAGTACTCACATGACTGAGCTTTTAATGTCTGACTCATGTGGATAGATATAATCATAAATTATAATAAAACCAAGTGCATTTTTATATTCATTAAGTCATGATGCAATCGAGGGAATTCACGGTTGTTTATTTTTAACCCTAGACCACATTCAGCTATCATATTATACTCCTGTCAAATCTACTAGCAAATATTTTACTTTGTATTCTGTAAACCCTGTAAGCTTTGTGATTAACCAGAATTACAAACAGCTATCAAAACAGTGCGTCATTTATAAGGATCGCGTCAGTGTCAGAAATAATTTAATCTCTAAGACATGGCTAAAGCAATTAAATGGATAAATGTAGCACAAAATCAATTAAAGACGTCTTGCTGTACATGAGCAGCAGCAAAAGACACCACCATACACACATATATCGACAACAAGTCGCGTCAAACAAACTGTGCTAAATACCAGAAATGAAATGAAAATAAAAAACCGCACAAGACAGTAGCAAACTGTTAATTGGATGTGGCGACTGTCAATCGATAGGTGGAAGTGAAAACCAATACGAGAACAGAACAGAACATTATACCTCCCCGTCTTCCAGTGCGTTTTTCAAGTACGTCAGCAGGGATTAGGGGTGTGCTGCGAAGCAATTTGACCTTAGAGCCAAATCGATCGAACTGCCAATTGATCGGGTGAAAAACATTCACTTTTATCGGGCAGAGCATGTTTCCGTTTTATCGAATTCATTCTGACGGCGCCTGCCCATCCCTTCTTAGCCATTAAGCTCTTTGATCACATATGCGCGGCGAGTAAGTCATACAATTTAATTGCTTTTATCGCACGCCTTAAATCGCAAACATCAGTCGATGTGGGCTCTGTCAATTAAATTAGAAAACCTTTATGGCTCAGAGAGTTCCACACACAAACGCACACACTCCAATAACAACTAAAGAGCCGAGAATGGCGGATGAGCCGATGCATTTGGCCAGTTGTGACACGTCGCCGTGATTAAAATCAACATAAAGTCCAGACACACGCCTTCCGCCGGCCTGCCCCCTCAGTGTTTTCATTAAATGACAACAACAAGCACTTCCGTTTCCATTGCTTTTCTCCGGCTATTTCACTAAGTGTGGCGCATTTTCCATAAGCAGTCGTGCGTTTCCCTATACCATCCTCCCATCCCCTCCACTTGGCCCAAAGCCCAAACAAGCTAGCGCGATCCAATCAAGACGACTCGGGTTCGGATCGGTCCCCGTTGCATGGTGACCATAAAAGGGTCACTGGCATGCTGCTGGCGATTAGCACAAGATGCCATTCGAAAGGGTTTTCGCCTCCCTATTTGGCTAGCGAAAACATAAACAAGATGGGAAAGTTGCAGTCCGGGATGGGATTTGGAAATACCCTATAGCATGGTATTATAGTTCATTAACTAAGTATGCAGTCATATTACTCAGAGAAAATTCTACAAAGAAGAAAGTTAAAACTATTGAGTTTTGACAGTGATAATCTTTTAAACAGAACCTTTATATTAAACATCTTTCAAAAAATATTGAGTTCTGAAACTGCGACTGTAAATAGATATTAGACATTCAAAAGATCATATAAAATATACATATTTCATTCTGATATGAAGACTAACTATTTGAAATTGGCCTATGTGAAGTTTTCTTTCCAGCTGGTAGAGTATGAAACACTTAATGTACTCTTTGGTTCAAGGGTATTTCGGCTAGAGAGCCCACCAATCTCTAGAGAGATCTTTTGGCACAAAGAGCTGCATTCGAGCTCCACGCAATTTCCATACCCACTACGAACCTAACTTTGTCGGCTTGTTAAGTGCGATCGGGTACGAAATGTAATTGGTTTGGCGCGTTAATAATCAATTGGCGTTTACATTTTAAATGTGGCATGCCGCGGCCGAGGAAAGGCGGCAGCGTTTGTTCTCCCAGCGAGACACCGAAGAATTTCCAGCCAGGCCAAACGGAGCCAGCACTCCAAACTCTCCAGCTCTCCTCCATTGAGATCGTGGCGACGTCTCGGCTTGCCGTCTGCCCTTGATGAAGTGCCACATGCTGCCCCGGCACAGTAGCCGGTCCGTATGATGGAAGACCCAACCCCCCTGCCCTCGTCACTCCCCTACTCTTTGTCCAGTCGGAGTTTGTGCAACTCATGTCAAGTGGGCCGGACTGGACGGCGGCTACACGTGTCGCCCAACGTCATCGCCATCGCCAGCACCCAACTAGTTCTAATCGAAGCCGGATTTTGATACACGGCAAAAAAACTACTGTTTTTCCTTAAATTTCCCATGTTTTCTTTAATGCGTAGGAACCTGTTGTTGAGTTAAGTCGAAAGATCATGGCAAATATTCATTATATGTATGCATATATCGTCTTCCAAGATAGCAAATATATAAACTGATAAAAATGTGTTATCAAAGATAACAAGAGGTATTTTAAAATCAAACAAAAACACCTCTTAATGTGGTAAAATGTCGTGACGATCGCAAATTCAACAATACAAAATATTACATTATTAATACATTCTTAAAATATTTAAGAAGAATTTATCCCAAAATAGACAAACTAGTTCAAAACTATGCAAACTATGCGACCTAAAAGCGAAACTCTGTTGAAATTTGATATCTCCCATTGGATCGATCTATAAGTCTTTTGTTCTGAGTGCAGAAACCAGTTGGACTGGATCGATTGGTGGCGTTTCAAGCTCAAGTCTATCAATCAGCGGCTTGTTTAGGAGGTGAGTGAGCCATGGGCTGTGGGGCCGGGCTGAAATAGCTTTTTAATTGTCGCAAATATTTATAGGAAATTTCTCACGCACAGCCCAACCGAGTCGTGCGATTTACCTGGTTTCAGTTACCTGCCTCGTAAAATTGTCGTGCAATTAAATCCAAGGATTTGACAATAAGGAACCAAAAGCTCACCTGAAAGCAGAGAGAAAAAAGCATTTATTAATTTAGTGCTAGAGCGGTGGCAATGAACCTAACAATCTACTTTTGATAATTAAAATGTGCGCATAAATTATTGTGCACTTCATACACAATCGGTTAAAAAAAAATAAACATCAACTGCTAACGCTCCATATAAAGAAAGCGGAGGAGAAGAAAGAAACATAAAAACACACAATAAACAATTTAATTACGCATCGTTTGCGCATCGAGTGCGGTACACAAAAGTGAAATGCAGTTATAAACACTCAAAAATGAATGATCGTATTTTGCTAAAGCAAATAAACAAAGACATGGCCCACAGCAGTTGGCTGCACACTGGAAATTGGCCAAGGGGGGCCCGGAGGAAAAGCCACGCTTCAGTTTCATTACAATTTCATGTTTCAAATGTGAGAAAATGTTTGCAAAAATCCCTCACTTCCAGTAGAGAGTTTAATTCATAAACACGAGGGCAATAAATTACTTTGTATTGGAAAAACCTACGCAGATGCCTGTGCCTTGTGTCGCGTGTAAGTCGACTTCAAAAAGAAAGTCTGCATTATAATTGCTTTGTTTCATTTTCCACACTATTGTTAGAGGCGAAAAAAAAATGTGTAAAAATATTTCTGCTCTTTTGGCAAATTGTGGCAAATACATTTTGAAAATAAGTGCAAGATAAATCAGAAAACTTACAGAAAACTTCAACAATGACAATACAGCAGCGGCAGAAACATCTGCATAGCATCTTGTCGTGTTCGCCCGTCGTTCAACTTTTACAACGCGATCTTCTGTTTTTATTACTCCATTCCAGTGGAGGGATATGAATGGATAGTTGGGTGTCTGGATGGAGGGGAAAAGCCTGCGACATGTCAACTATTTCAAGGCTAAATCAGCGAGGCAACCAGTCGTGTGTCAACAATGCTTCACCCTCGCCAAAGGCGAGGTTATTGAACCTCAGGCTGCAGCACCACAGCCTGGATTTATGGAACAAGTTGGAATGCATTTGCTTGTCATTTCGTTAATTGAAAGTTGGTGACAACAAACAGCAGAGGAGGAAGCCGGGCCTTTTCCAGTGGGTAATTTCATTTGGATATCCTTCATTCAGTTACAGGCACTCTAAATATGTACACATGTACGCCCAGATGGAATGCAAACAAATGGACAAAGACTAACTAAAAGCAAACTCGCAATCAATTAGAACAAATAGAGGTCTTTTTTCCCAGGCCCATTTGGCAACTCGTTAAAATACTCACAGACGCCGCACCCTGCCACAAAAAATGTTGCTCATTATTTTCGGTCTTTTTGGTTTTTCTGCCGTGTTTTCCCAATGCGTTCGAAAAAACAGAAATAAAATAATAATAATAAAGTTGCACAACACCCATATCCGTACGTGTACGAATTTGAATGAAGGCAAAGCGATGACGCCGTCGCCAAGTATCTGAGTATCTCGTATCTGCTTCTCTTTAAATTTATTTAATTTTGTACCTCTTTTTTGGGGCATTTGCTGGGAGCAGCTGTCAAGCCGTCAGATGCGTTTTTCTTGCCTCACAGCTAAACAAAAAAAGCAAGCCTGCATTTGAGCCAGGGCTTAGAAATGCAACCAAAAAATAATAACATTTCGTGGTTGCTGGCGCCGTGACAAATTTAAATGAGCGCTACTTTTGGGTGCAGCCCCCGAGTCTCAACAAAAAAAGGCGACAGCGAATATAGTAATAATAATGCGGTCATATATTACTAATGTGTTTGGATCGCCGGCGTCTGCCCGAAGCTCCGAAATGAATCAATGCAAACTATGAAATGCATATCGCAACGACAGCCCAACAGCTACAGCAACAACAGCAGTGACAACACAGTTGACATGCGCTGCCCGCGGCGCACAGTGGTCAAAACTCATAAATTCTAGGGCAGAATAAATGTATTATGCTGTAAAGTAGGTGCACTGGTAAATTTACCGCTCATGTAACCAATGATTCTTGATATTTCATCTTGATATTGAGAAATGGTATTTCTAGTATTTTCTCCCTTTGTGAATCACCCCGAATCGAAATGCGAATCTAAATAACGTTGACTAGATTGCGGTATCCCTTAATTTTATTTTTGTATGCTTTTTCTATAACAATTTAGCAATCATCTAGTAATCATCAAACAACATACATATAATGTTATAACCATAATAAGATTTTTGTTTTAGCGAATTTACGTATCAAAACGAAGTAGGTTAACTTTTATTTCCAATGAGTAAAAAATATTTGCATAATCAAAGACGGTTGCAATGGTATTATCTATCCAACCGACCCACTGTGATGCATCGCTGGCGATGAATCAGTTTTACAGCGGATGGAGGCAGGGCAATAATCGTCGTGGGGCAATATGCTCAAGGCCTTGTGTCAGAATTTTTATGAATGAACGCGAGAAGGCACACAATTTACACGTATTGAATGCAAAGCTTAAACGCTCCGCCAATCGGCGTTCGGCAAACTGAGGCAGATAGCTGGGATCTCAGAAAAATATAGCTAAACTATTGCCAGCATCCTCAATCCTCAATGATTTCGGTATTCGCCAGAGTTCGCTGAAAAGCCATTGCCATTGCAGAGATAGCAGGGTGCATTGAACCCCAACGTCGGATGGATCAACCAGTTGAGCAGTCAAACAAACGTTTAAACGCTCAACAGTCAATTCCATGCGACTCCATTCAATTCAATTCGAGTATCTGCTAAAAGCAGATATTACCAACTGGCTTTAGCCAGCCCGTTTGCTTGTTGCCTATTTGGTAGGATATCGTGTTGGCAGCGGTTCGTTTTTGGGCGGCCCCACCCTCCTCCCTATCCTCCTCCTCCTCCAAAGCGAGTGAGCAGCCGGTCACGTTTCAACTATCAACTGGAAATGGTTTTTTGATTGGCCATCCTCCCCAGAGCAATGCCTATATAGTTCTCGAAATGCGGAAGTTATGAGCTGGCTAGCTGGCTGGGTGCCTGGTCCCTAGCCAAGATTAACCTGCGATCCGCTCTCCCTTTGGTTAATGGCGTATATTTTCTAATCAATTTCGAACAAACACACACTGAAAAGTGCCTGGCAGCGTTAAATCGATAAATTGTGTAGTATTCCCCATTAGACAACAGGCTGTGCAATCTTTAGTGTCGTTTGTCACCATATTTGCCACTGCAGTTGACACTGATGGGGACCAACAACCGAGAACCACACAGAAACCCACCCAGACAGCCCAGCTTCTGCGGTCAGCTCGGTCCGGGTCTATGTCTGCACTGGGAAAAAGGTGAAGTAAGGTTTAAGGCTTAAAATAAATCGTTAATATATTCATAGATTTAAATCCAAAGGTGTCACATTTAACAATTCATGTTCAGGTAGTGTTACGATTGTATATTAAATGTTTAAATACGGTTCAAAATCATTTTTAGGAATGTGTTAGGTGATAAGCAACAAATTTTCAAACATTTTCTAGGTTTCAAGACCACCTTTAATTTAACATCCGAACGATATAACGCTCCCTAAGGTATTTTATAAATTGTTATACAAGTCAAACAATTCTAGGATCCTAACTCAAAGGTGTCGTATACACCAATTATTGATTAGGTCATAATTCGATTGAATTTCACATAGTTATCTCAGTGATAAATGCATTTTTCTCAGTATACAAGATCCCACCCCACAACTTGTTGCTGCCTGCGCCCTTCATTAATCGTGGACCTGGTTGGGGAACACAACTCTGTGCGGTGATGGCATTTGATGTGATCCTGAGCCTGCGGGCTGACTGGCCTGACTCCCCTGGGTGAGCGCACAGGTTTTTGGTTGTGATTCTGTTTGTTTGACTGGGATTTGATTATGCACCAGCCAGTGTTTGGAGGAAGTGGCTCTTTGTACCATTCCCATTCCGATTCCCATTCCCATTCCCATTTCCATTCCCTGGCTGCATCTGCGCAAAAGCGTCGAGTGCAACTTGTCATTGTTTATCTGCTGTGGCAGTGCCAAACGATAGCTCGTTGTGCTTCTGATTCCGATTCTGCTTCCGCTGGATGGGAGAACTGGTGATGTTCCTGCTGCAGCAGCTGCATACAATGCGACTTGGTTGTGCCATTTTCATTTCCATTTCCATTTTCTTTGCCTGCCCAAATGTGCGCAACAGCGGCTTATCTCAAGGGGGGAAGGGTTGGGTTTGGAAACTCGGGGTTCCATGTCTTGCCATTCACCACTGCTTCGATTTAGGGTTTCCTTGCCACTGGAGGCGGCCATAGAAGTGCCCGCGTCCAGTGTTCTCTGCTGCTGCTAATTAAAAGAGCCTGCCAGAGACTAGATACAGATACATGCGGGATCCAATGGAAAGATCGTACACAGGAAAAAATAAAACTTTATTAGATCTAACATTTTACAAAGATTTTGTGCCCACAACATATAAATATCAATAGATACTTCTTGAATCTTACTAATTTAAACATCATTAACAGTATTAAGATACTCACAAATTACATAAAATATTTGCCATAAGAAAATCTAATGTTATTTTATCATGAAATCCTTAAAAAATGCCATTTAGTTTACTTCATTTTGGGATGCTTGGAATATTTTTTTTAGAGATCTCCAATTCGGACTAACCTCAGTTTGGATCTTTGAACTTATATTTGACCAATTTCCCTGTACTTCTAGTCTCTTTTTTCCACAGTGTGGGTTAGTAAGTGATATCAAAGAGAGGCATCACCCAAGACAAAGACAAAACACGAACTGCAACTGCAACTGCAACTGCTGCAACATCAGCACCAGCAACATGGGGCATCCATCGCCTCGCATCGCCAAGGGGCAGTGCTTGGGTGGCAGCCTGTTAAATGCATTTGCTGCCCTGACCCCTATTGTGACTATCAGGCCATTTGGCGGAAATTTAAATTTAATTAGAGCTCTGCTTCTGCCTCGGTCCAAGTCCGAGAACGGGAACGGGAAACTCGAACTCGTACTCATATCGGTTAGTTAAGGCGGTCCGTAGGGTCTTTGATGACTCTCAATTGAGGAATTGAACAAAGGAATGGAATATATTAGAAGACTTCGATAATATTTATGATATACTCGAAAACGGCAACGGATGCGTGGGAATGAGCAGCCAGAATGTTATAAACACACATTGTTGCTGTACGAATTTTCTTTATGTCTCATTATTTCTGTTTAAAGGGGGACATAAGAGATGTTCTTTTATGATGAAGAAAGATACTATCTATCTATAATGGGGGTGTGCGCATTACAGCTGTCATTTTACTATTGTCGAATAGTTTATTTGCATACTTATACCCGTTGTTTCGTTTTGTTTCATTCAATTTGCGCCATATCCCGCTCATGAATCGCTGCTGGTGGGATGACGCAGTTCCACATACCGGCAATAAATATATATTTATCTATGGCCAGACAATCGGAAAAAGAGAGCCCCGAAAAGTACGCACTTGAGTCACTAAAAATATTTATTTGGTGATTGCGAGAAAAGGGAGAAAGGGTTGAGGAACATATCTATATGGATGGGTCTGAAGGGGAGCAGCACTTCGAAGAAGGAAATTTTCAATTTCAAAATTGTCTGACACTCAGACAATTGAGTTATGACAGCTGCGTTGAGTGTTTAGTTCTATTAAAGTGCCTGCCCTGATGCTCCAACTTGATATGGGATACCTCCTAGATCCATAGATATAGATACATTTGGTGATTTTCCGAAACCTTGCCTGAGTTTCACCCGTTTGGAGAGTTGGGTCAATCAATTTGCCTCAACAAATTTGCAGCACAAATAGAAACGCTTCGATATTTAACCAAATGGACAATTGTCACGCCAATTTGAGACGCCAAAGTCTCCTTTGATATTTTTCCCATTCAATCCCCGATTTGTTTGTTTTATGCCGCGGGCCGAAACCAAACTGACCATGAAACAAACAGCCAGACCCGATCGGCTAGTTCAATAGCAAACAAAAAAAAAATTCGAAAATATGTCTCCGACTTCTCCATGCCACGCTTGACCGCTTCGAAGGGTATATTTAGTTCAAGTGATTTGTAGAAATGCCGGCGATTTTATTTACATTTAGTTGATGGATAGCTTTGGCTCGTTGGCCCCTGGATAAACCATAATTAATTACGATCGGGGGACAGTCGATCGATTGTCGACTGCCTTTGACTTTGGCTCCGAATTCGGAAAACGTCCGATATTATCTCGACTTCGTCTCATTTTTTGGATATCTTTTGGGCATTTTTTCAACTTCAACTGTCAGGGATAGTTTTTCAAACAAATGCGCATATAGTTTTCCCCTCGATCGGTTCGGCTGGGTTCTGTTGTGGTTGCGTTTTTCACTGGAAATCATTGGGGGAGAGTGCTTTCTTTTTGAGCGATGCCTGGTTACAAAGGCGCCCCACGAGTTCAATGACACGGTCAGCAGCCAAGATCGTTTGTAATTCCCCATGGGAAGGGGGTATGCCATTGTGTGTATATTGGGCAGGGGGTGGAGGGTCTTCCAGCATAAAGCCCCTTTATCCTGGGATGCGGTCTAGGGCATTTTACTGGGCTTTTGTAATTCGATTCTCGTTTTTTTTTTTTGCAGCATTGTGCTTGCAATTCATGGATTTTCATTGTTTGCACTTCCAGATGTTTAAGACCGAAAATGTCGTTAATTGACTGCCTTAACTTCCCACTCCCACTCGTAGTGGCAATTAGATGACTTAACGCTCACGTGGCCAAATAGCTGTTTGCGATATTACGAGTGCTAATTGAAATTATTCCGATATTAACCCACCTTGCGCAAAGTTTTCCTTTTGGCTTAATGGTTTGTTTACACCCAGAAAAGATAAGTAAATTTGTGCCTGTTTTGCTGTTTACGATGGGGGATGGGGAATGTGGAGTGAGAACAATAAAGTAAGCCACAATCTATATATAAAGCGCAATTTATGGATATGTACTGCTTAAATATACCCTCCCTACAATGCTTTTTATTTGCATAGCCGATAAATAAGGCCCCCAGACTGACTGACACATCGGAATCGGACTGACAAAGCCAAGGAGCACAGGCCATAACGAATGCAGCATCTTCAGGGCCTCTGGAAAGGTGGAGATTAAGTTAATTACAATTTCGCGGTGCTCTGGCAAAGTCAGGCTGGCAACTTGCAACATGCAACTTGCAACATTGTAGCGTTTGCCACCGAATACTTTGTTGTGAACTTGAACGTTGGGCCAGTGTGGGAACGCCTATGCCTTCGATGGCTATATATTGGATATATATATTCGTTGACCAACTTTTGAAGACAATACCATTCGTAGGTCGTCGACGCCTGGCACCCACGTAGCAAAACAAAACAAAAAGCGAAACTAAATCGTGATTTATGATGATTATATTTGAATTGCTCATTGTATCTCACACTCCGGCATCTCGGATTCGGCCAAACATTTGGCTTTAACGAACGATTTTTATTTTTTTGTTTTATCTCATTGCAAATAAATAAAAATCAAAATTGGAACTCGCTGCTGGTGCCCTGACCATGACCATGTTGCAGCTGTTGCAAATGCAGTTTTCCAGCGAACCGCGATAGAAGATCTGCTCTGCGGAGGGAAAAGCTAGCCCCCAAAAAAAGGGAACTCGACTGCATTTTCACTTTGGCTCTCCCTTCGGGGCCAAGACCCGTCGACGTAGTCGTCTCAGTGCATTGGGTCTGTAGGGCGCCGGGAAAGTTAATTAATTTTCCAGCGAAAGTTGCCTTAATTAATGCACCTCATAGACTGCATTTCGGGGGCACCTAAACTCACCAACCATAAAACCTTTATCGACGGCCAGCAACCCCTTAAAGTTCGTATTACCAAAGTCCTGGCGTTTGCTTTTTTGCCGGCAGCGTTTTAAATTACAGTTTCACTTTTTAATTAGACCCCGCCCGGGCCAGACGTCTATGCAAAGCCCATGAAAAGGCACAACCAGCAAAAAATAAATAAAAAGCACATAGCACAACAAACTCTTCGGGTATTGAAGTCACAGACCTGTGAGTGTTGGTCAGTTGCGAAAAATGTTGCGAGGGCTTGGCCAGGAAAAGGAGGCGGGGCCCTTTCAGAGGGTAAAATACAATAAATAGAGTCTCACTAGCTTGTACTGGAAAAAATCCTCAGGAGATCATAGAATTTCCAAGGTATCAATGATTGCTCTAGACTATTCTTAAAGTCAATATTGATGATGAGGATGTATTTTGAAAAGCCCTAAACGATGATATTTCTCTCTTCAAAATGAGATTGTAAAATAGAAAGTTAATTATAACTTAAGAGGAGCATTCTTTAAATAGAAATTACTCTAATTTAAAAATGTATTTCCTCAGTGTAAAAGCCAGCGACGAACTAAGTCATTTGCAGACCTGGCCGAGGGATTCGAATAGGGCACGCCATTCAGCTCGGCTCAGATCGGTTTGGCTCGCTCTGGTCGGGGTTCCTGGTTTAATAGCTTCGCTCTTGGCATTGAAATATTTATCATGTCGTGCTAATATTGCCCAGAACCTCGAGGACTGGACACGCTCGATTGGACAGTTGGATAGGGCGCAGCTCTTGCAAGAGCTGGCCAAAGTCAGCCAGGTCGGATAGTCGGTTGGTTAGTCTTACTCGTCTATCTATGTATCCCAGATACCGAGTCCCTCCTCCTCTCTGGCTGCTTCTTGCGTTGCCTGTCATCATTGACACGCGAATTGCAAAAGTTAATTTAAGTAGTTTTGGCCAAAAGACGACAACACGGAGAGCCATCCAGGCAGCCAGCCAGCCACCAAACTGCAGTGCACTCCTTCGGGCCCTGAGCTTAAGCTTTTCCTTCGGCCCTAGCTTTAGTATTGGCTAGTCATGGGCAGATTTATATGGCCATTTGGCTAATGAATTGCGGCTAGCGGCGGACGAAGAAATAAGAGCTGATCCATGGGCGCCCATAAATCATGAGAACTCAACGTCGTTGCTGCTTTTACTACTTCGATTTCATTCCTGAGAAGCCAGATCATCGATGAGCTCGCCGTTTTTGTTTTGTTTAAATTTATTTTTTCAAGACATCAGCGGTTTTGTTTGTGCCCGCATTTGTTGCTATTTTCGAATGCCATTTGCTTGTTTTTGTTGGCCAGGCCATCTCGTCGCACGCCATGTGAATTATGTGGGAGTTTTGTTGGCCCTGCGCAAACATTTCAATTCCAACCGTCTGTAATTATTGCGCAAATGTGACAAGACAAACAGTTTGTTGAACACATGTTTGTGAGAAAGGCAAAACCCTGGGTAAAACAGAAGAAACTACGTAAACGGATCGCAAGGTCACAGCAATGAAACCCTTCAAAAAAAAAAGGTTTTATTTTCGGTGCTTTATGGGCGAAACAAAAATGCGGGCCCCAAAAGAAATGCCCAGAATATACATGGACTGAGTCATCGCCGTCAAAAGATCTTGCAAAATAGGAAATATATGTTAAAGATCGCGGTGCTAAACAAAGCGAGTCCCCACAAATTAAGGCAACGTCAAGCGGCGTGAAATGAAATGGCAGAAATAAAATAAAAAGACGAGACGAATCGCCGCTAAAGTTGAGCAAACGAAACAAACCCACACCTCATAAACAAAACGTATTACCCGAAAGTTCTCGGAGGATCTGTCCACCGTGCAAGTAGCACGGGCATTTATTACATTTTTGACTCAAAAAAAAAATCAACGTGAAATATTTGGCACACATTCAACTGAGAGAAGAGGCAAAAAACATTGGGGCACGCGACGTTTGGCGGGGGCCTGGCGTCCCGATCAATAAAAATAGCCAGTCGCAATCCGCGGCAAGACGTGGGCGATCATCATCATGATCATCAGCATCTGTATCTGAAACGAAAACATCATCATCGCCGGATGATGGCCCGATGGAATGCCATCTATGCCACAGTTAAGAGGCAAACAAAGTGCAAGGACGTCCCAAGGGGCCTGGACCCATCCCCACTCCCTTTCCATTCCCATCTCTACTCCCCTTGCTGGATATAAAAATATCTTCTTCTTGGTATCTTTAGCCTCTGCAGAGGTGAATGAATCCAAAAATATTTCTGCACGCAAGTTGTGCGCGTAATTGCACGTTGCTGCACCTCGCTCTCGGTTATGGGAGTCACTCGAGCCCCAGACCTGGAGTCAGAGTAGGAGCCAGATTGGGATCCAGGGATCCAGAGTCTGTGGGCTGCTCGACGGCAACTTCGGCTTAACCCACATACAGGCAAACCTCCCTTTGCACACACAGATACAAACACCACCGATGCATTCCTAGCGTTTTTTTATACATTTCTACTTGCTGATTGGCGGCATCCCCGTCGCAGTATCTAACTGGATCTAAATGGAGTTGTGGGCTTCAGTTCTTAGAACCAACTTAGGGCCACTACGTTCTCACTATGGAAAAATAAGGTATATGACAAGGAAAAATACACATTTTCTTTATATCACTATCCTATTCAAACTATCATTAAAAATTATTTTACAAATTTAAAAATTTTAGACAGTTACCTTGCCAAAGAAGTAAATTGCTTAGAAATTTCTTAAATGATTAAAAATTATTAAAGTTTGTGCTTTAAAAATTGTTGAAACAACATTTAAAAACAAAATTTAAAATTATTTTGTTTGTTATGTTTGGGACCAATGGGGGACCCTTGTATATCCGGTGATATTACGGAACTAGGCCCCTATATAACAATATGTAAACAATTAGCTGCCCTTGGTCTGGCCGTTTGGGCCTTGGATGTATTTTTAAAATTTTTTTACTCCTCTTACAGTCTTTAGTAAAAGATGTTATATTAAAGACATTTTAGCAATTATGTTCCAAAAAACCACGGCCATAAATATTTTTAAGAACTAAACTAGTTTACCCACTCGACTGAAACACCCGGCCAGACTTCAGACACAAATGTCGCATTTTATGGGCTGTAATATGAAAATCATGACCGGCATACAGTACTTTTCGCCGACTAGGCTCCTCAAAAATGCAGCAGCTCGTTAGACGCAATAGGGCCCGGACATTATTTCCCCGGGCGGATGACATATGGCAAAGTGGGGATCTGCTTTCCTCCCATCGCACATACAAATACCTGTGGTGGCGGCGCGTCTTATTAGAATTTATGATGGCCATCTTTTTTGCTTTCTTTGGCGCCGATTTCGTGGACTTTGGTTGACTTGCTTTGCTCGCTGACTTGGCTTGGCTCTGCCCAGCTGGCATTTACTCTTACTTTATTATTTATCATGCACTTTACGAAGCCCCCGAACAGCACACGTATATATTTGCATTTATAATTTCAAATTGTTTATGGCCAAGCGTGAAAATGGCTCACAAGACAACAAGAAAACGGCAAAACTGCAAACTACAAAATAAAAAATTCAAAAAAACAGCAACAAATCTTTTTCCTAATGCATGAAAATTTAATGTGCATGACGCATCCGACACACGCTGAAGGATTGAAAATATTTATAAATTATACAAGAGTGAGCTAATTGAATTCGATTATTCACAGCAAGCCCTTGGGGTGGATAAACCCGGGATTTGCATGAATTTTCCCACCCGCCGGAGCTGTTTTATAAAGATATAAATGTACAACACACAGCTGCGGTGGAAATCAAAGCACACAATAACAAAATTCGAAAATATTTAATGTTTGCACAACTAATGAACCTTCAATTGGATTAATTATAAACACATTTGGTTAATGTTTGAAGATATTTTTTTGACAAATTTTGGGTGGCCGTATCGCAATTAATGGGACAGCTGATCTAATTAATTACCTGTCCCTTTTGCTTTGGCACTATAAGCAATAATTGATTTTTCCGCTTATATGTAGATTGCATTGTGAAATTCTTTTGCGAAATACTACTGCAAAGACCAAGAGCATTCTATTTCGCATCAATAAATCTATTAATGAATGAATTGCTTCGCTGCCCACGAGGCTAAAGACAAAGCGCAAATATTTGCATATTTCAAAATAATATTTACGAGCTCGACTCCAATCAATTAACGCATTAACATGCTTTTATTATGTATCACATTCAAATTGGGCAAATCGGCGGTAGCCAGTGCGAAACTCGTTCTCGGCGCCATTACCAAAATAAGCGAAAAACACTCGAGTTTTCTACGTGGGCGATCCCAAAAAGTGAGTGAGTGAGCAGTGAGATTTGCGGATCGTTAAGTATTATAACTTAATTAGCTGCATAGCGATTTGCCGAGATGCTTAAAAGGAAATTAAATATTTTCGTTGCCCATTGTTAAGTGTTTACGGTAAATATTTAGCTGTATATTTCTGGCCCATTGCATAACTTGTTTTGTTTGCAATTTTGTATTTAAAGAGTGCAAAAACCATTTGGTTTTCTTTCCAAGGCTTTTGTTATTGAAATCGCTGTTTTTTTCGGCTTGCCTGATTAGTGCGTTAAGCACTTTTACTTTTTTTGCGGCCCAAAGACAATGCCTCTTGTTATGTAAATTGAATTTCAATTTCCCAATTTTATAGGCCTGAGGCTAAGACTTAGTCGTAGTTTTTTATTAATCAAGCGCAAGGGAGGATCCATTAAAATCGTAGAGAAATTAATTGGGGCGCATCAGGGTTCCTCGATGAGAAATAGAGGGAATATCTGTTGGAAATGTTCGTTTTTGTGTAAACATTTGCATGCACATCAAAAGTAACTGTAACCGAATGTTGGCCTGGCCGGCAAAAAGTAACAAACAACCAGCGGACAGGCAGCAGCAACAACAAAAGATCAAAATCATTTGAAAAATTGTTTGGCGAAATGGTAAGACCAAATCGAAGATGGAAAATGTGTGCAGCATGAGGGGAAATGGAGGGAAAAGCGAGTGGCCAGCGGAAGAAACAAACCATCCAACGAACCAACCACTCCCGGACCAATGCAGATGTTGCAGTTGCAGCAGTTGCTGATGTTGCTGTTGCAGTTTCTAAATGCCGCCGCGCACCAATTCACCGAGAGGCACACAGGCTGCAAAAGCTGCAACGAGAATGCAAAACTTTGCATAATTTATGGCAATCAATTTCGCGTGAACATCAACACGGTTGCAATGCAAAAAGATACAAAGCCCGGCACTGAAAGCTGAAAAAGATGGCCAAGAAAGAGCAAAAGAAAAAGAAATTGAGGCAACTGCAAGACTGCAAACTGCAAGCCATCCGTCTATCGAATGCCACTATCAACTTATTTAGTTCTACTTAAATGTTTACTTTCATCAATTCGCAACGATTGCCAGCGGTGCAATGTCAATTGGCCGCGGATTGGATTGGATTGTCTGATGTTGCTTTTTGGTCACAAAACTGTAGCTGGTCAAGAGACTCTCTAGTCGCCTCAACAGGATGCCCGCCATCTGAGATACATTCACTTTGCCAAAGACCGCTTGGTGGAACACTTTTAAAGAAAACTAAAAAACTAAAAAAAAAAAAAGCAAAACTCATGCAAAGACCAACTCTGGGGAGTACGATTTCGCCTGGCCCTAATCTAATTGCCATCGCCTAACCCAATTTCTCAGTTCTCCAATTGCAATTTAGAACTTTCACTGGCTGCAAAAAACCACCTTGGCAAGAAACCCACCCACCAAACAATTGTCTTGCACTTTCGAGAGGATGGTTTTGAGGTCTCCTGGCTCAAAATACATATCATTTTACATAATAAATCTAATGCCAAAGAGTGCCACGAACAAATTGCAGCTCGCTCGGCGATCCGATCCCCTTTGTCTTCGCTGACAGCTTGTAATTTGCTCATATGTATGTAGGGGCAGCAGGTGCCTGCCGCATTGTGTCTACTGTAGTTATCAAATAAATACTAAGCACTCTACTCAACTCAAATTTACTCTACTCTACTTCCATTCTGCTTGAGTGCCGTCTACACTAGCATTCGCACTATAGCCATAGCGTTATGCATTCACCGTTGCTTTTGGCCCACTTACCAACAACACTTACTTACAAAAAATGGAAAATAAGACAAAACTAACTGAAAAACTAAAAAAGAGAAACAAAAGTTAAACGAAAAACCAAGTTTTTCCTGATTTATGTCCGAACAAATTGTGTGTTGGCTTGGCGATTTCCTTATACGACATGACTTAAGTGAATTATGTTGTGATTTTGATTCACATTTTCAGCACTTGAGCCGTGACCAAATTGAAACGGTTCCCGTCTGATTAAAATCGGGAATATGCAGAGATTATTAATTTCTCCACTTGCGCACTTTCCCGGCTGATTAACCCCATCTGTGTGAGGTTAAAATCTGCCAACTTATATATCTTGCAGCTGAACCGCATCCATTTACAGTTGGCATCCGTTGCACGCAACAAGCAGATGGAAATAGATGGGAAATTGTGAAAGAGCTTTAATCAAAGTGGGAACATTTGATATCTTTCTCGCCGCTGCCTTGACACGCAATTGAAATGAGCAGCGGCAGCAGCCCCGCCGATCCAGGGCCAAAAATAAATCTCGAAGAGATTCTTCATTTCGAAATATCTTTGTGGGGAAATTGGGGCCAAAAGCGTGGCGGCCGTCGAGAAATGAAAATCCATGCGTGCACTTGACGCCGTTGAACCCACAAATTGATGGTGTCATTAGGCAGATATTGATTTGAATTTATTGGCAATTCAATTAACTGTAACCGAATGATCGGGGGCTGGCTTCAATTATTTTTCAGCAGTTTTTTATCGATAGAAGCAGAAGGAGTGAAGTGAAGTTCTGCTGCAGCCATTAATTGTGTGGCAGCTGGCGCATTACAATGCGGAAATGCAATCGAATCGAATGGATCCGAATGGAATAGAATCGAACGCACTTCACACGCAAATAAACAGGCCGTTGTTGGTTGGTTGGTTGGTCTGGAGTTTATCTTCGGGATGCACGGCAGCAATTTATTCCTCAACGAGGGGTGAAGAAAGTGAATAGTGAATAGGGAACTGAGAACTGAGAACCGAGAACTGCGAACTGGGAATGGCGAGCAGTTATGCAAATCAGCAGGTAGTCTCTCCCCGGAAAGGTAGAAAAACAGACCCACAGAGGTCGGTCATTCACCGCCACAAGTATCCATGAGATACGCGCAACTCGCATGCAATTGGCGGCATTAGAATATGCGCACATGAATAGATAGAAGGGATCCAAGGATCCTTGTGGCCGTTGTCGTTGTGTGGCTCCAATGAATGGCAGAGATTTCCATTTAACCGCAGCACATTGTGCACTTTCATTAGACAACTGAAATATAATTGCAAGTAAGGGTAGCGACCGTCAGGCCTTTGTTACTGGCTATGGTTGATGGGAAAGCTGGGGAAAATAATGGCAACAAATAACCGAATAATGCCCGTGAAACATAATAAACATACGAGCAAAGAAATGTGTAAATATCACTTAAAAACGAAAATGAAAGTGAAACCGTTTTCATTCATCTAAAAAATAGATGAGAAAGTTCAATACAACTGAAGAAAGAGTTGTCAATTCATTCAGAAAAGCTGCTGGGTGTCACATTGATTTCAGTTTTCATTTTTATATCTATTTCCATTTCCATTTCCCTTTGATTTGTGCACTTATCCATCTAGATGGCCGTGTACTTCGCGTCCCAATGTCACCGTTGATTGCATAATCATCTGACCATCACTAATTCCTACGTAATTGGAAAGCCATAATGTCAAAGACTCTGTGCCGGTTGGCAGGGCCTTCGTATGCATCGCATACATCATATACCTCATCACATGCACCACATCTGTTGCAACTTATTAATCTTTGGGGCCAACAACCGTTCCGAGCCGTAAGCGAAGTGCCCGAAAAAGCACCCCACACAAAGCGGATTACACTCTTAAGTGTTGGGCCGAAGCTGAAACTAAACGCTATTAATTTTTACACACGGTTTCACTGCAGCTCGAATGCGTTTTTCATGAGCTGTCCGCCTCGGAATTTTACAGCTCCCAGCTAAGCTGCAGTGGCAATGGGTTTGGATTTTTAAATCAACTCTGGTGTGGGGTCTGGTCTGGGCCATTGTTTTGCAATTTTGTTTCATTTTAGCCCAGAGAGAGCGGGAGGGGGATCATGCGGCGGCATGAGGATGATAATGAATGATGAGCCGAGCGAGCGAACGAGCTAGCGCCACAATACCTATTGAGTAATTACAAAAATTTTAAAGTTTAATTAAAATTGTGTAAATAATCGTATTTGTTAGGCTTTGTTACCGTTGGCGGGTGTTACTGTTGCGAAAACGAAAGTGCCATCAAATTATGATGCTCAATTGTGGGAACAACAGCTGTCTTTTGACGAGCTCACCGAATGCCACTCGAGAAATTTCAATAGCTCGACGTGACAGGGCGATATATGTATATCTGGATGGATCGTACGTAATTTCAGGGAGAAAAGTTATCAATATGATTTGATCACGTTTTTTTTCATACGCCTAAATATGTCGTATCTTCCTTTTCACTGATGAGAACGTTATCTTACATCTAGGAGTTCTTACGATCTTAAGCGCCGTATTTGGTGATATAAAGTTTTAAATCCATTGTTAAGCCTCTATATCTGTTTTTTATTGATTCATTGATTTATGGCCCCTTATAATCAAATATTCTTTTAAGCAACTGCTAACTTTAAGTTAATCTCGGCGAAGTGACACCCCCGAGAAAAACGCTGCCTCTTCTTAAAGGATGAAACATATCAATTATAAAACCCCTATTACTGCATCTTATTGATTCATTGTCTTGACAATTAGTGACTATTCTTCCATTTTTCGAAGTGACACTCACCTTGTAAACCTCCGAGAAAAATCCCGATCCAATTTTCTCCTTGACGAAGTCATCCACGGAATATAATGCTGAGACGGCGGTGCGCAGCGCCCTACACGAGCTGCCGGTGACCAGGCGATCCGATGAAATGGTCCGCGTCACCGGCGCCGGCGGCAGACCGTTCCCGATCCATCCGCCGTTGTGGAGCGGTTGATGTTTCACGGGAGCTTCTGCGATGGCGTCCCCATTTGATGTTCCCTTGAAAACTGCTGCTGATGTTGCGGTGGTGGTGCTGCACATACCCGCTGTGCTGGGCCAGACAAAGGGCGAGGCGGCGGCGGTCATCGAGGAGTCCACCTGGTCCACCGATAGTCCGCAGACCTCCGACGGCGGACCGGGCCCACTGTGCTGATTCAGGCTCATGTTTATCAGCTACGACGTATGATGCTGTCGTATCCGGATGTGTGTGTAAAGTTGGTTTGTTACTGGCGTTGGTTGACGACCTTGCCCTGCCTGCTTGTGGATGGGATGGGATGGGATGGGATGCGATCTCTCTCTGTGGTTCGAGTTGGATCTGTGTAGTTATGGTGGAGCCGATGCTGGAGCTCTTGACTACAACATGGTAGCGTCTATGATAACACAAAGATTGGCGGGTTAACGCGACGGTTAGTGAGAGACGGGCACGATTTGTTCTACGGATGCTATTTTTTGAGTGTTTGATTATGGAACGGAGCACAAAACATTTATCGGACCCATAGGTCCGAGCTTGACAACTTTCAAAATTTTGAAACAGTAAAAAAATTGTGAGAACTAACTATCATCGATCACTGTTGCTTGTTTCGTAATAGAAATTTGTGTACTTGGTTGCTTTAATGTATATTCTCGGTACTTGGAATGTATTGGATTGTTCTTCTTCGATATTCTTGGCACGTTGCAGTTGTGGAAGCTGCACTGGAAGCGCTCGCAGTTGGAAGTCTGAAAAATGGAAAAGCAAAAAATACAAGTTAATATAATTCAATCAATCTCGTCACTCTTATGAAATGTAAATAAATTCGTCTATATATTTAGGTATATATTTGTTCGAAAAACCAACAAAGCGGGGCGCGTGATCAACATTTCTGTGTTTATTCTTTTTTATGGGGTGCAAATTAAGATACTTCAAAGAATTCGCCTTATTTTCTGTTGTCACGCGCCGCTGAAAGTAATAACCAAGTGCCAGCAATAAATTCTGGAAAACAGGAACTCGAGATATTTACAAAGTATAAGGGGGCAGAGAAATCAAGACAAAGCAATTAATAAAACGAAAACGTTTAATACACTGAATTCAAAATTAGCAAAGATTAAGACAAGATTCTCAATCCGAAAATGATGACAAGAGGTTTTTTAAGAAAAACTATCAAACTTTTCATCAGATAAGAGTACCAAGAAATCGGTGCTCTATTTAAAACCCGAACTGTTTTATTTATGATTCCAGTTTCTGTGGATATTTTAAATTAGCAAATAGCGAAAAAGCATCGTAAACTAAAAAGAATGAATTAATCAACCCTGCCAGAATTTGCTAATAAATATTCAGGGTCAAAGTCGACTTCATTGGCGGAGTTTTGCTTATCAGCCGGACTTTTGCGGTGATAGCCACATACTACTAAATATACGTTTGTACAGGTTTTGTTGCACTTGATAACGGCGACTTTTCAAGTGCGATAAAACATTTTCACAAAACCAACAGACTTTTGCTTTTTTTGTTCCAGGCAAACAATGTAATTTAGCAGCAATTTGGTTATCATTTCGCTGACTTTTGTCGTCGTTTGTTTTCGTTGTCTCGCCGGGGGCTTGGGGTGCAAATGAGTTCAGTACATCAGCAAATAATTGAGATAAACACGATCACCGCCGGAACCTTGGCCTCGAGCTTGAAAACTAAGTCGCTTCGAGTGGGTTGAAGGAGGACATGGAACCCACGAGGGAGGTCGCTCAAGGGTTCCACAATCGGAAACACAACAGCACCACCACCACCACCCACCGCGAACCACTCGGATGGTTCCACTCTATAGATAAGTTTGGAAATGATATAACCAAATATTTTGCTGCTTTAATAATACCGGCGAACAACGGCAACAGGTTGGAATTTTTTGATTTGCCATTCCTTATCACGGAACCATATATATTCGGAGATAAGATACAGAGAAATAGCTGTCGGGCGACAATAAAAATTAAATCAGCCAGCACAAATTTGGCCCGTAAAGGATCATGCCAGTGGCCAAAAAGCGATCATGACAGATAACAGAAAAGAGCCAGCTCACAATTAAAACTATAACAAAATAATTACACCAAATTTCGACATAATGATAATGATAGTGGCAGGCACATAGCTCTCACTTTTCCGCTGGCCAAAGTCAAAATAAAACACAAATTACCAAGCACATTTTTGCACTCGGCAAACAAACGGGGAAGTTATGCGAATTGAGATTTGCTGTTTGCTATTTGGTCTTTGGTATTTGGTATTTTGTGTGTGTCTTTCCTACTTCTTTGCGAAATCTGTCCAAACAGCCAGTCGAAGTTAAAGCCGGCAGCAGGCCATAATTAGGGTCAATTGCGGCTAACCGCCGCCAATCGACGACAACGAAAGCTTTTGGCCAAATGAAGCGGCCGGGGAAAAAGTGCTACACTTCATTAGGCGCCATGACAAACGAAGAGCTGGTTGCAGCGGAAAACGTTGGGTTGTGGCTTTAACTTGGCTTTGACTTCGATATAATAGCAGCCTGCCCCACGATTACCTAAGGATCGGATTCGAACACGCCCCCAACGACAGTTGTCCAATTAGGGGCAGGTCTTTGTCAAATTATCTCGTTTGGAGCTATGAAATGAATACGTGTTATCTTCACAGTCAGTTGTGAAAGTTCCCATAAAACCTAATGAGTTGCAAAGTTAAATATTTTTGTAAAAAATAGTAAACATTAAACTTGGATATCTTGGCGAAGAGAGTGTATACACTGCCGATGAAGAGGGAAATTATCCATTCCGTGGCCCACAAAAATGAGTTTAGCACGCTCCGCAAACTAAGTCAAGGCCCCAAGCAACGATTTTTGGCTGCCGATGAAGAGGGGGGTACCCATTTTGGGTGAGCAAATCTATCGAGTCGAGAAAAACACTTTGGCGGCCCCTCTCTTATATACGACTCTTTCAATAGGGCCATGCATAAATTTTCACATCACGTTCCAAACTATTTATCTCGTGTGGAAAACCACAGGCAAAACATCAAAATATTTATGTTTTTATAGGAATGCCAGCCAAACAAAGGTCAGCTGTTGCCAAACATATGGAAAATAGATGATGAGCCCCACAACGGAATGCTGCAATCCGAAAAGTCAGCAGTTCCACGAAGATTAAATGCCCTAAGAGCAGGTAGCAGCTGAACTTAGTTACAAAATCTAAAAAGACGGGAAACAAGAAGTGCAATAAATTTTGAAAATATATCTTATGGTGTCGCAAGACCTCTTTAACTAAGAAATATATAGTCGAACTAGTTTTCGGGGAAACATAAAATTATAGAAACTAGACAGCAATTAAAAAAATTTTTTTGAAATATTTACTCTATTAATCATTCGTAATGAAGTCGATTTATAAAAATATTGGCTATTTGTGTTTTGCCAAATTATTTGCCGGAGAGAAACCGATGAAATTCATTTCAGCACACCACTTATCTCCATTAGATTTTGATGGCATTTAAGACATTCTCCGAATCGAATGTTAAACCGTTAACCGCCACAAGGTTCGAGTCAATAAACCGCTGCCGTCTGCGGTGACTCTGTTGCTGTGCGAGATCAAGTTGCATTTTTATGGGGCCAAGGGTCGTCGAGGCCACCACCACCACACCATCACCATCGTCATCATCATGACCATCGTCTTCATCATGGTATCTTCGCCTACGTAGGCGCGTGCCTGGAAAATTGTGTGCAATACACACTCCGTCGTTCCAGCTGAGCCATTAAAGAGGCATAAATCTTGGTTATGAAATTGGAAATGATTTGCTCTGCAGACACGTTCAAGTAGGGAGCACACAATGCATATAATGCTCCGAGAACTGATGCGTTCAGGAAGTATAGACCCCGAAAAAAGCGTTAATGAAAAGGAAAGTTGGTCAGCGGCACAAGAAAAAATGCCACTTCATGCCCACTGCCACCGCCGTGTTGTAGAAAGAAAAACAAAGAAGTAAAGACGGCGAAAAGAAGCCAAGGCAGCCAAAGAAGAAGAAATTTCTATAAACAAAGAGATGAGTAGCAAAGGCAGAGCAAAATTATCAAAGAACAACAAAAACGAAAAAAGAAGTGGAAAATGGGACATGGCACACTCTTGGGCCCACAGAAACAACAAAGACCGAATGAAATTCATGTCGTTGTCGCGCTCATAAATTCTTCTACGCCTATATATCGCTGGCTATCTGAAAGATACACCCACTCTGTCGGAAAAACTACCAACTCATTCAACCGGGGAGGTGCTGCCTGCATCCGCTCCATGCTTATTATACCTATTTCCAAATACAAAAAAAAGAATCTATGTAAATTTGTGTATTTTGAATAAATTCCAAGCCCATTGGAGGTGTGAGGCTTTATCGTACAATTCTGCTTTTTGTTAGACCCTAAAACAAGTGATTCACACACAACGAAATGGAAAGCGGGGAGAAATATACGAAGTCTACTTTAAAAATTCAAAGTCACAGGAATGTTCGACCGAAAGCATAAGATAAGCTTAATTAGCCAGCCAACAAATTTCACTTTCCTTCGGTACAGAACGGTCGTTTCTAAACTATTTCTGAATGTCCAACGATTACTGCGCCATTTAGGCATTTCCACTAATTGGCAGCCGTTTCGATTTCGGGGGGTGGGAACGAACTCACGTGCCGCCCATCGATCGGCAGAAAACTATCCGCCTTAAAAATAAAGTGAACTTTAGGATCGCAGAGACCCAACTAGAACGACAACAACAACATCGAAAGTGGGTTTATTTTCAGCCTCAAGTGCAAGTCCCATAAGAAGATCGAACAGAACAAAACAAAACACTTGATGAATGCAGCTGAAGGAGGTGCCAAAACCAAACAAAATCAGCAGAAGGGTGCGGAGAATGGTTCATTTTACTTTATTTCATTTATTTTCTTTTTTCCCCTCAATGCGGGCAGGGCACACACAAATGAAAACAAATTAGCTTAGGCAGCATTAACAGCCGGCTGCAAAGGGCGGAAGTACGGGGGAGTTTATTGTTAATTTCATAAACACCACGAAACACCACATCGGGGAAAAAAAACACCACAAATATGCAGCAGTAGCAACAGCCAACAACCACCAAACCGGCAAAATCCCAATAGGGCAGCTGCATTTTAGTGGGAAGCCCAAGTGGAGGATGCATTCGTATTGGGAGCTATAGTTTCTCGATCCGTAATAACACGACCGATGAACATCTGTCGCAGTTTTACGTGGAAAACTGTCTTTCCGCTGAATCGGAATCGGAAAAAAGGGAGAAACTGTGAGACGGTCAGGAAAAGAGCGAGAGATGGGAAAACACAAACATCGGAAACATCTTCTTCATAACTTGCAAATGTGTTTGTGTTATTTTTACATTTCCGCTGCTTACGAAAATATTTACGCTCCCCTTCGCTCCAGACCTTCCCCATTTCGGATTTCAAATTGAAAATTCCAGACGCTCGCACACACGCACGTTTCAGAGATGACCAAGATTTTGAGTACATCGTATGGTGACAACAGGTTCGATTAAAATGAGTATGTAAGTCTTTAAGAAATACCTTAAGGGTGTACTTGGGTTCTGAAAAAACGGATGAAAAATTTGATTTTAAAATTAGACCGTATGCTGCTCTAAACGGATGTGAATAAGCCATCACAAATGTATGTAAGTACTTTAAAAAAATGTTCTTATCAAAAAATATGTACATAACTGATTTTTTATAAGTGAGTAAGGGATATTAAAAAAAACATTTAAGATTAGGACTGACTTTTTTATCTGGAGCTTAAATGGACGTACGAAATATATTTAATATTCAAAAGAAACTAATTCTCAATAAATAAAAAGCTATGCATTTTCAGATACGAAAGTATCCATAGTTCAAACGTCCTAGAAACGAATACTTTTCCCTTACAACCTCATCTTCTAAGATGCAGCGAAAGCAGTGGGTGGAATCTTTTGGCAGGCAGTGTGCGAAAGCTAAGGTCAGGCCCCCATCTCTAGGTTGCTTCCGCACACAAATACTCACACACACCGATTCGGAAATGCCACCGATAACAGTTGTTGTAAGACCTAGCACATCCACTATATCCGGGCTTTAACCGATTCCTGCTAATACTATTTATTTACCCGTTTGGTTTTGGCGACTGCTCTCTCTCCCCCTTATTTGCTCTCTCCTTTTCCGTTCTTATTGCCGTGTGGCCATAATCCAATTATGTGTGTATGTGCCTGCTCTCTATTGCAATTGCAGTTATTCGCACTCGCCGCGGTATGCAACCCACACACTGCCACTCGCGCACTCACACGCACTCGCAGACATTCAGATGCGAACACCGAAAATCCTGAGCGTCAACAAAATAAATATAACTCTGCGGTTTAAAATAGGTTTTCACTCGATTCTGCGTTGGCTGTCGCTGGTCTCGTCTTGTTTATGTGCATTCGTTGTTGGCTGTGTTGTGTGTACTTGTTTTTTTGTTAGACGCGACTGTCCATTCAACACTTCCCCGCCGACGCAGGGCGACACTTGCTTGTTGTATACGATTCACTAGGGATATCAGTTGGTTATAATCCAGTCTGGAACGGAGCAAGACATGCAGGTTTTATTTATGTCTGCACTCGCGAAAAAGCGTCCACAAATTAAATGTTTTTCGGGAGCGACGCGCTGCAACGTCCAACTTTGTTTTCCGTCTCGTTTAGAGTGACCGTTGAATGATGCGGCCGACGGCCTAAAACCGTTGTGCGCATTGGTTAATGTGGCCAGGTTATGTGAGTCCGATTTGGCCAAATTATTTATTTGTCATAGCATTCAGAGACTGGAAAGGATTTCATCGCTAAAGCCCAGTATTCACATCGACGAGAACCGAGCGCTAACTATAGGAGAGTGCGAGAGGCAAATAGGCGGCCCTTGATTTCCGTCGAGTCCTTTTTTTACCGCGGTACTTAAATCACTTAAGGAAATACCAAAAATATACCAGAAGTCCTGAGTGAATTTCGTTGAACGGTGGTTACGCGCGCAAAGAACAAGAAATTCAAACTTTCGCTGTGGGTGCAGAAGCTGGGTCAAAAAAAATATGGAAGGAAAAAAACACAGAAAAAAGGACTGCAGAGGTCTGTGCAGATGTAGGAGGCGGAGGAAAGAGGATTCTAATAAAGAAAGTGTTGTTGGTGCAGAGCCAAGGGGCCTTCCAACGGCTCGGATCTCCTGCAACTGATCTCATTGTAAATTACGTAATGCTATGCTATTTTTTAGAAAATTACCAACCTCCAGCGTATGTCCTTATTGGCCAACTTTTGAACCAAAACATACATTATTTGTGCATTTGAAATCGCATACACCTCCCAAACTTGGCCAACATTGTTGCTTAAAAAATGGATATAGTCAAAGAATCGTATTTTTATCGGTAAAACTCAATTTGATCGCCATATCCCCTCGGATACGGCTTGCTTATGCCGATCAGCTGTTCGCTTCAGCGAACATTTAAGCAAGAATCCGCTTAAAGTTTCAACAGATGCTATTATGGAAGATGCAGAAACGCCCTCTGTCTGAACAGGGTATAAGATTCACAGTCTGGCGATTCGATTATTATGGTGCTCGATATGTTTTCTATCGATATTTAAGCCAAATTATTTAATATTAATTTAAACAAATTATATAACAGGTTTTTGTTTTTATGTTTATTTAACAATTAAATGCGACTACTTTTTCTTGATGTACTTCATGTACTTCTTGGCATTGAAGTTGTCCTCCACCTCCTCCATGATCTTGACCTTCTTGCGCGGCTTTCGGGCCTCCAGGCGAGATCTTCGCTCGGCATCGGTCAAAGTGGTCAGATCCAAGGGGAGCTTAGGGATGGTATACGTATATTAGACTTTATATTACATGTTGGCTACCTTTTTTACCTTGATAATCTTTCTTGGCTCGTGGTAGCGTATGTTTATCGTGGAACCATCGGGTTGAACAACTACAGTGGGATATAACCGGCAATAAACAGAGCGATGCAGTCTGGTTACAGCCGTTGTGGCGGAGGAAATGCAGCGTATTTGCTGCACCGCCTGCGGCAACTGTTTCAGCAGCATTTTAATTGATAATTCGAGTATTTACAATCTTTTTGCTAAATAAAACACACGAGTTGTTTTTCTTTTGTCAAACAGCTGATGGTGTGGCCTGTGACTGGAAGTGGTATTAATACCAGCAAATATGTTTTGCAGCCCTGGTATAGTTAAAGATTGCTTGGTATTTCCATCAGCTGTGGTCACACTCGTACTCAAAGTGTAAGTGTTGGTGCTGGGGCAGAAATTCTTATTTCTCGTTAAAAAATAAGTACGTTGCTTGAAAAGCTATTAAATAATAGAAAATCAAGGCGGTTTATTAGGCTAAAAAAGTGATTAACCTTCAGGCCTTGAAGAAAAGCAGAGAAAAGGGGTTTCTGCTCAGGGGTACTCAGTGAAACAACTGCGGTTGAGAAAAATTACATAATTTTTGCACGCATAATTTTCCGTGTGTTATGGATAGAGATTATATCAAAGAACCACTGATTGCCACTCAAACTAGACATCCAGACTAAACCAAGTTCAAGGGAAACCCCTAATCAGCCTTACTACTTTGCTCCACCAAAAACCTAACCTCATCCGATTTTGTTGTTGTCTTCCAGTTCTTGTGCAGAATGGCCGCCCGCCGCATCGCCCAATCCTCGATCAACTGGTCCGCTCTCGCCGAGCGTGTGCCCGCCAACCAGAAGAGCAGCTTCGGCGCCTTCAAGACCAAGTCGGACATCTACGTGCGCGCCGTCTTGGCCAACCCCGAGTGCCCGCCCCAGATCGATTGGGCCAACTACAAGAAGCTGATCCCGGTGGCCGGACTCGTCGACACCTTCCAGAAGCAGTACGATGCCCTGAAGGTGCCCTACCCCCAGGACAAGGTTTCGCCCCAGGTGGATGCCGAGATCAAGGCCTCCCAGAGCGAAATCGATGCCTACAAGAAGGCCTCCGAGCAGCGCATCCAGAACTATCAGAAGGAGATTGCCCATCTCAGGTCGCTGCTGCCCTACGACCAGATGACCATGGAGGACTACCGCGACGCATTCCCCGAGAACTCGCTCGACCCCATCAACAAGCCCACCTTCTGGCCCCACACGCCCGAGGAGCAGGTCGGTTACAAGTCCAAGGAGCAGCTGGATGCCGAGGCCCAGGGACACCATTAAGTACTCTCTGGGTGGAGGATACTGGCGCTTGGCAGTCGTTGGTCGTCTGTTGATTCGAAATGTAAACCACGTTGAAGTAAATTACCCAAATTAAATTCATTTCAAATGAAAGCTGTTGGGTTATTTCAGGATGCAGGTGGTTTCTTTTTTCACTATTATTTAGACTGGTAACTTAGCTTAAAAAAGACAACTGGATCCAAAAAAGAATAGTACAAATAAGAAGATTGGAAGACTGTCCGTGGAATTTGACGTCAAAGTTAATAAGCCAATTTTTTCATAATTCGAATGAAAACCGAATCTCAAAAGTACTTCGAAAAGGTAATGAGTATTTATCAATGCAAATACATACTTTTGAGATATATCAGAAAACCGTTCAAAATTCAGCACGATCCGCAACTGGGCCCTAAATTCCCGCACCTTTTGGGTGACCAAATGGCCTGGTTGAGATAATTGGCCTGGATGATGATATTGAAGTTTCAGTTGGGTCTGATCTTGTTCAGGGATCTGCCTATGGAGAAGTTGGAGCGCAGATTATCTATGGGCACTGAGTTGAGGACGTCATTAAGCGAATTCTATGGATTTCTTGAAGTCAAACATTTTTTCTTTTCCTACTTCAATGCAGTTTTTGAAAATAACTTCTAACTTCTACATGCAAAAGCGCCCTCAGGGGGTCGGTGGCGGAACTACCAAACATTTAAAAGTAACAAATCTTAATTTTTTACATTTATTTATCGCAGAACTCAACCGTGACTTGAGTCCCCACTGTCAGTGTATTTATCACGGAACTCAACCTCGGATTGAGTCCACGCTTTTTGGTATTTTTATCATAAAAAACAAGTCTGCATTTTATAAGAGTTTTTGGAGACTTCTTTTATAAGTTTTCACAGAACTCTACCTTGGTTGGAGTCCATACTTTGCAGTATATTTATTCTGGATTTTCACGATCAGTCCCATGGCTTAGTATATTTGTCAAACAGCCGTTGGTAATATTCAAAAGTGCACTCACAGCCACTCTGATCTCCTTCTCTTGAGAGAATCCAAGCAGTGCTCTCTTCGGGCTCCCGAAAATCCGTTAAAAAGCTTCAAGACGCCGCTCAAATCCCGTTTCCTCTTCTCCGCTCACCTGAGCGCACCTTTTGCAAAGCCGCAGCCGCAGCCACAGCGCGTCTTAACTTGTCTCGAAGTGCACAGAGTTTCAAATGCCGCACGTTCAGTCGCGAGCGAATCGAGTTGGAGTGCAAACGTCTCAAGCGGAATCTCAAGTTGTAGCGCTAAACGCAGCGATCGGAGTGTAGATATATGTATACATCTGTGTATCGCTGAAATACAAAGTTGAACCAAGTTGGAATTTGCCACCAGTCGAAAAACATCTCGAATCGAATTAATATCTATAATTTGCATAAGGCGCATCTAAAGACGCGCTCTGTCAGTTAACCCACTTTCTAAACGACCAAACCAAAAAAAAGAATAATACTGCGACCGATATTCAGCAACAACGAAACCAATTAACAAGCAAATAATGCCTGGCAAATACACCGAATAACGTGCAAGTGATTCATGGTTTTTTTCTTCCAAGTGAAGTGCCTAAGTAAATCGAAACATAGCTAACAACAAACAAAAAAGCTGACTGCAAAACGCACTGGAAGCGATAACGATACCTGGAACGCCCCCCACCAACGACTGTCAGTCAGTTGAAACCGCAACTGCAGCAGCAGCATCTACTGGGCCTGAAACAACAACAGCAAGTACGGATTGCAAACAGCCCGGGTAAGTTACACC
This sequence comes from Drosophila subpulchrella, assembly GCF_014743375.2. NCBI lineage: Eukaryota > Metazoa > Arthropoda > Insecta > Diptera > Drosophilidae > Drosophila > Drosophila subpulchrella. Next base: position 3,972,633 of record NW_023665577.1, read on the forward strand.
ATCGTACATCATCGCACAAAAACAACAAGATCTTCAATAATGGGGGTTCATAGCTCGCAGGGAGCCTTTTGCCTGTGCCTTTACCTTTCCTCGGTCTGCAAACGGGTTAACAAGCTGCGGCTAATACTTGCGATCAATGGGCCTGCAAAAGTGCAACAGCCAAAGCGAGTTAGAATGCATTTCTTGACGTTTCCAACTAAGCGATACCTTGAATTTCTTTGTATCGAACGTGAATGATCGTGTAACCTGAGCAGTAAATAAATATACATGCTTAACTGCAATTCCACAATTTTTAGTGTTCTTCAATTTGCCATATTACCTCTGAATATCATATCATAACTAAAAATCGTGTTATTTATTAGTGCAAAAATTTCAAAACCATTAATCTGACTTATGAATAATCCCAAAAACGTAAGATTTGTAATGGCTTGGTTGAAACAAAATGTTAATCCGATTAAAATAGAAAAAATCAAAAAATCATTACTCTACTCAAAAACCGATCAACATGACTCCCCCAAATGAAATTATCAACAAAAAAGATCTAAATCCAAATGATACTTCTCCAATTTAGGGGAGCTATTTATATAATATCCCCAAATATGGAATACCCTTGAAAGTGCGTGTACAGAGAACCATAATCGATTCCTCGGGGTCCTCCCGTTTAAGGGGCATGCATTCCATATTTCATAATCCGCTGCCTGGCAGCATAACTTTTAGCACCTTTGAGCACCTTCTCAGTTTCGCATTTCGCCAATGCAAAAACACACACACTCTCGACACTCGGGGGGGCTATAATTTCTTTGGATAATTATTACTCGTCTGGCATATTTTTTTTCGCTGGCATTGTAAAGCTGTTTTGACCGGCGCTGACTTTGTGAAATTTTTGAGTTAAAGCCACCAGTTTTTGTTGCTTTTTGTGCGCTCGTTTGCATAAACACCTAGCGGATAATTCGGAACGTATTTGACTTAATTTAAATAACTCAGCTTAGGAAATTTCTGCCAACTTTCCTTTGGGCAACGGAAATGTGCACAAAAACAAACACTTAATATTTATGTCATTCGATCTGCCCTTTACTTGTTTTTCGGCAATATTGCTATAAACGTGTTTGGTTTCAGTTATAAAATAAATACGAGTTGCCTGGGAAGTCTTAGGAATGTAAATCGGTAATTCGAGAGGCTTTAGGTAACGAAAGCTTTGACTGATCTGGTCTGGTAAGTGACAAAGCCTCTGGTTTATATGTATGACTCAAAGCAGCTATAGATCCCGTAGTGGAATTTACAAATGACTCAATGTTCTGCCAAGGGAAAGCATTTGGGTATTGAAATTTGTGGGTATTTCCGTTTTCTTTGATATTTTTAGAAAACATGATATATAAGGGATGGTTTCTTTTGGATCCAAAAACAATTTTGGTTATCTGCCATGGTGGTTTCTTTTGGATCCAAACAATTACGGTTATCAGCGATCGATTTTATTAAAGTAAATATTAATATTAAAATTGTAATTAATTTATTTTTAGTTTTTAAATCGATCTTGATTAACTTGTTTTTAATATTCTGATGACAAGGCAATTTAAGATTCTGGTAGTTATTATTAAATATTCCATTTAAAACTTATTTGAAATTAATGTTGAGTTTTTCTAAACACTGAAATGGGCTTTAGGTTTCTATATCTTGGCAGTTTTCTCCAAGCCCATTGGATGTGGTTTTCTTAATGGCCAGCACATGAGACCGTCCCATTTGCCCCTTTGGCAACTTCTGCTGGATGTTGTTTGTCTGTCCATTCGAGACGTAACTCATAACCAATTGCCATGAATGAAATTCGCATTTCATTACATGCCGTCGACGCCTGAATGCGGCGCAGTCGGTGGCCGGTTTGTGTGTGGTTTTCCACACCAAACGACAATAGCTACGCACGTTCGGCGAAAACAAAAAAGAAATTGTCAATAAAGTGCAAAAGGAGACGGCCCGGGGCTGGGCAAAAAAAAAAGAAAAAAAAAGACAGAAATTGCCACAGAGAAACGTGTTGCAGCGCCACGGGGCTTGGTGGCCCATCCCATCTGGGGACCCCATCCCATCCCATCTCGAAGCCGAATCCGAATCGAGTGCAATCGCGGCGCAAAGTGACCGCCTGTAAATTCGTATTAACTATCCGCTAGATACCTGCGTACTTTCACAAAAACTCGTTCGAACAAATGGCACAAATATGAGCATTTTATTTACTGCACTCTTTTTCTTTCGTTTTATGCAATTTTTTGAGATTTTTTTTAGCCTGGCCCATAGTTGCTTTATTAGCAACGTGCCAAGCGCAAACAAACCAAGACAAGAAGCCAGGCAAACAAAAAGGCAAATCAACTGAGCAAACAAGAAGTTTGTAAAGGGAAAACTGCATTTTGGCACGAACTTTTGGGGGGAGGCGGGTGGATGGAGGCGGGTTACGCAGTAAATTTAAAGAGAGAAATAAACCCCACAATAATTATGCACATAAAGCACACCAACTTTCCACTTTTCCCCCAAACTGCCGAGCATTTCCAAGGCACGCACTTGCTTGTGTTTTATTTCTGTTATTTTATTTCGGTTTTTTGTGCCCGCAGCTCATTGTTTACCAAATATGTTTCTTAAATTGTTTGCTTTCATTGTCGTTTGCATAATAATCGAAACGATGCAGATTAAACGTCTGTGGTCATGGATTTCTGTGCCCTTTGTTTGCCATAATATTTTTCAGCAGCAGCCGCATCTTTCCCCGCTTTTTGCTTTTCTCCCAGGCTGAGTGGGCGATAAGCGAAACGTGATTGATTGAATACAAGCTGTGAGAGAAGAGATATGACAGGTCTGGGACCTCGAATGGGTAGTAGTCTGGGTCTCTCGGGGGTCTCGCCCTTATCTTTATCAGCTGCCCCCGTTGTCGGTGATTTAACACAGGTTTTTGGGTTCCATTCGATAAGCAACAGCTGCAGATACTGCGCTCAGATAATTGCAAACTTGAACTTTGGGAATTCGTGTTTTCTAATCTGGGTTAAAAGAGATTTGGTTTGCAGGTTTGCAGGTCAGTTTTTTGGTCAGGTTAATATAAAATGGTTTTACTACATTTTACATTTAATCATATACAAAAATGGTAATATTCATCCATAAATATTAAATAAATATGGTTAAGGGAAATAGTATAAATTTAAATTATAAGAAATGAAATTGTGGTATTTAAGTGAAAAGTCTTACTTAAGGAATTATTATTATTTTTTTATAAATTCTTTTCTTTTAGCTTAGATAATAAAACCTCCACATAAATGTCTTTTGGAAATCTTTATTTAGCTATACTTAAAAGACAGATGGTTAAAGATTATTACCACAATGAAAACAATTATTTGTTGGACTTACCAACAATTCTTTCATCACGATGACACTCATTTCTTATTTATGTCTGTTTCCGAGTGCTAAAAGTTCAATTTCCTCTGACACTCTTCTTTTTTCTGTGTCTTTTTTTTTGCAAAATAAATAAATAACTCGAAATACCACCCAGTGATCATTTCTTTCGTTTTTTGCCAGTAAATCAACAGCTTGTTGTTAAGTTTTCGCCCCTCTCCCTCTACAGCCGTCGTGCCGTCTCTCTCTTTGCCTATCTTCTTTTTTTCGTGGTGCGTCAAGTTGGCACGACAGGCGGCGGGAGAAAGTTTTTCTTTTTCTTTGCCAAACTCGAGAAATAAAACCAAAAAATTAACGCCAAAATATAAAATACAAACAAAGGCGAAACAAAAAACGCAACAAAAATGTAAAGTGTGCAATGCAAACATGTGATTATATATCCATACCCACAAATGCGCCTTATATAAGATATAAAAGTACATCGTCTGCGGCATTAAAAACGCATAACAATTAATTGTTGAAAAAACAATCAACGACGGCAAATGAATCAAAAGTAGATGACACTCTTGGATATGTGCAGTATAAAAACAGCAAACACCCCACGTCAATTTTCAATGGGCGATGAGCAGTTTGTTTACCGATGTTTTGCCCAACAGTATCTGTATCTTCAGCAAGCATTCCACGCATGGCCATCAAAGTAAATTACTTAATTTATGCCTCAAATGTGTCGCCGAGCACTTTCTACATCCCCACCCATGTAAAAAGCGCGCTTCTTACGTAAGGCGACTTTAAACGCATGCAAAACGCGTGCAGCGAAAGCAGGGCAAACATTTATGTACGAAGTTACATCAGATTGAGATTCAGATTCCCAGTGAACCCGGGGTCACCGGGAAATTAACTGATAAAAGCTGGGACTTTGGACTTTGCTCCCCCGGCAAATCAATACCAAATTGTAAATAATTGAGGCAGCCCAAGCCAAGGTCTGACCCTCATTATTGCTTTATCAGCTGGGGAAACGAAAATTCGGGTAAAATGGGGGGCACTGAGCTGCACTTTTCTGACAGTCTGCAATTTATGCCACCGAAAATGGGGGAAATAGGAAAAATTCTTAAGTGCCAGAAGACGACCCCTGAAAAACAGACAGAGAAACTAATTTCGAATTCCGAATTTTCTATTTTTCATTTCTATTTTTAAAGGCCAGGGGAGAAGTGTTCCAGAAAAGCTGAAAGGGATTTCAATTAAGCAGATATTCAAGTAGCTAATAAATAAATATAAATCTATCTCATGGATATTGATCAACAAGAGAATTCCATTAGGCACTAGAGTCCCAGGGCTGGCTGTTAATGTTAATTCAATTATATTCAGTAAAAGTAATTTACTTTTTTCGAGCCGGAAAGGCGGAGAAAGAAGGAAGGTGGAAAATGAAAAATGAAAGCGTTCTTAATTGCGAGCCGACGACACGTCAGTTGGTTTTTTTTATCTATTCACTTACATAGTTATTTTCTCCTACGCTCACTTACAATATTTATGGGCATGAAATGGAAATATCTGGCCAGGATCCTCATCAAATTGAAAAATGTATTTGCGCATGCGCAGCAACTGGCACGCCATACAAAGTTGCTTTCTGTAAATGTATCTGCATGCGCATGAGCAATGTGTATCTATCAGATATATCTGCGTCTGTGATCGCGCTCTTCTTTCACTCCAGACATTTTCTAATAATTGAAAAGCAAAGTGTGGCCACGGCAGCAAATTGAATTATAATTTCAATTATGAACCGTTGAAAGCGGAAGAAAAGCCAGCAACAAAGAGCCTATTGAGCGGCGTTCGCTGCAAACTGTAAATGAGGTTGCTGGGGCTACGGATTGTCTATATACCGCAGATGTAGATACAGATACCAGATACAGATACCATCTGAAGTGCTAAGCATGTCAATCAAGAAGAACAGTAAATCGCTTCTGGCCCTAACGATCAGCTTCTGCCCCTTGGGCCCAGCACGATCTCAATCTGAGTCTCGATCTTGGCCAGCTTTAATTGCCAACTAATGGCCGAAAAGTATGCGCCATGTGGGTCAGGTCACTCTGCCAACAAGCGGCGATTGTCATAAATATAAAAAATGAGCTGTCAATGGACGGGGTTACAACTCACAAATGTGGTAATGCCCTGTGAGTGAATGAATGCATCTTTGTCCGAGAAAGAATTGCATAAGGCATATATCTTGGGAAACCTTTCCGGCTGCATTGTTAACCCCTCTTGGCGGATGGGCAATCCATCAGAAATCAGAAATCCGAAATCGCTTTCAATTGTGGCCGTTGCCAAATCAAATTTGGTCTGGTATTTATGGCCTTGAATTGTGGTCAAGTCGGGTCGAGGTCTGAGTGATTTCATCGTGCTGTCAAAGAAAAAAAATTAACAAAAAAGAGTGCGGTATAGAAAAACATTTAAAACGAAACGAAACCCCAAGTTGTCAACAGCTTTTGCGGCTCATTATAATTTTCGCCACCAAGCTCGATGACTAAACGCAATCAGGTTTTTCGTTTTTTTTTTCTTTCGCTAGAATTTCCAATCTGCGTTGGCTATGCGCTGTGTTTGTCTGCTAATTGGCCAAAAACAGCTGCGATATCACTTTGATTATTAGCTAACCATTAAGGTTCTTGCTTCATCGCCCACCTGGCGGCGCCACTCGACTTGCCTGCCGCTAATTGAATTAATATGTGTTGCACTTGCTACCGACACAATGCAACATTTATTCGCATAATTATCTGCCGCCGATTACGAACCCATTGAGCCATGGTCTACCAACACAGAGTTGCTAGCAAGCTTACAATATAGCTGGCCAGATTTCCTTGTTTATGGCCTGGCCCCCCGATCGAAGTTGAATCCGAAGTCGAAGTCGGACCAGTTCCGGCTCCACAGCTCAGTTGGCTGACTAACTGACTATATCTGGTATCTGGTGAATGTGCTGGGCAGTTGGACTCTACTACACCGCACTGTACTGTACTGCATGGTAATGGCTAATAATTGCAGGCCACGATTTCGCAAAAAAGAAAAGAGTGCCGCCGAGGAGAGAGTGATGGACATGGATGGCAAACGTCAATAAAAGCGCGCTTAATCAATAAGAAAAACAGCTTCGATTGGCGGCAATTGTTGCCGCTCCAGATCGGAGATCAGCGATTTATGGTCCATCGTGGCTGGTTATATATCCTCCAGAGTCACGTCCGATGGACTCCAAATCGAACTTCAAATCCGTGATTTAGTGAATGCCTTCAAATCCCTGGACGGCACGTGCAGCATTGAGGCATGAATCGCCAGGCGTGCGTCGAATTTCCCTGGCACAATCCCTCAACTGAACGTTTGGTTGGTGCACTCGGCTTTTCCTGAGCCAAAAACTGCAGTCGCTGTGGTGTGGGCTGTTCTTGGCCTGGAATTTGGACTTTGGTTGGGCGAACTTTTTGGCTTTGTGGCCGCTAACAGCTCGTTTCAACTGTGGCTGCACAGGGAAAAAATTAGAGTCGCTTGACAAAGAGAGTTTTTTGTAAAACTAGTTTGTCACGCCTAAAAGTAAATTACAGTAAAATATTAAAACTTAGATACTATGCATCTTTATTATCCACATACACATCCATTTTTGAATGCATAATATACCATATATCAAGGTTAGTTACTTTGAAATTTAACTAAAACTACATTTTTATTTAGGATTTTCATCAGTGACTAATAAATCTGATCATAATATTTTTATATTTTGTTGACCACCTATCCACAGCGTTTTTGAAATTTCAACTAAAATATTTTGTTAACTAAACATCTAATTTTAAATTGTTTGCGATGGTGGGATCTTGTTTAAAATTCAGTTTGAAAAGCTTTATGTAGTACCCCATATTAACTTTGGTTTTCTTTGTGAAATAAGGACCATGTACGTTACTTTACTTGGCATTATTGCACAGACCCCATATTCAAACACTAACATAAGTTTCCTTTATTTTTTCCTCTTTCAAACATTTAAGCTGCTAGTTTCTCGCAGTGCAAGTGGGTGGGCGCTCATTGTGGCAAGTGAAAACATTTTGAAAGTCGTTTTAAGTGGCACATGGAAATGTTTTCCATGTTCTCGCTGCAATCAAGTAAACGAATGTGTGTGTGTTGATGCCTGGTAACATGGAGTAATTTTCCATTTCTAAAATGCGCAAAATGCGTTGATTTATGGCAGTCCAAGTTGGTGTAAATAATTACCCAGTTGAGTTGGGGTCAGGGTCGTAACTTTTTGATTACAATTTAAGCTTGTTCAAATATGCTGTAACATTAGCTTAATCTTTGGAACCCTATCCTCCATGCTATTAAGTCCATTATCCAATTTCCAATGTTCCAACTGCCAACGCTGTGAAACATGGCCAAATGCAACGCCCAAACATATTGAGTCAGCCTGTTGCTCACTTTTGTTTACCCAACAATTAGGCACAATTACAAAAGTTGTGCAATTAAATATTGAAAACTTGTTTGTTTGCCCAGGCTTCGCCTCGCCTTCGCATAAAGGAAAGAAATACTTCACAATTTCCAGACGGACTTCCTCAATGTTGTGAAAAATTGTGAAAAATTGTGAAAAATCGTTGATGAAAATCAGTCAACTTTTGCTTCCGTTTAGGCTCTATAAATCTTAATAACTGACTTTAACTGTATCAAAATGAAAATTCCCAACAAATATTTTGTAATCAATTAATCGAATTAAAAGTAAACCCATTTTATAACGCACCTAATACTATTTGGTGTGGCTAATTTGCAGCATTTAAGCAATCAAATTCGATTTGTTGCAATTAGTGGGTTTTGGTAATTGAGAGCGACAACTGGGAGTTATGCAAGTGATATATGGGTTGGAAAAACGCCCAGCTTGAGTTTTAATTAACGCACCAAAAGTATCTCAAAGATACTGCATTCACGAATCTCGATTTGGACTTAGTGTGTGAGCAGCTCTTTCAGTCACTTTTCGTTGTTGTTGCTCACATAACACCCGACATAAGCCGATTTGGGTGTTTTTCTTCGAACTTCCTGCTCATTATTATGACAACAGACATCCATTAGACCCATAGACCCACATCACTGGCGAGTCCGATGCAAAACTGAGCCCCCGATTGAGTGACTGTGACAACTTTGCAGCTGTAAGCGCCAGATTGCATCGAGAAAATGATTTGGTCCCGCTTGCAACTTCTCTCCTCCAGATGAACGACCTCGATGACGACGGCTTCTGGATTGAGTTGCCATGGAATGGGACCCGGAATGGGAATGGGTTGTGAAAGGGGAATGGTAAAGGGGATCATCCAGGGAGTCGGCGGTACTTGAGTGTTTTCAATTGCCACTGCGGGGAATGCGACCCAGGCTCGCCATTAGCATCATCATCTTTTTTTCTGCCCTGCCTCGTTTACCGCACTTAATGCATTTGGCCCTTTGGAGGAGCTGCCGTCCAGGGCATCGACTGCAATTATGCACTTGGAGCTTCCCTTGATGCCCCCAGTTTTACACGGGGAAAAAAGCAAGTGTATTACGTAAATATTACGTAGAGAAAATTATGTGAACTACCTACCCAACAATATTCTCTTAGCATTGCATACAAATAGTTATAAAATAGTAGACTTTATCTTACTAAATATTTAATTTAAAGACTCCAGAAAAATATAATGCTACCACCTCTTTATAAAGTATCTCAAAGGGTTCATAATCATATATATCATAATTTTCTTAAAGTTTATATCATGTGTTCTACTATAGTTACTATAGATGTTTAAGAAATTGTTAACACTTTTTGAATTCAGAAGGTTTTTAACGGTACATATCATCACCTAAAATATTGAAAATTTTCAGAAAAATCTTCAAACTAGTAAAAAGCATATCTTATTCCAAGATTTTCTCAGTGGTCGGATGCTCTCGATTGATTGGGCTGGCATGCATGCGTGCAGTTCGAGGCGTTTGTTTTCCACATGCAAAAGGCGTACAATCAAAATATTTTCCCATTTTCAAGCCCAAGGCAACGCACATATAGTATGTACGAGTAGGAAAAGCGAATAAAAAATAAACAATGGTTGGCATTATCAAGGGGAAGGCTTTTGGCAGCCATCTAGAGGTCATTTATGAAATTTCACAATATCCCCATCATGAATATGCATATGCTCAGCATTCAGCTGATCTATGATGAAGATCATTATCATTATGATGATCAGCCAATGACCGAACACACTAAGAGTTCAGGCAAAGCGATTTGTTTCTGCTTTTTTTTGCATTCGACTGGGACGGGACTTTATTATCGCCTCTCTGAACAACGGCTTTTGTGCGCCTTTTTTTCATGCTCCCTGCCGAAGCGAAGCGTTTTATGCCCCGGCTCTTGACCGGTTTGTACAGCTATCGAACAGCAGCAAAAAAATACGGCTAAGAGGCAACAAGTTGCCGGCACCCAAGAGGCCAAGAAAAGCCAAGCTAAGAAAAAACAGACACTGAAATTAAAAGAAACGGAACATTTTGCAATGCGACGAGGTCAAAAAGGTGCCCAGAGATAAAGGTGCAATCAAATGTGTGCTACCAACTACTACCACTCCAAAAACACTGGCTACTGGAAAACCGAAACCGAAAACGAGAAAAACACGGCACAGATATTTGAGAGCTATCATGCCAGGGGCCCATTAACCTCAGTGGCCGGCAAAAAAATAGAAAAAAAATGGTCACTGCTTCATGTTGCCGTTGGCCAACATTTAATATTCAAAATTTTATTTGAATGTGGCTTTGTTTGCTGGCTTATTTACTTTGGACAATTACAACGAAGGCTAAGGCCATCCGCGGAGAAAGAGACGGCATGCGTGGGCGCTGTTAAGTCAATGTTAAAGCGCATGTTGGGTCAATGTTAAGTGCTAATAGGTAAACACTGCAGAAACACTGGCAATGAAAGCCCCTCTTATGTCACAGACCAAAATTAACCCATCCAGGTGGGAGAGGGAACTGAAGGCAGTACAATAATATCATGCCATCTATATAAGTGAGTGTCATCCAGGGTAGTAAGCTGAAGAAGTGCCTGATAAGCTTTATAAGAAGTGGCATGTCTTTCCTTATAATAGTTTTATTTAAGATTTCTTTAAAAATGTAATAACTCCTTAATAATAATTAATTATTAATTTCTAATAAGATATCGTTTAAGCATAATTTCCAAAAATAAATCAAATAAGATATGTATGTTCCTAGTATGAAGATAAAAGATGATAATATTCTAGGCGTAGTGGTATAAGATATGATATGTCTTTCCTTTTACACTTTCATTATAATCCTCTGTTAGTATAATCATTTTAGCTAGGATATCTTAACACATATAATAGGATCTTATAATCTTAATATTCTGTTAACAAAACCATTTTAGATAACATTTCAAAAAAGTTACAAATACCTTAAGATCACTGTTAGTCAACTAAGATGTAGAAGGGGAATGCTGTACCATAGATACAAATATTTGAATGACAAATAGCGCAATCTGTTAAATTTGTAACAAATACGATTTTACGTCATACTTAAGCAATCCATAAACAAATCGCAATTGCGAATAATTTGTTGTGTACTAAAGAACAGAGTTTATGAATGGCAGATCCCCAGATGAATCTGGATAGACTTGTTTGTGCAGCTAGACGCAATCTGGCTGCTTATCGAAATGTTATCACTTATGCATGGCGAGAAGGAAATCTGCAGGATGCTGTCAATTACAATTACGTGAATTGCATAATGCCCCGCACAAGGTGACTTCGCTGTCCTCACAAACGAGCTGAAAAGATGCATATAAGCGGCTCTTTATTAGACAATTGTCTCCCATTTTATGGCGGGCTGCACTCTGGGTGGAATATATGTATGCACGCAGAGATATAAAAATGCATGAGGAATATCTGGAATAGGAAGAGGGATATCCAACGCAAGCGGAACTGATCACTTAAGGCAGCGGGACAGGGAACGCGGGCCTAATAATAGCCACAAGGGGTACGCACAGTCCCCGCCATACAGATATATGTCTAATTATATATGTAAAATGCAGTCCCAGCTCAAGCGCCCTCCGCTGCTGTTTTTGTAGTTTAGGAAGCGCATAAATGAGGAGCGATCATCAGCCTGCCATTGTGTTCTCCCCCACAACCACCGGTGGCGATGAAAATGCATTTCCCCCAGGCCGTTTTCTCACTCAGCGAAAGCGCTTTGATTGGATCTAAAAACACTGAGAACAAATCGAAAAGTAAAAAAATGATCAACAAACATTTAAAAAAATATTCAGGACTGTAAAACAAAAATCCAGCTTGTATCTCCATAAATCTATCTCTAAAATCCATTTCAAAAAAGCACGTTACTAGAAAACAAAAAAGAAAATAAGGACTGAAAAATTAAGTGTGTATCTGTATTTTCATCTATATTTTAATCTACAGTGGTCGGCATAAGTATTTTGACAAAATAAAAGTTAAGTATACTCATAACTTGAATTTACTTCTTGTAAACTATAGGCATCAATGGAAAGGTAATTTCAATGCCGTTTGAATGATACAATACATTTCTTTACCCATTCAGTACTTATTGAAAAGGACGAATTTGTGTAAATCAACTTTGAAATTTTTAAAAAAAACTTTTTTCCTCGTCTTGAAAACTTAAATTTTTTGATGCAAAAAGTTTCTTCAAACAAAAACAATAGTAACTGCAAAAAGAATTTTTCAAAAATCATTTTTCTTATATTTTTTATGAATTTTTGAAAATGCTTAAAAACAGGCATTTGAGCCATATTTTTGTCTTTTTCATACAAATTTTTTCCGACATTGTCACTTTCAAAAAATCATAAAAAATATAAGCAAAATGATATTTGAAAAATTCTTTTTGCAGTTACTATTATTTTTGTTTGAAGAAACTTTTTGCATCAAAAAATTTAAGTTTTCAAGACGAGGAAAAAAGTTTTTTTTTTAAATTTCAAAGTTGATTTACACAAATTCGTCCTTTTCAATAAGTACTGAATGGGTAAAGAAATGTATTGTATCATTCAAACGGCATTGAAATTACCTTTCCATTGATGCCTATAGTTTACAAGAAGTAAATTCAAGTTATGAGTATACTTAACTTTTATTTTGTCAAAATACTTATGCCGACCACTGTACATTCCATGCAAAAATGCTTTTAAAAAGTTGCATAATTTTAGTAATTTGATAACATGGTATAATATTTTAAAGATAAAGAATTATTTTAAAGACTAAAACTTCTTGGAAACAATGAAATAGAAATCCTACGATTACCTATGAAAGCTACTTAAAATAAAAAAGGTGTAACTTTTAAAAACTTTATCTCCAAGTGCATTTGGAGGATGCACACTCGTGCTGCATGATCATCTGATTTATGACCGCACTCCCCTTAAAACGATAATAACAACTAGGGATTGTCATAAAGATATGTGAAAGAAGAAAGCTAACCTTTAACCGTTGCCGAGGCTATTTTGAATGTTCAAGAAATACGGCTTGTATCTTTATCTGCCCCTTTTGTTTTTTGCGACATGCCCGGCTGGTCAGCGAAACTGAAATATTTCGGTACTTTTGCTTTCCGACTTTAATTGAGTAGCGGGGTATGAGCGATTTCCATTGGGCACGCACAGCGCGCGTCATAGATATAGTATCTAGATACAGCCCTCACACACCAACTCACACGTGCCTGTTAATTAGGTTCTGCCTTCGGCGTGTAGTTCTATTTTATTTATAAGCTCATAATTATGCTCTCCGCTTCTCAGCCTCATTTTAGGTCGACTCAACTCGATCTCGGATCGTCTTGGATCGGACTATTTGGGGTCATTCAACCTTCGATCAATCACTCAGCTGGCTTACATCTTTTGTTTACAACCGCACAGCATTTTCAAATCTCCTTTCTACACATTTTTATGGTCCTATACTTCGATATGCATATCGGTGTATATCTTTTAATAGCCATTATGCGCATTACGCTTCTCGTGGCTAATTAACAGCGCACAAAAGTGCGAAAAACTTTTCAATGCCTTTTTCGCAGTTGTCTTTGTCCAATTTGCCAAGCTTAGAAATGCAAATTACCAAAAAAAAATATAAATACAAAAATACAAAAATACAAAAATAGCGTACAAAGCGCTATGTGAGTGATGGGCAGTGAAGGGAAGTTCTTTGTTCGGATCCGGTTCGGATTCTCCATCTGAATAAAAGCGAGGCATCTGCAAACTGTCTAATTAAATGTGCCGAACTTAATGATGATAACCTGGCTTAGACTTTGGCCGCAGTGCAATTTTAGCTGGCTTTGGCTTGGATTTTGGCCAACCGGTCAAGGTGAAAGTTGCGCCACCTGCCACAATGCCTTGAAAGATTACCCTCCCCCTGAGCTCTTGACTAGCCACTAATTTTTTTTCATTTCTTTTTTTTTTTGACAAATTAATTGTGCGGCTTAAGCGGCAATTAAATATGGCCAACAAAATTGCACTGGTTATTGGCCCGAGCCGAAATCTATGGGGCTCCGGCCCCCTGTGAATGCAGCAATTTGCATGCTCAGCTTTTCCACTCAACTGGAAACTCCGAGGCTGCTGCTACTGCAATGTCAATGCTTGAGTAAATTGACTTCAACTTCATTTGCGACACCGAAACGAACTAAGAGAGATGCCACCAAAAGTTTTCTGCTCCATTGAAGCATTCGATTGCACTCCACTCCACTCGAAACTCCCAACTCCGTAGAAAGTTGCAGTTGCAGTTGAAATTGAAGTTGCAGTCGGGAGAAAGATGGTGATGGCCACACTCATCTGCATTTGAATTGCATTGGGGCTCTCTGGTCACTTAACGGTTAGAAGAGAACGGAAACGGGTTTAGATCCCAAAAGCAGCAGAAGGAAAAGGTGTCATAAGCGGCTGATTATGGGGCACAGCTTATGTGAGCTCTTCAAAGCGGATTCTTCAGGCCAGACAACTATTTGAGATAAAGTTCCCCTAAAACCATTGATCAAGACTAGAATACCCCATTGGAACTAAGCCTCTGGCTGCTGAGGATGGCCTGCTGAGTGAGTTTAAGAACCGGTTAACCGCTTTCTGATGACACTTACAGTTATAGCCAAATAAAAGCCGGCTAGATTTGGTTGCTGTCTCTGTGACTTATGTAAAGTCTTTGGTTTAGTAAGCGCAAAGAATGCAGGAATTCCACGGGTCTACCAAGAACCGTTTAATACAGGGAATTTAATAACCAGATCTTAAACACACATCTTCAGTAGCAGACCCCACCCAAAGTCTATTCACCACTCATTCATAAAGGCACTTTATTAATATGATGATGAGTTTTGGCGCACAGAAAAACAGAAGTTCAAGTTCGTAGCATCTGAATAAGATATTGATTTTCTGCCTAATCATGTCTAAAATATGCCAAACTCGTGGCTGCAAAAAGTAATATTCATAACAATTTCAACAGCTGTTAGACAACAAACTTTTTTTAAGCCATAAGAAAGTTGTTAAAGAACTGTAGTAAATCTTAAGTAGCTGTTCGGTTACTTTAAGAGCATTGACTTCTTATACAATTAATTTTGGCAAAAAGACAATGGTTCTTGAAAATAAATCTCTTGAGTTACTCCAGACTGTTTATGTCTTCTGAAAAACATATTCATATCATATTCAGACATATTATGGTCAAAACAATAGCCAAAGTACAAGAAGCTATTAATACCTATAGAATGTGATTTGGTTACTCTATAAAGAAAGCTCAGTTATACTTGCAATTTTGGCTTTAATCTTATCCGAAACTCGTTTCGTCACCCGCCAAGTGACCTTTAATGGCATCAGCGCCACCATCTCCGTCGACCATTAGCAACCAGATCTGCGAACAAGGCGTTAACCCGGCGTGGGCATAAAGCCATGTCATCCGCATCCCCGTCTCTCCGTTTCATCATCTCCTCATCGGCGGAGATGTCGCCAGTAGTTGGCGTCCCAACGATGAATGACAATTTGCGAAATGGCTCTGGGTGCATAATTTATGCAGATGCAACTGCTGCAGCCGGGGAAACTGGAGCTGCAACTGAAAAACTGGCAGCATTTAGCGCGTTGTCTATTAAGGCGAACTTGTTGTTGGGCTGGGACAGTTGAAAATGGGGGGTACAAAAGTGGGGATTCCGGGGGACTGAGGAACCCCTGGCAGTCGCTTCGCCCATGCATATTCAAACGCCATAATCCCAACGGTATTTTAATGCTAAATGCTTACTCACTTCTTCATGCTGCAGAGCCAACTGTAGAGGTTGGCTAGAAAAACCCGTTTTTCCAGTAATGACCTTCGCTGCTGTTTTATTATCACTCCCGCTTCCGCTCCAGCTGCTCCTCCGGCTCCTCCTGCTCCTCCAGTTCCACCTTTTGGAGCACTCTTGGAAATTCCACAGAATCGCATAACAAAAGACCGAGCTTATATGTTCTTTTTCCGTCCTCCTTCTACAAACGTCTTCAATTACAGTTTTCGGACTAACTCACAAATTCTACGTATCTAAATAGGTGTGGATTTACCAATTTCACTTTAACTAGCCAACTGAAGCAGCATTTCTTTGACTAAATCCGTTTAGAATATCAGCGCTGTGCACATTGACAGCTGCTCCGGGGGCTGAGAAGTTAATTAAAAGCCACTTTCGAATCGAAATCGATAAGCCAGTATAACGATACATGCAATTTGCATTCAATGGCTGTAAGCACAGAACAACAAGTGCTCCCAGGGGTGCGGTTAAGATTGGCTTGGAGTCTACAGTGGAAGTTATCGTTTGAAAAATGTAAAAACAGTGCGAGGAGAAACATATATTTTTGTTGATAACTGAAAAACTTTTAAGATAAATTCAGTCTGAACCAAACAAACAAGGCCATAAAACTTTAAAAATATTTTCAGCATTTCTTAATGTTATAAGAGGTTAGGATGTTGATATTGATTTCGAATCTTATTTAAGAGGCTAGGATTATATTTTCTAATCTATTAATGAAAATAAAATATTGTATTACTAACTTACTTTTTTTCTCATAAATAAAAAGTATTTATTAAAACCCCTTAGGCGCTCACCCCGCCTTGGATTGCCATTTTAATTGGATTTTTTGCCTGGTAAATATGCTAATATATAACTGGCCGCGTATTCAGGTCTGATCTGTCTCATAGACGACCTTGCAACGGTCAGTTTTTATCACACGATGCTAATTGACAATAGAATTGGATTTCCACTGTCTGCCAATCCCCCGAGAAAGAACGGACAAGTGCGCCGTAAAAGCCAGCCACTTGGCCAAGTTAACCTTGATGGAACAGTTCTCTAGTTTATCGTCGTAATCCCCTCCCTCGCCATCTCGGGTTAACCGGAGTGCTCAAGTGCATTTTAAACCGGCTGCAACTTGTTCTGGCCAAGTCAGGACAGGCCAACCAAGCCAAGCCAAGTTAAGACAAACCAAACCTGGCCAAGACGAAGAGAATGACAATAAATATTTTGTAGCTTTTGCAGCTCGATTACAGTGTTCAATGGGGGTGCTCAGGGGTGTTGCGAAGGGGGGACCTCAAGTCGAGACTTTGCCAGCGATTAAATGCCCCGAAATGCCAACTGTTTTTGGATCTCGAAAGGGGGGAAGGTGGAAAGGTGGGCAGTGCTGGCAGTGCAGCTCGTAAAATATGAGCTCGACGTGCATTGAATTCGGGTCATTGCATGGCCAAAAGCCGAGAAAGGGGGTTCCAGGGGGTCCAAGGTATATCTGGCGCCTTAGCATTTTGTAATTCGATTACTGATTTTGAGTTACGCCAAACGAAATTGGCTAATTTTGCATGCGCGCCCACAGGCCATTGAACTACAGTCGAATTTTGTACGTTTTCTGACCGATTGCTTAAGTTTCGGACACAGGGCTCCATAAATAAATCAACATTTTAAATGATAAATTACGGGAATAATAAGTTCCATTTGTTAAAATTCTTTAAAATTTGGTAGCTTAGATGTTTCTTATAATAATACAAAGTAAAGAAAGCTGAAATATTAATTTATCAGTTCTTTAAATCTCTTTAGAGATTTTTTATTATCTTCTAGAACGTTTATAAAATAATGTATCTAATTTCTTTTGCAGATTGTAAGAACCAAACAATAGACTGAGGAAAACCAGGCGACCGGTAAAAAACTGCAAGCAGGTAAGGGAATGTCAAATCAAATTCACACAAAATGCAAAGATGCGTAACGTTAAACGTAACTTGGTAAGCCTTATATGGCATGTTTTCCATAATTTACACTTTCGTTGCCAGGGCAATTGGCATGCCAATTGGAGGTGCACTCCCAGGCCACAAACAACACGGGTAATTCGAGGCGGCTAACAATGTGTTGTCAGGTGTGCAAAACTTCGTATTGAGAGAGGGTACGGGATGGGGGTTGAGAAGAGCCATCTCGACGGGTCCCAGGCCTAGCAAAGACCAGGAAGACCAAGACTCCAGCTGGAAATTGCAGATTGCAAATGCAACTGCCAACTGGCAACTGGCAACCTGTCGAACAATGGAAGTCGGCCTAAACGGCAGCCAAAGTGTTCGAAGTGTTGCAATTGTTGGCAGCCGTGTCTTTAATTATCGGCCTTAATTGGCCGCTTAATAAGCGAGGCAATGTGTGTTAAATGACGCAGAAATTATGCGAATGCCAAATGCCAACGAACTCTTCTTTTGGCCTGGGATTCAGAAAAATCAGAAAATCGCTTTCGCTGCGAAAACCTTTTTGTTTTCGGCCCAGAGCTTGAGAAACTTTCCATTGTGCTAGAAGAGCAGAGTTTCTTTCAGAGACACACGTTGATACATATATATCCTATATACATTTAATGCAAAGATAAATCTAATTTCATTCCAAATTTATTGTACAACTCGCCCATAAAGCGGCAGAAGCAGAAGTTGTGGAAAAAATGCCATGCCATTGTTGATGAAGACGGTTTGGTTCGGTCGGACATCATTCACTCAGCGGTCACAATTGAATAGATTTTCAGATTTACTTTTCCAGTTAGAAACAAAAAAAAAAAAACAGAAAAAAGTCTGTAAATACAAAAACCCGCTGCCAAAAGCAGATGAAAACGAAGAAATAGCAGCTGCCGGCTGCATTCGACAACAACGTTTAGTCCCAGAGATTTGCTTTCGAATGATGGCAAACAATAAAACTTTCCATTTCTAACAAAATTACACTTAAGACGGGACGAAAACAAAGCAAGACAAATTTTTCTAGTTATCTGATGTTGCCGGCACTCATCGCTTCAATCTCAAATCTCCAATCCCCCGCCATCCATCTGACGGAGAATTTGTTTTCTGGAATTTGGTTTTTATTTTTTTTTCGCAGAGCCACCCACTCGGGGAACTCGAATGGAAATCTTTGCAGCGACACAACCTCGTAAATGTTGCATGTCGTACCACACAATCCCATTCCGTTCCCCAGGTGACATGTTGCACACGTGTGTGGCAAGCTCCCAATCTCCCAGTTCCCAGTCCCAGTCCCTTCTGGCCCATATAGTACCCACTATATGTATGCTGCCCGCTGATTTGTGGCGCCGTTTATGTGGCGGAACTGTTTATTAATTAACGAGCGCATTTTGGCTTTATTCTGTCGGCATTTCTGGCCTTCCAGTGGGTAGCAAGCGATTAGGTGCTAAACTGTTGGCCCAGCAAATGTTAATTGAGGTAAATGAGCCTTTGGCATGCAATGCTCTCAATCAGCTGCACCGGTGGCAACCTAAATTCTTAAAAGATAATTGGGTGCTGAAAAGGGCGAAGAATATATCACATGTTGCATAATCATTGGGGAAAAAGTGATTTCAACATAATTATTCGTAGAATATAATAGAAAGTCTCTTGTGATTTAGTAGAATTTTTCATTTATTAGTTAAATATATTTGCAATCCCCAAGACTTATGGTATTTCATTATTGAAATATCTTTGACACCAAACACTTTACTTAATCCCAACTCAATATACTACAATATCAATTTTAATGAATTGATTTCCGTTTGTATACCATTTTCATTGCTTGTTGAAATGGGCAATAAAGAGTTTATATGTCCTTATTAAAGGCATTATGACACTGGATTGTAGCAATGAGGCAATATTTAATATGCAATATATGATACAATATTAAAAGCAATTTCAAATTTTAGAGCCGAAGATAATATTTTGCTTAGGTTGCATGACTTTTGGAAAAACATTTAGCAAGTTAGTCGATAGTTCGGCAAGTGTCATAGGATCTTAGGTATTTTTAGATATTTAATACACATATCTTTGGAATAATATCATACATAGAGTTTTTGAAGATTTCTCTAAGATTTTCCAAACCTTGCTTTTGCCAACAGCTTCAGGCCACCAATTTTTTTCTGAGTGTAACTGAGGCTGCTTCTGTCTAATGGCTGTTGCCTGTCAAATTGATAATGGGTTTTGGGTAAAGCTGCCGCCTGGATGGCGCACTGCGATAAGCCTGGCCAAGACTCGCTCGAATGCTTCAATTGAAACTGTCAATTGCATTGGCCACACACTCCACTGCCCCTCCTCTTTGCCAGCTTTTGGTTACCAATTTTGGTGTAGGCGAGACAGTGAAAGTTGTGGCCATGATTGGCCAATAAGAGAGATAGAGATATAAGGTAGAGAGAGAGGGAGGCGGTAGTAATTAATGCCAATTAAATGTCAAACAACAAAACAAATAATTTTACGCTGGGCGTGTCCCTGTTTGGCTGGCAATTCAATTCAATATTGCTGACCAAACTTTCGAAAGGCTGCACAGATTAATTAAGCCAAGTTCAAAGCCCACCAGCCCAGCCGGTTCAATTGATTTAATTTCCCAAGAGCCTGTGTTGTCCGCTGCACTTTCTACCGCCAAACAAAAGAAAGAAAAGTGCTCCGATTGCCGGTGGCAATCCTACTATGTATGCGGTAAGAGCCAAAAAGGTTATTTATGATTATTTAATGCAATGCTTTTGCTGCAGGTTCATTGCCCAAAGACAAATCGCGGCGACTGCAGATGCAAATGCAAATTGATTCGCGCGCCTTTGGCCTGCAGTTGAACCCGAATGCAAAACCCTTCCTCTGACTTGGGTAATTGCTTGTCGCTGTCAACATGTTGCTGCTGCTCGTCTCTTGGCTTTTGTCGCCTCATCCATTGAACTTTGAACTTGGCCATCCTCGCAGTGGCTTACTGACTTTCTTTTGTTGCCTATCGCGCCAGCCGACGACATTTGCAACTTGCAACCAGCAACTTGCAACGGCAGCAGCAACAAGAGCAATTGCTGCAGCTGCCACTCATGTGGCATGTGCACATTT
Organism: Drosophila subpulchrella; assembly: GCF_014743375.2. Lineage (NCBI taxonomy): Eukaryota > Metazoa > Arthropoda > Insecta > Diptera > Drosophilidae > Drosophila > Drosophila subpulchrella. The sequence goes on from NW_023665577.1 coordinate 3,993,275, forward strand.
ATATGAGTGTGTTTGGTAGGTCCCATGTCTTTTGTCTTTTGACTGCACACGAGCCATTGTTCGGCCTTGCACCAGTGCGTATACGTAATATGTGTGCGGACCTCTGTTTGACAAACGTTGCGTGCAATTTGTGCCCAATATCCAGATGCAGATGCCATCACACTGTTGCGATGCACATTGCCAACAGGACGGAATTGCCATTGCCATTTCTATAAATGTGAGCGCTGCCAAATTTCATTTTGCCTTACTGTATAAAACAAAATTAATAGCATTTATTTTCTACTTAAACACTTATGTACTTAGACTCTTTGAAAGCCTTTAAAAATCAAAAACCAACTTCATAAATTAAGAAAGCGACTCAAGATTGCTTTCAGCTAAATAAAAAAATAGAAAAATGTATGTTTTTATATCAGTAATGTAAATAAGTAGTAGCATTGCAAGGTGGCCATCCCTTTTAAAAGAAAAAAGTTACCCATCCCTGGTTTTCCACAACCTTCACCCTTCTAACGTTTCACAACACCAGCATAATGCAGAGTTGCCGACAGCCTCGGCCTTTTTAGTCTTTCCAACACTGGATATCTAAGGAGGCCACATTTTAATTGGTTTTTACAAGATTTTCTGACAGGAGCTAGCCTTTTTTCTTCATTAATTGATTGTCTTGGAAAGAGTTTTTCTTTCTAATTACTTAAGAGAAAAGACCACATTGTCTTTAACTAAAACGCCTATTGATTATGTCGAAAATGCAGGGAAAGATTATACGCACCGCAGGAGCGGGGCAAAGTCCGCTGCGAGCTTGCAGCTCCCGAGATTGTTACGGATTGGACAAAATCAAGACGAAGTACGCCCAGCTAGTGACGGCTCCATACATAGTGCCAGAGCCACTAATCACCGGAACGACATCCATTTTTAAAGTTAGCGGAGAGTTGGCCCAAGTAGCCGACGTCCGTCCCAAAACCGAGGCTTCAGGAGGACCTCCGCCCATTTATCGGATCAAGCCAGGAACCCATGCCCATGTAGTTAATTACGTGTTTGTAGCAGAGGACTCCGATTTGATGAAGAAAATCCGATCCAAAGATCCGGCGGTAGACATTGAGCGTTTGGAATCCCAGAGGGAGTGTGCCATCACCCAGTTGCAGAACCTGACGTCCAAGCACCGGGGAAAAGTTCAGCAAACATATGTCCAATCATCACCAGCTCCTCCTAGAGCTCGTGTCGACAGTTCTATAGCAACTCCTACTCCTAAAGTGGATTCCTTGGCTCGCTTGCAGGCGGACATACACCAACTTCAACGCAGAGTAGCCGATTTAAAAAAGAAAAGCAGTCGCTAAGTCACCCTTACGGATAAATCTTGGATTGGGCAAGCCCAGAAGCCCACTACATATAAATATTTGTTATCCAAGTACCATGTGTAATTTGAAAAAGGAATTAACTACTTAAACAAAATCACTTTACATCGTTTGTTATACCTATACCTATTTGGTTTGCTAACTTGAGATAATATAATTCGATTTTCTGATAACAAATGTTCATATTTTCCTATAATGATTACTATTATTATCTATATTATACATCTCCAAGAATATTTGTTAATGCAAACTTTTACATAAGACTCACATAGTTAACGGTGCCATTGTCTGGTCTTTGTTTGTTTCTGGCGTATTTGCCATATTTGCCTTTTCCAAATCCAATACAGTTGTTGACCTTTGGCATACAATTACACACCAGCCTCCTCGTGTCCATCCCTTCACCATTGGTTTTCTGAGACAATTGCTTTAGACCGCTGGCAGACATCGAAAATTGTGTCTTGCCAGTTGCTCAACCCAAATGGGCAGGCTGTTCTCGTCTTTCCAAGTCTTGACTCAATCTCGAATACTGAATGTTTTCTTTTATTTGGTATTTCATATTCTAATTGTGCAATAAAAGTCAAGCAAAAAGGCATTCATAGTTCCCAAACCACGAATATAAGGTGGCCAAAAAAGAAACTCTGGGCCAAACAGGTAGTGGAAGTTATAGAGGCAGCAATTGTTCTTGGCCAGCTTTTGGGCTTTTTTTATTGTTCTGGTCAAGATCTCAGCCGCAAACCGGATAAAATGGCAGTCATCGCCCTGAGGCGAAACCCCAAAAAAAAACATTTGCAGCTGTGTGTCCCACAAACATGACTCACTGCTCTGTTACAAGTTGTCTTTCTGTTGCAGTTGTCTCTCTGTTGCAGTTGTCTCTCTGTTGCAGTTGCAACTGCAATTTGTGCCTGTCCAACAGCCAGGCACTTACAAATTGTCCAACAAATTGGGGAATGTGGCGCCAAAAAATTATCCCACGCAACAGGTTTTATTTGCTGTCCCCAAAGGCAGAAAAGTCCAGCTGAAAAGTTCTTTTCTACACTCGTATTCATTAAGACTCAGTGATCGTAAAAATGTTTAACGTTGGGTTATTAAAAATTAAGCAAATGTGGGGAGTGTGTGTTGGGGTTTGTCATAAAGTGAAGTTACGATGTGCCAGCGCCAACAGCTGTTGCAACAAAATACATAGTGGAAATCGAATCCCAGTTTTTAGCCAGCGACACATTCTGTTGCAGGAGGGTAAAGTTGGGGATTCTACGGGGTCCAAGGGGTGGGCAGGTTTCTTCTTTTTTTTAATTAAGTAAAATGTTGCGGCAACACATGTGCGTGCTGGTAGGAAAATCAACAAGACAGCAGCAACAGGCTGTGGCGCACTAAAGCAACTACAGTCGAACTTCCTTAATTCGAACCTATGTCAGCCAAAATTCGACTAGTTCGAGTTATTTCAAGCTAGGGAATAATATTTTTATAGGTTTTAATATAGTAAGTTTATAATTTATTTTACTTGTGGCATTACCAAGACAAAGTTTAAAAACGATACCAAATAAAATTTATATTTTTCAGTATAAGCCCCGATTTTTGAGAACTCAAAACCATTACTAATATAATTATAGTTAAAGATACAAACTAATTTTTAAAACGTAATTATATTTTTGTCATTCATAAAAAGTTAAATTAACTTGTTCCCTGTTCACTTCTAACGTACAAAAACATTGAGTTATTTACAAATTAGAGGTATGGAAGTTTGACTTATTGAGATAGAACTGTATGAAATAAGGTTGCTAAATGCTACTGCCACATATTCGAGTCATGGAAGTTCCACTGTATTCGTTGCCCTGGCACCAGTTGCATCAATGGATGCGTTTTCATTTATTAATTTGCACTGTCTTGTGTTGCTGATGTTGCTGCTGCAATTTGTGTTGCTGTTGCTGCTGCCACGTTGTCAGTGCCTTCTGCAGCTTCCTTTCATCTTCTCTTCATTTTGTATTTTTTCTACTCTTTGTCTGCGTCACGCAACAGCAAATGAAAACGAAGACGACATGGGAACTTAACCTTGAATTATATGTATGTTTCTCTCAGCCCCCAACCGACAACTTCCCCCCACAATATTTTATTTTGTGCAATATGCCAAAGGGCAGGAAGAGATGTGGGTGCGCTCGCAGGCATAAATTTGCAGGCTTTGCTTGATTAAGGCAGCCCCCGCAGCTCCTCCCTCGCATTTTCCTGGAATATCCTTGGCGAAAATGAACATAAAACATTTCTCCGTAATCAACTGCCTGCTAAAAATAAACCCAAACTTTGCCGGGGGCCTTGGACTAATGCCTGGGGTCCTTTGTGGCCCATCGGTTTTAGCAGCTTAGCAAGTATGGCAACTTCAATTAACCCGACATGATATGGAATGACTTATCCAATGACTGGCAATATTGACAGCTAGACGCGAAGCTGTGAGCCGGGCTCGTTACTCAGGATAATTGACAGGCGGACAAGTAGCTTTTGGCCCAAAATGTGTCAAGCTATCAAGAAATCATGTCGTGGAGGTCTTGGGTGGTCAAATAAATGTGTTCTGGCACTTAGGATCGCATAAGGTTCTGAACGTCTTGGGGGCCAAGAGGTCCCCTTAACAGTTTTTCCTTCGAAAACTAAGCAAATCCAATCTTTCCACTTAATCACGCTGTGTTGACTTCTTCCCAAAGCAGGTAGTCATCATCTATGTTTATGCTTAAAAGGCTTCAAACAGCCAGGGGCACTACAGTAATTTCCACTCCCCCTCTCCAAACAACAAACAACTTCTCCACAATTTAATTGCTGCTGTGCTGGATGTTGCTGCGGTGTTGCTTTTGCTGGCTTTTTGTTGTCATTATTGTGGTCGCACAAGTTTGTTGTATTACCTGTTGACAAAATTGCCCTGCTGCCTGCACCAACATCCGGCAAAATTCTCGAGAGGCAGCAGTAGCAACAACTACCAGGCTAATGGCAACTTTGACTTGGCTTTAATTAAACAATCTCCCAGTCAAATTTTGCGTTTGGCTGAGCGTGTGAATAGGGAAACGGATAGATTTTTGGTATTTATTATTGGAATTTGATTGCGGATTGGCATTGAAAAGTTAACAGACGAAACAAGCACGGTCTATATCACTTTGTTAACGACATTTTTATTATAATATGTTAGATATAAAATCAAAAAATATTATATTCTTTTTTGAAATCATAAAAAGACATAATTTTTAGTTGTCCTAAATATGAAGTCATAAAATATTATATTGTTGTTTTGTAATCATTGAGAGTTCTAAATAAGGTGATCAACTAAAGTGTTGCATTTATAAAAGTAATTTCAAAATGTACTACCACCTCAATAATCTTAATTACATTAAAAATATAGGTGTTCTATTCACTTTGTTTCCTAACAGAGCATACAATAATGTTTCTTTTTTCAAAAATGATATGTAGGTTTTTTAAAAATAGATCAGTGGGGATTTAATTTTATTAATATCTATATTTCTCCCAGTGTAAAGTTTTAGTTTCAATCGCAATATTTTTCTCACCTAACAATGTTTGAGTTTCCCACATATGGAGAGCTCTCAATAAGCAGCTGATTAAATTTGAAAGTGTAATTAGGCCTAAAGCCCGCGAGAACAATGCAACAAAATGCAAAGCACAGGGCGCACGCTTGAACTTGAACTTTGAACTTTAAAGCCATAAGATTGTGGCGGCTTAGAGATTCAGATTTCCAAGACTTTGCCCGGCGCCTAATTGGCAGTTTGCCTTTAAAGGTAACAGATCGGGCCGAGAGCAAATAGTTGACATTTGGCTAATGGCTGATCGCCCACCACATCCGTTCGTGGAGCTTAAAAGCCCAACCCAGCCAGAAATTCTTTTGGCCAAAAACTTCGCCGAGTGCCTCTGCATAACTTAGCCAGTGTAAACAAGGCGGAGAGCATTCTTCCTCCGCTGCTTTGCATAATCTCGAGCGGAGCGAACATAACACAGGTGGATGTGGATGTGGATATGGATAAGACTGCCGTGTGCGTATAGATCCATTAATACGTGCGTATACATAACGATAAATGTATAAATAAACACCAGAAGGGGGCCAATCCCCGGCAACACAGCCACGCATAAATCTCACGTGCAAATGTGGAACAAAGCTCCCGAATGCGGCCCCCATCCCAATTTCCAGATGGAAAGCTACACTAAAAAAACAGATGTAGTAAAAATAAATCTCGGAATTCTTTATTATTATTATTACATTGTAATATTAAATACAAAACATATTTAACTACATGATTTAGTTTGATTATATTTGAATCAAGTTAGAACATTTTGTGTAAGATGTTTATCGTATTCACCATAAATATTTTACTTTGTTAAATTTAATATTTCCATTCATTTTCCATATTTCCATTGGATAATAAAGCGTAAAATGTTTAAATTTATTATGAAATCATTGGAATTTTTACTTTTTTTTATCAGTGTATATAGAATCTGCATCTCCGCTAACCTCATCTCATCTCGCGCTTCATTTCGTTTCAATTTCGTGCTTTTGCGCTTTTCGCTTTCCTGTTTTTTTTATGCGCGGCTTCAGTTTTAATGGGAATCAACACTCTGTGGTGATTAAATTAAAATTCGGTTCTTGAAATTTTTGCTCTGCGGTGGGGGCTAAATCAAGCGATTTTAACCCACTTTCTGGCCGGAGCTCTTAACCAGAAAAAGAAAAAAAGCAGCTAACCCAAACAAAGACTAGGATATGTTGTTTTTGGCTAAGAATAGCCTGCAGAACTCTCCTGCTTGGGGCCGAAAAACCTGTTGGCCTCGATTGCTTGGACTGCGGTCAAGCTAACTGTTTTGCCCGATCAGATTAAAGCAAATACGCCAGAACGCCAGAATGCAAAATATCGAAATGGGTTACCTGCCTTTTGCCCGCCGGAACGAATTGGGGGAACGGGTTTCGTTAACGGGCATTTTCGTGTGTGTCCAATTGGCAGACAGTATGTATGCAAAATGCAAATCCAGATCAGACGGCACATCGATTAGTTTGGTAACGCCCACGGACAGTTTTCCCCACCTTTGAAATCTCCAAATCCAAATCAAAATCCAAATCCTGTCCAAATGTCAGTTCAAGTGATCCATGATCCACTCGCCATATATGGCCAACTTGGCCAACTAACAAGCTAACGTCCTGGCCAAGCATAAATTAGCCTTTTCGGTCGGGAGTTTAGCGCTGGCCTGAAAATTATGTAGATTTATTTGTGTAACACTTTTGCCTTTGCTTGATATCTCTTTTCTGGCCAACAATCTTACCGGGGGGAAACAGAAACAGCATTCCTGCTGCCAAACTTGAAAAATAGCTTAAAGATGTTGTCTCGATGATGTTGCTGCTGCATTCCATTTCGAGTGGCTGCTGCTGCTGCCACACCATCTTCATTTCGATTGGAATTGAAGGCTGGTCTTGGCCAAACTGCTTTTATATGGTCAAATGGGCCCCACAATTTGTTGTGAATTTTCTGCATTTCTTTTGCAGCCTTTGACAGTTTTCCAAATGCCCGGCTATTTCACTTTTTTCGCGCTCAAATGTTGGCTAACATGCATGTATGATATATCGAATCCAGCGATCCACTTGCTTTCCATGAGAATGGGCACAACTCTCATCGCCTTTTGCCTGATTTTGTGTTCGCTGAGTTTGTGTGTGGCCATAAATAAATGGCCAATCGATTCCGCAACCGAATGCAAATGAGTGAAAGAAAAAATTCAAACAATTAACAAACAAAAAAGCCGTAGCAGAAATAGACAGAAAAACAAACGGTAACGAAAACCGCGAGCGGAGGCTAAAATTTATGGGTAACAATGCGGGCAGAAAAGAAAAAATTGTAAAAAAATACGGCAGCAACATTTAGCTGGCACAGTTATGCAATTTGCCCAACCAAACTTCCCTCGACCCCCCTCATCTTCTTTTGAGGCCAATTGTTTTTTGGGACCGCATTGCACAGAGAGCCGAGATTTATGCATATTAACGTCAAGTCAAAATGCTGACCCAAAACTGCAGATCCAGTATACTATAGTGGCACTACCATCCGATGCAGAAATCAAGCGTGGCAGCAACAGAAGTCGAGCACGCCGGCAACATTTAACAATGGGTCAACTTTCCTTGGCGCTGGCTTTGATAAATGTTGGCCAAAACAAACAAAAACAGGCCAAAAGCTGTAGTGTTGTCATCTTCATTGTTGCCGCTGTGGGTGTTGTCGCCGCGACAGCAGCAATATCGCTAAAAACGCCAGCAGCACCAGCAACACTCTTCCAATTCGGCGCCTTTACTTCACTGATAAAAAAATTAGTAAATCCAATATTTTTAAAATTGATTTAAAGTTTATTTTTCTTTTTTTTCCATTGCAGTTTTTAATTTTTGAATATATGTAGATGTATTAAATGTAACAGTTATAGTTACTTTAGGGATTTTAAACTAAGATAGTACTATGCAAATCTATTTCAATAAACTAAGAAATTCATTTTATTTAATGATTCGCGCCTTAATTTAAGCCTATTCATTTGACTTTGACTTTTTAATGTTTTCTATTGAATATTGTGTTTTTGTATTTAAATGAAATATTTAGAGATCTATTTGTTTATGTTTTTATATTTATTTTATAATATATAGCTTATAATATATTAATTTATTTTACTTTTAATAACTCTTTAGTTTTTATAAGTGTACCTGTTTTGGCTCAGGTGACATACTTGCGTAGATGCTTACAGCCATAAGAAGAAGTTAATGGCTTAAAGACCTCAAAATCGTTACATTGTTAGCTGATGTGGTGTTGCTGGCAGTAGTGAGAAGTGGTTCAGAAGAAACGCCCGAAAATGGTTAAAGTCATTCTAGGCAGATCTTCCAGATAAAAAGTCATAATTCGTTGGCAAGTAATTTGATCTGCCAATGATATGACTGCGAGTATAATAAGAAGATATGACCATAAAGTGTCTGAAAAGCATTCACAAAATTAGTACGTCCACAAACTTTTGAGAATAAAAGTTGGCCATAAAAGTTCTCACAAATTACTCATTAAATTAGCCTAATAAAGTTCTAGGAAATTTCACAGAACCACAAATCATTCTCTCTTTGTACGGGAAATTATCAAAATGAGTGGTCAACTCCTTAGAAGGAAACCAGTTTGCCTTTGAATCATTTCTAGAAGCTCTGGCCAAATAAAGCCGTCAATTTAAAAGCTGTAAATGAGTTGTCTGTCTGTTTTATTTGTGTGGCATTTCCTAGGTTTTTGTTTTGTTTGACCCGCTAACATGTTGCACATGCAGTTTGGGCCGGGTTTAGAAAGTCATTTGCAAACAGGGGACCAAATAAACGGCAAACAGTAGCCAAGTTAACAACTGGCGGTTACCCAACAGCAATCGAATGTTTGTGATGTGACAATCAAAGTTAATTATGTGGTTGTCAGCCCATCTAGCCGTCCCTTACTATTTTTCCACATTTTCCCAACTACCCATCAAGGCTTTTCTGGCAATCCATGCAGTCAACTGCACAGCAGCCCCATCATCATCAGCAAAATTTCAATAATTCCATTATCAAGATGAAGATTGATTGATAAGCTGTTGCCTGGGCAAATGGCATCATGTGGCCACGATTTCGGGGGAAGGATGACCACATGGCTCAACTTGTCCACTCAATCAATATTGAGTCATGCGGCAGAAGTTCAGATTGCGTTGCAGGCGGCCAGTGAAAGTTAATTGTGAGCTTGCGCAATATTTTGCAAAGAAAGTTTAGGCTTACGAAGTGAACTAACTAACAACACCATCATCATCAGCAAACCATAACTCACGACCACTTATTTATTTTTCGTATTTTTTTCCTTTGCAGAATATGGCCTAAGGTTGTTCATCAGAGTGAGCAGTAAGCAAAAAGGAAATCCCTAGCGATGTCGTCCTCGATCTGTTCGCACTTTACCCAGAATGCCTGGAAGAAGGATTTGTGCTCGAATTGCTTCAAGTCCAAGGACGAGCACAAGGCAGCCGCTGCAGCAGCCGCCTCCAAAATGGGTGGCAGTCATAAGCCAGAGGTTAAAACGGATTACCCCAACAAGCACAAGACCCCCGCGAAGAGCATCATTAAGAAGGCTTTTGGCGTGAGACTGACCAGTTCCACCTCCACCTCAGGAAGTAGTGGCTCTGGAAAATCCTCAAGCTCAAAGGGCGGAAAGGTGTGCTTTCCCAAGCAGCTCCACGAGGTCATTGGCTATGGGGGAGAGTGGTCGGAAGACGATGATGACGATGACGATCACGATTTCATGAATCTTGGCAATGAGCACGATGACATGGCCATCACCGAGACAGATGACGAGGAGACGGTGGAGCTGAAGAGGATTACCAGGGCCAACACCGACTTCAATATGAACAATGGCAATCTCCTAGGCGATGCTGAGGAGAATATCAAGAAATCCTTTGCCGCCCTCAAACTGGGAGCCCCTCAGGTGGACAAGGAGGGCAAGAAGCAGACTTTGACCATCAATGTGATGCCTTTTGGCCAGCCCATTGGCAAAGCGGCGTCGCCATCGACCCCAGCAAAAAGTGCGCCGGCGGAAAGCAAAAGCACAGCAGTTGCAACACCGGCTGGGGCAACACCAGCAGCCAAAACCAAACCAGCCACCATAACCACAACAACAGCCATCAAAAGCAGTAGTACAACTATAGCTACGGGAACTGCCAGTGTTACCAAAAAGGTGACCACCACCCTAACGCCCACGCTAACCATGACCAAAAGCACAACGGGAACGGCCACCACATCAACATCAACAGGCACATCCTCTCGCGATGGAAAGGATAGTCCGCCCATAGAAAGAGCCATGGAGAAGTCTCTCCTAGACGAGATTTCCGAGACCTTGGAGCAGAAGCAGAAGCTTAGTGAGACAAGTGCGTCGGCCTCCTCTTCCGGCGGCAACACCATTTCAACTTCCTCCTCCACCAACACCAATAGCAAGATTAAATTCGAGCTGAGTGCGCTGAGTGATTCCCCGAAGCCATTTCTCGACCTTAAGAAGCCCATTGCGAGGAATGCACCCATCACCAGGGACCAGACCAAACCCAAGGTGAATGTGTGCCACAAATACTCGGATACGGACAGCAATTGCTCGGACACGGAGAATGGTGTATCCGCCTACTATGATGTGGTGGAGACCCAGTTGAGCTATGAGAATCTACCCGATGGCAAGTACTCCGAACAGGTGGGCGTGGCCACTGCCGCCCAGACGGAGAGTTCCGGTAACTCCCACTACTCCAGCTCTCAATACATCACGGATATGCTGTTGAGCTCGAAAACCCGGGCGGCCAGCTATAATCTCCACGAGGGCAACTTCATGACAAGCAAAATCACCTCCGACGGCCTAATTGTGACCAAGTGCAGCTCGGATGACGCCCTGGACTCCACGGGCAGCAGCTTTGACGGAAGTTCTGATGAGGAGAATGCCTACAATATGATCCGTAGTGAATCGGATTCTGGAATTGGTATTAGCCTGGGCAGCGAGTACAAGAACTTGGGTTTGGCCAAGGGAACGGCGATGGGTGGACAACTTCTCTCGGAGAAGAAGCTCAGTGCTAGCACCAATAACTCGGACTACGAGGATATACAGATTGGTGATCAGGCAGTGCCCAAGCCGGCTGTCAAGAGCAGGGAGCTCCATGGCGAACCCGATGGCAGTGCCGATCCGGATAATAGTCTCGAGCAGAAGCAAAAGCAATTGTCGTCACCAAAGGAGGTGGAACAACAGCTTCCTGCCCTGCCCAAGTCACCGCCACCACCCATGAAGATCGATGCCAGGCCCTCGTTTCTACATGGCCTCAAAAAGCCAGAACTGCCGGTGAAACCACTTGTCAATAGCCATCCCAACAATAATTCGAACACTAACAACCAACTGAAAAGCTTCCTGGGCAAACGGCAACCCAGCTGCGCCGAGCAGCAATTCATCAGCCAGCTGCAGTCGGCCATTTCCAAGTCCAGCGAGAGTCTACAGCTGGCCAAAGAGAATCTGGCCAATCTGGTAGCCTCCGACGAGGCCAAGCTGAAAAAGGGCAAAGCCCCGAATCCGCCGCCAGAGCCAAAGCTGAGCGCTCCGCCCACGCCGGAGCGAGATTACAGTCTGGTAGTTGAGTTCGAGCAGGCGGCGAAGGCGGCAGCAAAGCCAGCGGAGAAGGCCACGTCATCGGGTGAGACATCATCGTCCGCGTCATCACCGCCAGGAGAGAAACAGCCAGCAGCAACAGGTGCTGCCACAGCACCTGCAACTGCATCTATAACCAGCAACAGCAGTCTGTACACCAGGAAACCAGCTCTTCCGGCGGCGGCGGTGGCAGCTCCTGTCATCCGGGAGAAGGACAAGCGGGAACGGGCCGTGATCAATCCCAAGTTCCGGAGCCTCAACACCTTCGTGATGCAACGTGCCAATGCGGCCAAGCAGATGCAACTCCAGTCAGCCAGCTCCGTTTTGAGCCTAAAACAACCCATGACGCCAGAGCCAACACCACGGAATCAGCGTCATCTCTCCATGTCGGAGGAATGTCTGGCCGCCGCTGGCCTGGACAAGAAATCCCAATCCCCTTCAGCTTCACCGCCCCAAAAACAAAAGTCCAAGTTCTCCATTAAAAAGTTTTTGCGCATGGGAAGCAATGGAGGTAGCAACAAAACCGGGGAATCTCTGGGCAAGAAGGAAACCAGCATGTATACGGAAATATGTACAGGAACGGAAGAGGGCAGTCCCTCTGGGAAACCCCGATTGGTCATCATTCATCCCATTGACATTAATCCCACGGCCGTGGAGGTGGTGAAGGACATCACCAAGACCAGTGACTCCGTTTCGGCCCAAACGGTGGCTGTGGTTACGGCCAAGCCTCCTGCCCCGCCCCTTCGATCGAGCGCCAGTGAGGGGCAGCGCGCCCACGAGGCCAACAAGCCGGCACGCCCACCGCCGCCCAAGAGCGCCGAACTCCGGCGGAAGCAGAAGACCGAGCTGACCGCCACGCTTAGCGCCAGCAGCGTGGACTCCAGTGTCCTGACCCTGACATCCGGTACCGGATCCGTCAAGCTGAAGGCCGACAACGTCTACGCCAACTTGGGTGAGTTTCTCTATAAAAGAAGTGCTTAATCCAGGGTTATCTTTAAATCCAAACCAATTTCCAACTAATAGTCCATTTAAACTGAGTCGACCATTTAATAGATTGCCTTAGTGAGGATGTCAACGGTATCCAAAAATAGTAATACTAGAATATATTGAATAATAATGAGTACCAAAAACATAAGACTTAAAAATTCGAGAGTTTCATGTAACGTGTATCAATTGTTTTATGAAGGCTTTCAAAACTTGTTGTCTAGCTTAGCCCAAAAACTTATCTTTTTACATGAGAGCAAAGGTCCTATGTTAATAATAATAATTATATATCTGGTGATTGAGCTATTTGATAGGACCCCTTTCCTAAAAGGTTTAAAATATATTTTACATATAATAAAATATCAAGAACTGTGTTAATATGTATATATAAATTAATTAATGATGGACGTACATATATCTTTAAAGCCTATAAGGATAGTCTAGGGCTAGCGAATAGCTTTTTTAGCTATTCAGATATTATAAATAAATCTAGGTAACCATTTCTAAAAGCGCTTGAAAATAGTTTAGAACTAAATGAAACACCTTATGATTCAACAATTCTATGACCAATGCATATATGTAAAGCCACTAGAAAACAGGTTTCTATTGCCCAAAATATGACTAATAAGAAGGTTGTACAAGTTATAACCTTATAAATTATTTTAAAAGAAACATTGTAGTGCTCAGCCAATCTTCCATAGTATCTTCTACAAAATATTTTCTAAATGTAGAGCACATAAGCCTTGGATTCGCGCAAACTCGCGAGATTCCTGCATAATGAGTAAGCGGAATTCCGGCACTCATGATGGTAATTTCAATCTCGTTCCCATTGACCCGATTCCAACTCGAGTTGTGGGCCACAAAATCCCCTTTCTCCCGACTTTTGGCGATCGCATTCCAAAAGAAAGCGTAAGCAAATCACGTTCACTGACAGCGCCCAGAAATTGGGCGACCTTCAAAACAGCCAGCTCATGCATAGTATGTATATACTACTTATATAGTATATGTGGGTCTGAAGGGTCTTGGCCACTTCACCCACTTCTTTCTGCCAACTTGTTGACTCCAATTGCAGCCACAAACACGAAACAAGAACACGAATAAAATCACCGTAAATGGTAAAAGCTGGCAGCAGCAACTCCCCTGAAAGTAGAACCCAAAAACCAAACGCAGAACAAGTTACGCATTTTAATCAATATAACGGGCGCACAGAGCACACACCGAACACACCGAAGTACGGATACAGGTAGGCCACTTATGACCATATCCGCCGCATCCAAACGAGTGTGATGAGCCGGCTCAAACTGGGTTAAGTGGCCAAAGCCAGAGAGCAAAATAGTTTGCCAGATGAGCGGAGGAAAACTGAAACAGAAAAAAAAACAGAACAACAAAATCGAAATGAATATAAGCCAGGCCAACCCAATGAGGTAACCACATGTTGATGGTTAGCTGGAGCAAAGGAAGCAACCGCCTGGTGGAGAAACCGGCGGACCAGAGACCCATTTCTTTCGGCCTGACACTTTGCGGTCAACGCGAATGCGGCGAGAACTTGTTACACCTGCCGCTGCACCTGGCACCTGGTCATGAAAAAACGGCCAGATCCAGAGAGCCATTTGTTAGACATCTCGACTAGCCCCAGATCCAAGAGCAGAGCCACCACACTCAACCTGACCAGCCAACAGCACCATGCGAATTGTAATTTGGCACGAATTTGGGTCAAAATCGCAATTAGTACTCACAGGTTGTCTAACTACTTGGCCCCGGTGAAAAGCAGGAGGGGCAGGGAGGAACTGGTGGATTCTCCACAATTCTCGGGTGCCAGCTAACATTTGGCATCGCCCCATGAAGGCCAGGCAAATTTGAGGACAGCCTGGGAAATCTTATGAATAAATTACAATATGGCAGTGAAGAGCTTCTCTCTGTACCTCTTTAATTGGTACTTGAGCTGTTCACAATTTGGGAACATCTGAAGAGCAATAAAAATGAAACCAAAAATCTTTCAATATTTAAAGAAACTAATAGCACCAATGTGTATGTAAAAATGCTTACAAGTTCAAATTAATAAATGTACCTCATATCGCATGAAATATTCTTATGATCAAATATGTTTCACAGTTTATACTTAGTATCGATTAAGTAACCCATCAGAGAGTGTCTTAAATTAATATAATATTTTTCTAACGCAATAACATATACATATAACGCAAATTCTTTAGACAGATTATAATATGCTAGCATAAGTTTGCTTAAATATAATGAATACAACAACAATCGTATTTCTTTGCGGGCAGCTTGTGTGCGCACAAATCCAAACTACAGAAAGTATATATCGTAAGCATGTTAAAGCTGTGGTTTTACTGGCCTTAACTCGGCATTTATTCCTAAAATGATAGCGACAGTTTTATATATATAGATAAAGGCCTCTATAAAAATTAAATTCAATATTATATTATAATTGTATGATTGAATTTAAAGACAAAGACAGATAAGCACAGAACGTTCGTAATTTTTAACTTTCCTATTCAAAGTGTTTAAAAGCCATATGGTTGTAAGAAGTAAACTAGACAAATTTCACAATTCTATTGATCGATAAATGTTTTTTAAGGTTTTACTCATCCATTTAAGTCAACCATGAATTGCTAGCATTATTTAGCTAATTCACTAATTGCTTAAAGAGAACCCTTCACTTAACAACATCTGTTTTCCCTATTCCCCAGGGGAAATCCGCTCCTCCATCGCCCCACGGAAGCCGGAGCGCACGGCCAGTATGCGGGAGCGGGAGGCCCAGCTGGAACTGGTGCGCAAGCGCGGAGTCCTCACCGACACTATCTCCATTTGCTCGTCAAACGGTGACAATGTAGCCACGGATCAGGGCAAGACGATGGCCAAGACAAGTGCCAACACCATTGGCCAGGAGGCAGGGAAGTCCGTATCGGCTGCGAACAGTAGGACCAGCACCTTCGAGCGACAGCCGCAGAAGAAGAGCGAGCCGAAGATGTCCATCTCCAGCAAACTGGAGATCTTCGAGCAGCGATCCCTAGATGCAGCGGATGCTGCCCAACGGAGCAGCCTCAAGGATTCGGTGCGCAAGATCAACAGCACCATCGATAGCTATCTGAAGGACAAGCGCGACTACGAGAACATGTACGAGTTCGTCAAGATGGGTTCTCCGCCGCCACCAACGGCTAATGGCAATACCACGCCCACGCCCTCCACATCAACGCCTCCTCCTCCGCCCACGCGCAGTAACATTGACCTTTCCGTGGCGGGTCAGAGATTGACCCAGGCCACGAGACGCAATAACATCTACTCGGATACGGCCTCCATTGCCAGTTACACGCGCAGCGAGTACGGACCGGTGCGAAACTATGGATTGAATAACAGCTTGGGTAGGTTTTCTGGTCTTTCTTAAACTCCTTATGTCTTGATTGTACACATCAATCATATTTGTGGTCAAATGTGGGGCCGTTTTCTCAACGTCATGTTAAAGTTCAAGTTTGTAATCTATCAGAGAATGTTAAAATGAAGGTACATTTTTTGGGAAGACACATTCGGTTTCTCAATGTGATGTTTATTTTACAAACGATAAATCTTTAAGAGTTTGTTATCACACGATTAACCAAGAAATTCGTACTGTCAAACCTCAACAAAAGGAATATCAAATGAAATAACAATTTATTGAAAAACGTAATTTTTTGGAAACAGCAAATTAATTTATGGACATTACATTGAGAAATTGCTGATAGATCGAATATCTTTAGAGCTATTTTGTTCTTTACCCAAATTTATATAATAATGGATCTCCTACCTCTTTCAGCCAACATTCCACGCATCATCTCGGCCTCCTATGCAGGCAGTGAGGTGGGCGAGTTCGATATCTATGCTCCGTACAGCTACTACGGAAGCGAGGCGGGCGGCGATGTGGCCACGGACATCAACGACAGCGTCTGGGGCATGCCACAGGTGGGTTCTACTTAAATATAACTAATACAAATTCATAAGCTAACTTAAATAACTTTTACAGGCCAACAAGAACCGCAGCAAGGCCACGAATCGTTTGCGCATGCGCAAGGGACGCAGTGTCGTGCACAAGACCATCGAGGATAACTACACCGCCGTGGTGGTGGCCAATCACGAGGCCCTCGCCCAGGTGCTAGATCAGGTGGGGATTTGTGTTTATCCATATAGTTTCTTCTGATAACTAATACCTACTCTTGATCGTAATCCCATCCAGCTTCAGCAAACTCCAGTGGTGCCGACAGCACTGCGTCCTCTGGCCAATGCCATCAACTTGCGCTACGAGGACTTCACCATTCTGGAGGGAACCCAGGCCTTTGTGGTGGGCAAGAAGGCCTTCCATGCCGCCCTATGGAGCTCATCGCCGGTGACCTTGGCCCTGTCGGCGGACTGCAACCAACTGGCCGGAGTGGGTGGTGAACTGAGCCAGCTGACCGGCGGTGTGAGCGACGTGCTCAACCCGGTGACCGAATTCTGTGACCTGGTGCCCAGCTACCAATTGCCACTGATGCCCTCGACGGAGGTGACCCTGCTGCAGGCCACCATCTCAGTGCTGCCCAGGTTGCAGCTAGAGACCCTCCAATCGATCGGAGCAATACTCAAGGGCAAGTCGCAGGTTCTGGACAAGAGCAACTTCAACTTCCGCGGCTCCATTCCGAATCTCAGTGGGCTGAAGGATGGAAATGGATCGCTGGCTGGGAATCTGAGGAATGTGGTGTCGGTGCAGAATCTGAGTACCCTCAACGAGGAATCCTCGGCCACGTCGATGGGTGCTGATGATGGATCGGTCAATGCAAATGCCATGCCAGCATTCGATGATGTGATGACCCGGGAGGTGGCCTTCATCATGCTGCAGCTGGTCAACGGAATGAAGAACCTGCAGGCCAAGGCGATCGAAGAGACGCCGCTCAGTCTGTCCAATGTGGTGCTGTCCAAGGACATGGACAACAAGGATGCCCAGGCGCGGCTTTGTGTGCTGCAGGGGTGAGTGATTATAATCAATTAAAATAATACATCTTAGTTATAAACTTATGCCATCCGCCCGTAGAAACAACAATGACGACGACGAGCCCATGGGTACGCTGTGCAAGTGCGCCCACTCCGCCTTGGTCGACATGCTGCCCGCCACAAAGATCACCCCCATCCTGGCGGACATCCTGCAGCAGGAGCGAGCCGAATCCCTGTCCAAGGCGAAGGCCGTCCTGGAGTTTGTGCTCTGGGGTCCCTCGGATGTGGCGCTCACGGGCTCGGTCAAGGAACGGGAACTGGCACTGCAGCGATGGTTGGATCTGGAACGGGCCACAGTTCTCCATGGACTAGTGCGCACCCGGGTCGAGCTGACCGTCTACGACGAGTGTCATCTGATGTTCCTCGTCCGCTCCACGGCCAAGATGATGAATGATGCCGCGAAGATCGTGTGCAACTACCAGCAGACGAATGGATCTGCCAACCAGGACTAGTTCCAGTTAATCCGCTAGTTAACCCTGCTCAATGCTAAAGGAATTATCTTATAAATACTATACGAAACTGTCATAGACACTTAGTCCTTAGAGTCAACGAATGAAATCTTCTGAATCGCCCCATATAAACATACTATATATATTATCTATATTCTTTGCCCAGCGTGCCAAATTGTTTCGCGCGGAAATTGTCATGTAAAAATATGCTTATCGTATGCAAACTCGAACGATTTGTGCAACTTTAATTAATTTGTAAAATACTCTTAAGTCATTAATCTAAACGAATATTTATATTTCCCTATACGAGTACACGTAAATTTGCATACTTCATCAGATTGCAACTATTATACATATATGATATGCCAACAATTTGATTAGTAAGACAAAACTTTTTGGTGTTTGAACAAATACATATATATGGTAAACATAAATAAAATACTGTCTAAATAAAAAAATGGAGACCTGCGGTCGATTTTTTATTGTTTATGTGGAACGGTATCTTATTCCTACTTTAATCAGGTTATAATCCCCACACTTAACAAGTGATCTAAAGTTCAACTGGTCTGATGCAATAAAAAATAGTTGGCATGTAAAGTTTTGAAATTGTTTGTCAAGGCAAACAGCTACGCGAAATCTCTTTGTCTGCTGAATTTGAGTTTAATTCCCAGCTGATAAGATAAAGTGTTCGCCCAAATATCTCTCTTTAGCCTAACAATATTTTTGAACCTATGCCAATAAAAATGAACAATCCCATGAATGATGATACTGATTATTTTGATTCGCATAAATTTGGGTGTATTGTTTGGAATAGTATTTGCAGCCATATCTATTAAAACTTAATTGATTTTAAATAAAACAAGAAAGGAAGTTAACTTCGGCATGCCGAAGTTTGTATACCCTTGCAGGTATGATATTCCCAATGATAATATGTCAAAAAACACAGAAGCTATAATTTGTTTCATATTATTTTCCCACCAATTTTCCGATCGTTCCTATGGCAGCTATATGATATAGTCGTCCGATTTTGATAAAATTAAATTCGAAATTCAAAACTAATTAAAAAATGTTATTTCCGAGTAGGAGGTTATATGTTGAAAAACACCGAAGCTATAATTTGTTTCATATTATTTTTCCACCAATTTTCCGATCGTTCCTATGGCAGCTATATGATATAGTCGTTCGATTTTGATGAAAATTAATTCGAAATTCAGAATTAATTAAAAAATGTTATTTCCAAGCGTTGGAGGTTATATATTAAAAAACACCGAATCTATAATATGTTTCATATTATTTTCCCACCGATTATACGACCGTTCCTATGGCAGCTATATGATATAGTCGTCCGATTTCAATAAAATTTAATTCGAAACTCAAAACTAATTAAAAAATTGTATTTCCAAGCTTAGGAGGTTATAAGCTAAAAAACACCAAAGATATAATTTTTTAAAATTTTTTTTCCGATTATTCCTATGGGAACTATAAGATATAGTTGTCCGATCCGGCTGGTTCCGACTTATATACTACCTGCAAAAGATATAAGCCTTTTGGGAACGTTTCAGCCCGATAGCTTTAAAACTGAGAGACTAGTTTGTGTAGAAACGGACGGACAAACGGACAGACGGACAGACGGACATGGCTAGATCGATTCGTCTAGTCATGCTGATCAAGAATATATATACTTTATGGGGTCGGAAACGTCTCCTTCACTGCGTTGCAAACTTCTGACTGAAATCAATATACCCTCTGCAAGAGTATAACAAATTCTTATAAACCTTTTTATGTATTAATTGTTTATCAGCTTTCTTAATTTACACCCATTCGATTCAGCTAGATCTGCTGATATGATTCAGCGAAATATTTTAATCTATATCATGCCAAATAAAATACACATCTATCTTTTTTAATGACCAAATGCTTGCCCTATGTTTTCCTTAGCAATTTTCAAACACTCGCGAACCTGTTTGACTCTCCCTCTCTATCTTTCAGGGAATTGTTTTCGCCGAATTCAGCAATAAAGCTCGTAGGGCGTTAGAAAAATATAGAGCAAATAGAACAGAGACGGTTCGGGATGGCTCCAAGCCAAACCATTCGAAGAGATTCCTCGTGCCAATATGTTATCTCTGTTCGCCAAAAATTTCTTTGCCCGGTGGAAATACAAGAATAAGGAATTGATGGAAATTTTTGTCGCAACGCATCATGATTACGGAAAGGAACTTTATATAGCCGGAATGTTGGGAAGCTCTGCCTTTGTGATGACGCACAATACCAAGGATTTCGAGGTGATATTCCGGAATGAAGGTGTGTGGCCATTCCGGCCGGGCAGTGACTCGTTGCAATGTCATCGAACCGTATACAGAAAAGACTTTTTCGAGGGAGTTCAAGGGATAGTTCCCTCCCAGGGCAAGTAACTATGCTCTACAATACATGCTCTCTGTTTCTCGCTATCTCTCTGTTAGAATTATAAAGCTATTAGAACGTATACTCGGTTCTCAGTTCAATTTTGGCGGTGAACGGGAATAGTTCTAAGCATCGCAAAAATGCTGAAAGTGCGCAGTGGTGTATTATTAATTCAGTCTCAAAAAGCTGCTCTCTTGCTCAGCGCACAACAGGTATATGCATGTATTAAATATAAACAAATAGTCTATGAACTATCAGGACGTTTATCATGTTTCTATAATTGTAAGATAAGGGAGGAAAACAAACAAAGAATTCATATATGTAAACACAATATTACCTTACCATTTTTAGCGCTGGCAAACTAATGTTGCAACTGCTGAAGCTACAGAGGATTCGGAATGGCTGCAGGCCAAGCCATTTGATCAGGTCCCTCGCACCAATGTGATAGCATTGATGATGAAGACGTTCATGCCCGGTGGAAAGTACAAGAACATGGAACTATTGGACATGTTTGAGGCCATGCGACAGGACTACGGCGACATATATTTCATGCCAGGAATAATGGGTTACCCACCTCTTCTGAGCACACACAATCCCAAGGACTTCGAGGTGGTTTTCCGAAACGAGGGAGTGTGGCCCCATCGTCCTGGAGAGGATACACTGCGGTATCATCGTGAGGAGTATAGAAAATAGTTCTACCAGGGCGTTATGGGCATCCTTTCCTCTCAGGGGAAACCGTGGGGAGACTTCAGGACCGTTGTTAATCCCGTTCTCATGCAACCGAAGAATGTGCGACTGTATTACAATAAGATGTCGCAAGTCAACCAGGAGTTTGTGCAGCGGTAGGCAACTCTCATAAAATCTTTAATTTGTTATCTAATCTTATTAATAACTTTCCCTAAAAGTATAAAAGAATTGAGGAATCCCACCACTCTGGAGGCTCCGGAGGATTTTATAGACACCATCAAACGCTGGACCCTAGAATCCGTATCTATGGTGGCTCTGGATAAGCAGCTAGGATTACTCAAGGATTCGAAGAAGGACAGCGAAGCACTCAGACTTTTCCACTACCTGGATGAATTCTCTGTAGTATCTGCGGACCTTGAAATGAAGCTCTCGCCCTGGCGATATATTAAAACTCCCAAGTTAAAGCGATTGCTGAAAGCCCTCGATCGTATCCAGGAAGTCATTTTGGCCTTCGTCGACGAAGCTATAGATCGGTTGGATAAGGAGGCCAAGGCGGGTGTGGTGCGTCCGGAGAATGAGCAAAGTGTCCTCGAGAAACTGCTTAAAGTCAACAGAAGGGTGGCGACCGTTATGGCCATGGACATGCTGATGGCTGGAGTGGACACAGTGAGTAATTCATATAATGATCTGCATAAAATATAATAATATCATTGTAATTTCCATTAAGACATCGAGCACCTTTACGGCTCTCTTGCTGTGCCTTGCCAAGAATCCGGAGAAGCAGGCCAAGCTGCGGGAGGAGGTGATGAAGGTGCTGCCCAACAAGGACTCCGAGTTCACTGAGGCGTCTATGAAGAACATCCCCTATCTGCGAGCCTGCATTAAGGAGTCCCAGCGCGTTTACCCAGTGATTGTCGGAAATGCTCGAGTCCTTTCCAGAGACGCAGTTCTCAGTGGATACCAAGTGCCAGCTGGAACCTATGTGTCCATCGATCCTCTGAATGCCCTGACTAGAGATGAGTACTTCCCGCAAGCTTCAGAGTTCCTCCCAGAGCGTTGGCTACGAACCCCTAAGAATTCAGAGGCCAAGTGTCCGGCAAACGAGCTGAAGTCCACAAATCCTTTCGTGTTCCTCCCCTTCGGTTTTGGACCCCGCATGTGTGTAGGAAAACGCATAGTGGAAATGGAACTGGAGTTGGGAACAGCTCGACTCATTCGGAACTTCAACGTTGAATTCAACTATCCCACGGAGAATGCCTTCCGCTCTGCATTGATAAATCTACCGAATATTCCGCTTAAGTTCAAATTTACTGATTTGCCCAACTAATATATTGTTCTTTTCATTTAATTGGAGTAACAGATCTAAAAATTGACAAAGTGATTTTGTTGTGATACCTTTGGCATTCCATATTTATACCCGTTACTCGTAGAGTAAAAGGGTATACTAGATTCATCGGAAAGTATGTAACAGCTAGAAGGCAGAGTTTCCGACCCCATAAAGTAAATATATTCTTGATCAGAATCACTAGCCGGAGTCGGTCAAGCCATGTCCGTCTGTCCGTATAAGCGCTGAGATCTCGGAAACTATTAGAGCTAGGCTATTGGGATTTGGCATGCAGATTCCTGACCTTCTTGCGCAGCGAAAGTTTATTTCAGCAGGGTGCCACGCCCACTCTAACGCCCACAAACCGCCCAAAATTGTGGCTCCTACAGTTTTGATGCTAGAATAAAAATTTTAACTGAAATGTATTTTTCTCATTAATAACTATCGATTGACCCAAAAAAAGTTTGCCACGCCCACTTTAACCGCCCACAAACTTAAAAAAATGGTAAATATGAACGCCGATACCTTGGAAACCATTTGGGATTACAGATTTAGGTTCCGTAGCCTTGTACGCAGCGCAAGTTTGTTACGCGAATATGCCACGCCCACTCTAACGCCCACAAACCGCCCACAATTTTCATGCTAGATAAAATCTATGAATCTGTCTACCGCCCATATAACCATATGTTTAGGTCGCAGATAGGTGGCGCATTTCAATCTCGCCTTGCTGCTTGCATATCTCCATTTCCCTTTGGTCCATTTAGCTGAGTAAAGGGTATCTGATAGTCGAGGTACTCGACTATAGCGTACTTCCTTGTTTATAGTTACAAACCTAGTTTTAGCGGCTGTATGATGACAAAGTGATATCAACACAGAGAAAATTCTGACATAAATAAAATACTGTCTAAATAAGAAATGGAAGCCTACGGTCGATTTTTTATTGTTTATGTGGAACGGTATCTGATTCCCGCTTTAATCAGACTATAATTCCCACACCCAACAAGTGATCTAAAGTTCAACTGGTCTGATGCAATGAGAAATAATTGGTATGTAAAGTTTTGAAATTGTCTGTTAAGGCAAAGAGTTACGCGAAATCTCTTTGTCTGCTGAATTTGAGTTTAATTCCCAGCTGATAAGATAAAGTGTTCGCCTAAATCTCTCTCTTTAGTCTAACAATATTTTAGAACCTATGCCACTAAAAATGACCAATCCCATGATTGATGATACTGATTATTTTGACTCGCATAAGTTTGGGTACATTGTTTGGAATAGTATTTGCAGTCAAACCTTCTAAAACTTTATATATTTTGAATTTACAAAAACTTATTTTAAATCTTCTTATGTATTATTTGTTTATCGCCTTTACACCTTTATAAAATTTAGCTAGATCTATTGAGATGATTATGGCGTATATTTTAGTCCATATCATGACATGTTAAATACATAAGTAGCTTTATGAGTGACTGAATGCTTGCCATATGTTTTCCTTAGCAATTCTTAAATACTCGCGAACCTGTTTTGCGCTCCCTCTCTTTCGCTCCCAATCTATCTTTTAGAGTGTTGTTTTCGCCGAATTCAGCAATAAAGCTCGCCGGGCGTTAGAAAAATATTAAGCTAATAGAACAATCGCTGGGTATGGGTAGTTTCACTTTGACCGTGAACGAGCAAAGTTAAAAGCGTGGCAAAATATGTTGAAGGGGCGTATCGGTCTTATAATACAACAGTCTCAAAAGGCGGCACTCTTTTCTGCTAGTCAACAGGTAAACAAATACTGCTTCATCATAAGCAATCCAATAAAATCGAAATAAATGCGATATAACATCAGTTTAAGAATAATTCTCAAAGGGAAGATACTAACAATATTAATATCAAAATTGTACCGTCTGCCCACAATGTATATCTCTTAATTTAACTATATTTTAGCGTTGGCAGACAAATGTGGCTACAGCTGAGGTCAGAGACGATCCGGAATGGCTAAAAGCCAAACCATTCGAAGAGATTCCCCGCCCCAATATGTTATCTCTATTCGCAAAAATTGCATTGCCTGGTGGAAAATACAAGAATATGGAATTGATAGAATTGTTTTACGCAATGCGTCAGGATTACGGAAATGTATTTTATATGGCCGGAATGATGGGAAGTCCTGGCTTTGTGATTACGCACAATCCCAAGGATTTCGAGGTGATATTCCGGAATGAAGGTGTGTGGCCATTCCGGCCGGGCAGTGAAACGTTGCAATATCATCGAACCGTATACAGAAAAGACTTTTTCGAGGGAGTTCAAGGGCTTATTCCCTCACAGGGCAAATCCTGGGGAGACTTTCGATCCCTCGTAAACCCCTTACTTATGCAGCCCAAGAATGTTAGGTTGTACTTTAAAAAGATGTCACAGGTTAACCAGGAGTTTGTGCAGCGGTAAAATAGCTTACTTCAACTAAAGAATATTTATAAAAGTATATCGTTTTGTAGAATTAAGGACATAAGGGACTCCACCACTCAGGAGGTACCTGACGATTTTATCAACCACATCAATCGTTGGACCCTTGAATCAGTGTCTGTAGTGGCTCTGGACAAACAGTTGGGTTTGCTTAAAGAGTCAGAAGAGAACAGCGAAGCCAGCAAGCTTTTCAAGCACCTGGAGGACTTCTTCTTGATCTCAGCCGATCTGGAAATAAAACCCTCTCTCTGGCGATACATCACAACTCCCAAGTTAAAGAAAATGCTAGAAGCCCTGGATGGTCTGCAGAACATTAGCTCGACTTATGTGGACGAAGCGATCGAGAGGTTGGAGAAGGAGGCCAAGGAAGGTGTAGTGCGTCCGGAGAATGAGCAAAGCGTTCTGGAAAAACTACTTAAAGTTGACAAGAAATTTGCCACCGTTATGGCCATGGACCTGCTGATGGCCGGAGTGGATACGGTTGGTAGTTAGGAAAACTCATAATAGTCATAGCAATAATATATCTATTTGTATCTAGACCTCAAGCACCTTTACGGCTCTCTTGCTGTGCCTCGCCAAGAATCCGGAAAAGCAGGCCAAGCTGCGGGAGGAGGTGATGAAGGTGCTGCCCAACAAGGACTCCGAGTTCACTGAGGCGTCTATGAAGAACGTCCCCTATCTGCGCGCCTGCCTTAAGGAATCCCAGCGTATCTATCCCCTAACTGTTGTAAATGCCCGTGGTCTAACTAGGGATACTGTAATAAGCGGCTATAGGGTACCAGCCGGTACCTTTATGTCCATGGTTCCCATAAGTTCCCTCCACAACGAGGAGCACTTCCCAAAGGCTAAAGAGTTTCTACCAGAACGCTGGCTACGAAACGCCAGCGACTCCGCCGGAAAATGCCCTGCAAACGATCTGAGGACCAAAAATCCTTTCGTGTTCCTGCCCTTCGGATTTGGACCTCGAATGTGCGTGGGAAAACGCATCGTGGAAATGGAACTGGAGCTGGGCATTGCTAGAATCCTGCGAAACTTCAATGTGGAGTTTAATCATTCCACCAAGAATGCTTTCCGCTCTGCTCTTATCAACCTGCCCAATATACCACTCAAGTTTAAGTTTACCGATTTGCCCAACTAAAATGTTTTATATTTATTTTAAATGCTGGGACTCTGATATTTTTTGTGATAATATAGTTTAAATATTGAATTCCTGAAAAATGTTAGATGTTAGGCCTACGATTTTTAAAAATAAATATATTTACCTTAATAAATTATAAAGTCTTTAATAAAAACAAGTTTATAATTTTATAGGTTTATTTATATGTATTCTTATACGTATCTAATAAAGTTTGAAAAAGCTTACTACCCCAACGTTCAATATATTCTAGTCATGGTGACAATAAGTTGTTGGCATTGACACTGACTGATATGAACGGGGGGTCGCCTAATTTGAGTGTGTTTATTGGGGGCTTGTTGTTTGTCTAAGACAGATAAAACATTTGAAAAACAACGCATTTTTAGCAAGGTCATTATTCAAATATGTTTTAAAAATTGTATGAAAATGTGCGAGTTCGTACTTTAAGTTCTAATATAATTAATATTTTCAATTGACTTGTTAGTATACCCTAAAGAACATGTTTATTTGCTCTCTGATTCTCGCTATCTCTCTGTTTGTGTGTTGTTATCGTCCAATTAAGAGTTAAAGCTCTCGCAGCCTTAGAATTATAAAGCTATTAGAACGTTCACTCGGTTCTCAGTTCAATTTTGGCGTTGAACGGGAATAGTTCTAAACATCGCAAAAATGCTGAAAGTGCGCAGTGGTGTATCATTAATTCAGTCGCAAAAAGCTGTTCTCTCGCTCACCACACAACAGGTATATGCATATATTAAATATAAACAAATAGTCTAGGAACTATCAGGACGTTTATCATGTTTTTTAATTGTAAGATAAGGGAGGCCAACAAACAAAGAAATTCAAATAAATATTATATACAATATTACCTTACCATTTTAAGCGCTGGCAAACTAATGTTGCAACAGCTGAAGCTAGAGAGGATTCGGAATGGCTGCAGGCCAAGCCATTTGATCAGGTTCCTCGCACCAATATGATAGCATTGATAATGAAGACCTTCATGCCCGGTGGAAAGTACAAGAACATGGAGCTAATGGACATGTTTGAGGCCATGCGACAGGATTACGGCGACATATTTTTCATGCCAGGAATAATGGGTAACCCACCTTTTCTGAACACCCACAATCCCAAGGACTTCGAGGTGGTTTTCCGCAACGAGGGAGTGTGGCCCCATCGTCCGGGAAATGATACTCTTCGGTATCATCGTGAGGAGTACAGAAAAGAGTTCTACCAGGGCGTCATGGGGATCATTCCCTCTCAGGGGAAACCCTGGGGAGACTTCAGGACCGTTGTTAATCCCGTTCTCATGCAACCGAAGAATGTGAGACTGTATTACAAGAAGATGTCGCAAGTAAACCAGGAGTTTGTGCAGCGGTATGCAACTCTCATATAATCTTTCTTTTATTATCTATCTTATTATTATCTTACTTGAAAAGTATAAAAGAATTGAGGAATCCCACAACTCTGGAGGCACCCGAGGACTTTATAGACACCATCAACCGCTGGACCCTAGAATCCGTATCTGTGGTGGCTCTGGATAAGCAGCTAGGATTACTCAAGGATTCGAAGAAGGAGAGCGAAGCACTCAGACTTTTCCACTACCTGGATGAATTCTTTATAGTATCTGCGGACCTTGAGATGAAGCCATCGCCCTGGCGATATATTAAAACTCCCAAGTTGAAGCGATTGCTAAAAGCACTCGATGGTATCCAGGAAGTCACTTTGGCCTACGTCGACGAAGCTATAGATCGGTTGGATAAGGAGGCCAAGGCGGGTGTGGTGCGTCCGGAGAATGAGCAAAGTGTCCTCGAGAAGCTGCTTAAAGTCAACAGGAAGGTGGCCACCGTTATGGCCATGGACATGCTGATGGCTGGAGTGGACACAGTGAGTAATTCATATAATGATCTGCATAAAATATAATAATATCATTGTAATTTCCATTAAGACATCGAGCTCCTTTACGGCTCTCTTGCTGTGCCTTGCCAAGAATCCGGAGAAGCAAGCCAAGCTGCGGGAGGAGGTGATGAAGATTCTGCCCAACAAGGACTCCGAGTTCACTGAGGCGTCTATAAAGAACATCCCCTATCTGCGAGCCTGCATAAAGGAATCCCAGCGCGTTAACCCATTGATTGTCGGAAATGCACGAGTCCTTTCTAGGGACGCAGTTCTCAGTGGATACCAAGTGCCAGCTGGAACCTATGTGTCCATCGTTCCTCTGAATGCCCTGACCAGAGATGAGTACTTCCCGCAAGCTTCCGAGTTCCTCCCAGAGCGTTGGCTGCGTACCCCCAAGAAATCAGAGGCCAAGTGTCCAGCAAACGAACTGAAGTCCACAAATCCATTTGTGTTCCTCCCCTTCGGTTTTGGACCTCGCATGTGTGTGGGCAAACGTATCGTAGAAATGGAACTGGAGTTGGGAACAGCTCGACTCATTCGTAACTTTAACGTGGAGTTCAATTATCCCACGGAGAATGCCTTTCGATCTGCATTGATAAATCTACCGAACATTCCGCTCAAGTTTAAGTTCACTGATTTGCCCAACTAATATTTCGATATTTTCA
Organism: Drosophila subpulchrella; assembly: GCF_014743375.2. Classification (NCBI taxonomy): domain Eukaryota; kingdom Metazoa; phylum Arthropoda; class Insecta; order Diptera; family Drosophilidae; genus Drosophila; species Drosophila subpulchrella. The sequence continues at coordinate 4,021,764 of NW_023665577.1, forward strand.
TTTAATTGGAAGTAACAGTTCTAAAAATTGGCCAAGTAAAAATTTTTGTGATACCTTTGACATTCAATATTTTATAGTTACGAACCTAGTTTTAGCGGTTGTATAATGACAATGTCATATCAAATCTTATTAAAAAATATATTTAGTTGTAAGCTTTTAAAGAAACATGTATCCCAATCCGTTATCAAATAAAACACCTTGAGTTTTCTATACATTTAAAGCTATTTCATTTCCAGTTTAATACACACTCAAATATATATAATTATGTACTTTGTAGATGTATAAGTATACGGATACTAGACGTTAGTACACTCAATACGGTATATATGGTACATTGTGGTAAACATTTTACAACAGTTTTACAGTTAAACAGCTCATGGATTCCGGTAAGAAAGGGGCAGGTGCAGTGACCATAACTGCATTGCGTACAATTGGATTTGGGTGTTCTTGTTCTACCAATTTCAACAATAAAATAGTTATCTAGCTTAAGGGGCAAAATGCTTGTAGAGAGTAAATATTCAATGGAAATTCCTTGGTTTCTCTTTTCTTTTCAAGGTATACATCGAGATATATATATATTTCTTTTATCATAGCTTTTTCGTATTTTTTCAAATTTTGTTCATACGGGTTGGTCCAAATTGGATATTGAAACTTTAACAAATTGGTTCACTTGGTTTTATTCCGCTCTTGGATATTATAGTAAATGTTATGTATATAGAATAGTTTTACATAGATAGATGTGACTTGAAAAGTAGGTGAACTTTTGATTTTCTTTTTTATTGAATTTCTTTTATGTATTTAGTTAGAGGTTGACTAAGAAGTTTATTCGGATGTCTGTTTATAAAATCAATAAGAATTCAGTCCTAAAGTATGGATATGGAGAGGTTCTTCTTGAATTTACATTTATGGATTGAACACTTATCAGATATTTAAGTATTTAATTTATGGTTGGCATGCTTACGTACACTCTTAATAAGCTTTCAGAAAAAAAACGCTGTTTGCCAATAAAGGCAAATACCATCCGCAGCTCCCGGTCCAAAGAGTTCCATCTTGTTCGCACACTTGGCTAGTTATACATATTTTATTGTACGCAACTCATGTTGGCAAACTGAATTTTTATGCTTATACTTTAATGTACAATCGATACGCGGGGAAGTTCACATGAGGGCGACTTGATATGTGGGTGCACGTAGGTGAGGCCATAAAAACCCAGCAACAAGATGTGAAAACGAAAGGAAAATGGAGCCAGGCTTAAGTCCTAAGCCATATGTGTGATTGTTTCCCGTTTTTTTTCGTATCTCGTATCTGTTCCCAGGCCAGTGTTTGCGGTGCGTGCGAGCGCAATAAAATTTAATTTGATGCAGGCACAAACAAAAGAGCCCCTCCACACAGAACCAACGTAAACCCCAAACGTCAGGACAGAAAAAATGTGAATTTTTTGCCCGCTTCACAAAACGAACGAAAACAAAACAGCAGGGCACACAACACACTGCATAGTTCTGGGCTGCAAAAAAAAGGAGAATGAAAACCACAAATGCGGGCGGGACGGAAGTGGTTACAACTCCATGAAAGGAGGATACTAAACCACCGACAACCCTTCACCACAGTCCCACGTTTAAGCGGGCGGCTTAGAGCTTAGGGCCGTGAGGCGTGGCAGCGACATAACATGCAATAAAAATGTGGCAGAGGCGGCGGTCCGCAAAGGACCCCGAGGATAAGGATACGAAGCCCCAGCCTATCTCTGCCGGCCAAGAAATAACTCAGTGTCTGTGTGAGATGTTAATTAGGTTTTGCCACACCGCTGTGAAACTCAAATTGAGGTGCTTTAAGCTGACCTTTGCTCGTTGGCACTTGACCTGCTTCGGATAGACAGGCGCCAAGGCTTGAGCCGCCATAAATTTCCAACGACAAGGACACCAGACAGGCCAAGCTTTCCTTTTTTCCAACCCAAACAGACATAGGTCCTATATATATATGCAAAACAGCGAATCAATTGTCACGTCAACAGCAGTTGTCCAGGGACGCTTCGTCCAGCAAATTGCTATTGCATGCACCTTTTTCGCTGTTTTGATTTTCACATTTTAAGCACACATGTTTGGGGATTTAAATTCAACGGTGGGGCGATCGATGCTTCATTAAATATATATACCTAAGCAGCATAAGCTCTGTCACAAACATAAATCAAAATCGCCCATTGATGTCTGCGCAACACGCTGCGTATACTCGATGACATAAACGTGCCGGCAAACAAAGGAAGACAAGGAAAGTAACCGAACCAGGGGGATGGTGAATACATACAAGTGACATCATTTCTCATGACAACAATAAACGAAATACATTAACTAATATTAAAAAAAAACAACAACACGGGGGAAAGGTCTAATGGAGCGAAGCCACCTCAATTATGAGGCGCGACCTTCATAAATAGATAAATTGTGGCGGGGGAACTCAAACGGTAAGGAATATGCAAATGTCTGCCATCCACATTTCAGTATTCACTATGGACTATTTAACCTGCTCAGTATTTGCGGGCAAAGCTTGGCGTGCCCGGATTCAGAACGCGGCAATAATGCGAGCTGGTCACGCAATACGGATCCCGATCCAGATCGCCGCCTTCGTCGTCCTCGTCGCCGGTGGCCAGTTGGTGGTGGTGCTGCTGATGCTGCAGATGTTGCTGCGTCTGGGGCCTCCGGCGCATGGACAACGGTCATTGGCGCTGTTGCACGTTGCTGATGAACTCGCCGTGCTTTTGCACCTGTAAAAAGCGATAAAAAAAAGGCTTTTATAATATATGTATTTCACACATTTTGTTGGGGAGGTTAAACGGTTTAGTCGAGTGAATCGGTTTGGGTTACGGTACACAGAATTATTTAATATTAAAGGCACATTTTTCTGCAGACCACCTGAATATGATTTATTTAAAGTATTATAATGTAGATAAATCATTTTTGGGCTTCAAGGATTTTAGCCCAGCCAGTCTCATAAAATATTCATTCAAACTTGTCTAAGAATATAAAATAAAATGCATGTCCAATTTAAAATATTTTTGTGGTGAACCTCAACTAACTAGCTGGATTCATTTAACCTAGGGAATGTAGGGTCTACAGCTTAACAAAATTTTATGAATTACATAAAAATATGCCAAGCCATAAATATAGTCTAAATTTAATTAAATGTCTTTGGCTACGGTCAGACGATCACATTGTTTAAACTACAGTGTCAAGGATTGCCATAAACTTATAGGGAAAATTATTGTTTCGTCTTAAATTTGTATACATTTCCCTTGGAAAGCCATTGCCAACTTTGATAATATTGTTGAAATAGTAGCTGTATGGCCATGGACATTCAAAGGAAAAAGTTTTTAGTAAATGCCGCATACAATTGCATTTTAATTTACTAGAGATATAAACTTCTACTTTATAGAAAAAAGAAATTTTAATGGTTCGCCATAAAATTGATTGAAAGACTTAAGCACGAAACGGATTTATGTGAGTTCCCTTCAGGCTTTATGACACTCAGCACCCAGTCACTTACCAAGTCGGCCACGATGGGCTCCTCGATCTCGAGCCCCTGCAGCGTCTGTTCGCGGCTCAAATGCAGCTCGTAGGAATCTGTGGGCGTGACGAAGACCACGCGATGTTTGCGTGTCTGTAGCACATTGGCAATGACCAGCTGGACGGATAATGACGCGGAAGAAATTAGAATTCGGATTACGGGGGTTCCCGGCTAGAGGCTCAGCGGCTTAGTCGCTCAGGAGCTCTGCAAACTCACCTTGTGCTTGTATTTGTTGAGGCTGTCACGTGCCTTCACAATCAATAGGCTTTCGTCCGTTTCCAGCTTAAAGGACACCACAAAGGCGTGCGGCACCCACAAACTGGCGAGGGGGGCCAGCATTTTTGGCACCAGCTGAAGCGAAATCGTTGGCGCCCCATCTCCCGATTGCATTTTGTGGGTGGGCTGCGAAAATCCGTTGACAGCGGTTAGTGTTTTAATGGAATGATGAGACCACGTTGCGTATACGCGATGTGATGGGATTGGTTCGTCGGTTGGCTGGTTCGTTGCCCACAAAAGCCACCGCGGCAACATCCTCTTAAATGGAGGAGAGGACGAGCACATGCACACATACAATGCACGCACACTCGGCCAGCAAAGTGTCCTTGCAAAATAAACAGACAGACGGCAAAATGAAAGCCAGGGCTGCCATTCAGCTTTCACTTTTTTCTCTCTCTCTCCCTCTAGTTTTTCCCTTTTCTGTTGCCGCCACGTGGCATATGAATTACAACTAATTGAAAGCATAACTCAGCCGTAATGAGCTAACGACAACGACTGGCTGCACATCCTACACAAGGCTCTTTTTAAAGCTTTGCTAGAAATATTGCTCATACGCCTTGTGGCCCAACCAGCAACTTGTTGAGCGCGCCCTGTCCGTTCTCATTAACTGAGCAACCCCGTAAGCTGCTCTAAGCTGCTGACCAGTCTCATTTATCCGGCACACACAAAAGCGGGCACAGCCGGACAATGCGGTCGGACGGGCGGACAAACGAACAGATATACGGACAAGCTCACAAACGGACAGCCGGACGGACACGCCTAAGTAGCCGGGACATTGGACCAGTAGAAATGAAAAATTTAGCTCAAGGCATTAAGTCGACAACGAAAGGCGCAAGGAGGAAAGTCGAAGGAGGGCAACTTTAAGCTTTTTGGGGGGGGAAAAGTTTGTGGGTCCTGCTCACTGGGAAATGCTAGCAGCTGTTGACATTGAATTCGCCTTTCCTGCTTTTCCCGCATTTTCTTTAGAGTCCCAACTGCAGTATGCCTGTGCCTTGATGCGTGCTCTTGTAAAGTCTTTTGATTTGATTTGCGGATTTCGGCACGTCGCCTTTTGTCCACTTCTGCTTCTCCACTTAGTTTACTCTTTTAATTTTCTGTTTGTTCTTACTTATTACGAGTACAATTTACTTTCGTGTCCTACCTCCCCGGGCCCCGAATTAATTCAAATTGTAAGGCAGAAATGTCCTTCCTCTCCTCAGACCGTGCATAAATTTGTAAAGGCTTTTAGGCCTTGTTTTCCTGGAGGCGTGTGCGCCGGTCGTGATGATGCGATTGTGAAATTGAATTTTTAGTATCATCTTGCACAGTACTATACTATATACTATATACACTCATTTATATGTATGTAAGCAGCGACAAACTTTGGCAAGTGGCTGGGTAAACGTGTCTGGGCTGTGGTTTGACTTGTTGAAATTCAGTATGGGAGCCGACCTTGGCTTTAAGGCTAACGAGATGGCGGCTCGATCTTTGGGAATGAGTTTTCAATTTTCCCAGAAACTCAGCTAAGAGCTAATGGGGAGAAAATAGATTTTAGTTGCCTACTTTTGAGCAGGGCAAAGTCCTTGAAATCACTCGAGGCGCAACTTGAGCGTGGTTTATTTTCAATGCATCGAGCTTGACTGCTTCTATTTATACGATTGCCAAGAGGTTATTATGCAAATCCAAATCGATTGCAGCCAAATCGTGTTGCCCCCGGGAAAGACTCCGAGCAGCACTCAAAGATGATGCCAAATATGCGCATAAATTTGACTAGACACGTGCATAAACATCAACAGGCCATTTTCGCCATTTTCGGCATATTCTACATTTTACCCAAGGCAATGGGCCGTGAGAATATCTAACAATTTAATCAAGTGAACGGACCATTTGTGGCTAACACACACGTTTGAAGAAGGGCGAGAGATGTGGGCACACACAGACAAAGTGGGCGAATGTCTTAAGCGAAAAAGCAAACGGGAAATGCATGAGCTCAGCGGAAACAAGACGTAGGAAATGCCACGACGGTGCTGGGGATCGGAATCAGAATCTGGCCCACTTTGTTGGCGGTGGCAAGAGGAAAATACTCCATACCTACCACCCATGGCATCACCCAAGTGATGTACAGATAGGGCCAAAGCAGCAGCACATAAGATGGTATCTTTGAATCTATTGTGTACATTTCTCCATCCTGAACAGATTTCAGTTAAAAGTCCTACTCTTTAAATGTAATTTTCAGGTGTCTAAAAGTATGCAACAACATACATACTTTAAACTCATTCAGAAATACGACTTTTTTATTGCATACTTTTAGGCACCTAAAACTAAATTAGTGATTTAAAAACACCTAGTAATAATTTTCTTATGACATTTAACTTCAATTTGTAATTTAAAGAAAATTACAATTGTCTAGCAACATTATTTCTTCATAATTGTAAAAGCTTCCAACTTTTCATTCTACTCTCAACCAATTCCTTAAAAGTTTATTTCAAGAATAGCCCTATATAAATAAATAAATATTCAATGTTTCTAATTTTATTTCCAAAAGCTTTTAGCTTGCAATGCAACTTTAAGACAAACTTTTTGGAAAGATGAATCAAAAACAAGACAGTTCACAAGGGAATCGCAGTGCTATACCTGCGACCTCGAGTGTATATTCCTGCAAAATGCATGTGAGATGGTATGCAAATGCGAAACGGGCAGGTAAATAAGGAGGGCTGACAGGCGGAGCCATTCACGCCCCACCAATGGACATTTGATGCACTTGAAAGCCTTTTGCTGCTGCGCCAACAAGTCAGCTGACAGACTGCCATGGGATGGGTCCCTGACAAGTAAACACACACCGCCCACCCGTTCGATATAAAAGTGGGATAAAAGCGAAAGGTGAAAGGAGTCTAGAAATATTAGAGGGGTGGCAGGAGTCCAGTGAAGCGTAGAACAGAAACACGCTAACAAGCAAAATTATGCAAATCAAATTATACACGATGACAATGTTAAGGCTGCTGGCGGGCGGACAAGGCCACAAGGCCAGCGTGAGTGACACTGACAGCCTCTGATAAGGCTCCCGGTGGCCAGCTGAAGGAGCTGGAGGAGCAGAGGCCACCACAGTTGACTTAGCCCAGTCGAACGTCAATAATGTGGAGAGGAAATGTGTCACAGACCGGGGACTTCCATAGCGACCGGGAATCGGATGGAGCACCGGGCACAAGGGCAACGAAGGCAACTAGAGACACACTGCGAGAAAATGTCAATTGAAAGGAAGAAAAATTGCGTGTTTATTAATGTTTATTTAATAGGCTTCAATCGTTTTTTGAAAGCATTTTTCTACCCAAATCACAAAGGTTTTGAAATCAGTTTGATAAATTATTTCCGCTTAGGTGCCTAAAAGTATGCAATAACTAAAACAATAGACTATCTGAATGTGTTGCATACTTTAAAGAACCCTAAATTTACGTTCAAAAGTGATTTCAAGCCCCTAAGTGATTTGTGCGACACCCCCATTTAAACATAATTCTATCTCTGTACAGCTTTGGGAATAATTATGCCTTTAGGTAATATTAACAGTAATAGTTCCACCTTTTCCGCAGTGCATCTCTAAAAATCGATATGAACCCATAATCATTGTGCCTTCTGCCTTGGCCCTACTTGAAGTGCTCAGTAATACTTGCTTCGTTTCCCGCAGTGCAGCTTTGGGAATCGATAAAAACCAATTTCCACTCACTCATTCCGCACTCGCCCAGTGACGAGCGCAATCAATTACGAGATTTCCCACATGGCCGCCCACTCATCCTCATCCGGCCGGAGTCTCATCTTACCATCATGTCCTCGGGTATGTAGAAATCGGATACGGCGGCTGCTAGGTAGAGCACGGCCCGCTCCTCGAAGGCGGCCAGGCACTCGCAGGCGGCTCGGAGGAGCCACATGTAGTCCACCACGCTGGTGAAGTTCACGTACAGGATCATCTGCGTTTCGCGGGCGATCTTGTACTTGGCCAACACCGGCGCAAACACGTCCACCGAGTCCGGCTTGATGGCTATCGTGGAGCTCTGGCTGTTGTCCGCAATGTCCAGCATGTCGAAGAACTGCTGGCCAGTGAAGTGCCGGGTGAAGGGCTCCAGCGACTTGTGGCGGTGCATGAAGATCACGGCGTAGTCATGGTCGAGGAAGTACTCCGCCGAAGCGGAGCCCCGTGTGCCCGCGCTGAAGTTGTCCACGAACCGCACCGTGTTGTGTTCCAAGGGAACTGTGGTGCCGCCGGACTGGAATGGCAGAAGAGACAAGGTTTCTGTTAAAAATGTAACCAATGATTTTGTATTTTAATTTTTAAATTCTTATTTCCAAAATATTATTTATTTAAATTGTGATTGTAGTTTAACTTGAAGATAACAAAATGGTCCTTAAAGTAGGCAAGTCATTTAAAAATCGATACATTTTTTGTTAACTTATACTTCATCCATTTATTACATCAGTATTCATTTAAAATGATTTTATTTCATGTTAAGAAATTTTTTAATCTTAATGAAGGATTATACTAATACATTATATATCGTAATAAATTCTATGCAAAGCAATATTATTTTACTTTGTCATGAGAAACTCAGTCGCTCAGAAAAATCGAAAAATCAAATATTTCATCTTGGGTAGTTAATCAAATCTCGAATATGTATCTGCGCATTGGCCATAAATCTGAGAAAGAGAAACTAATATGCCGTGTTGCTTACTATTTGCGTAAATCATATAATGCTTATGCTGCCCCAGAGAATAAACACTGTTGACCCAATTACCTGGTTATCTTTCTACTTTAATCGGCATTTACTGGCCTCTTTAAGAACACAAAAGCAAGTATAGGAAAGTATTTAGCCATTTATCTAGAATATACACATTGCCATATTGGATTTAAATTAATAACATTTTGATAGATATAACTTTGTTTCTTCAGTTTACATTTTTATAAATTTTCTATAACCAAATACAAAATGGTACACATAAATTTTACCTGAACTTATATTTCCAACTTTAGTTATGATTTTAGAAACCTTTTTAAAGGCACAAAAATATATTTTATACTAAAAAAGAATAGTATATACTAAATAGAATAAATAGAATAATAAATAATACGTAAATATATTTTTTAATTTACCAAAAACTAGTCCCTTTAAAATTTGAATTCTACATAATGTAAGCAAACAAAGGTATTTAAATAAAGAAAAGTAGTTTAACATGTTTACGAACTTTTGGCATGTATTTAACCTTAAAGACCTTCACTCGGGCTAGCTTACATTTATGCACATGCACACTATATGCCTTGTTTTTAAGGCCTCAGATAAATTTTCTATAACCAAATACAAAATGGTACACATAAATTTTTCCTGAACTTGTATTTCAAACTTTAGTTATGATTTTAGAAACCTTTTTAAGGGCTCAAACATGTATTTTATACAAAAATTGGGTATAAATAGAGTAATATAATATATAATACGTATATATATTTATTTACCAAAAACTAATCCCTTTAAAAATTTGAATTCTACATAATGTAAGCAAACAAAGGTGTTTAAATACAGAAAAGTAGTTTAAGATGTTTACGAACTTCTGGCATGTGTTTAAGCTTAAAGACCTATACTCGGACTAGCTTAAATTTATGCACATGCACACTATATGCCTAATTTTTAAGGCCTCAGATAAATTTTCTATAACCAAATACAAAATGGTACACATAAATTTTCCCTGAACTTATATTTTCAACTTTAGTTATGATTTTAAAAACCTTTTCAAAGGCACAAACATATATTTAATACTAAAATTCGGTATAAATAGAATAATAATTATGTATATATATTTTTTAATTTACCATTTTAATATAATACAGTATTTTAATATAAAACGTATATATATTTTTTAATTTACCAAATACTAGTCCCTTTTAAAATTTAAATTCTACATAATGTAAGCAAACGAAGGTGTTTAAATAGAGAAAAGTAGTTTAACATGTTTACGAACTTTTGGCATGTGTTTAAGCTTAAAGACCTATACTCGGACTAGCTTAAATTTATGCACATGCACACTATATGCCTTGTTTTTAAGGCCCCAGGCGCCCGTTTTGCCATTAAAGCTTTCACCAGCTTTGGGGTCAGCTTAACCCCTGACCGCCGGATAGTTAATTAAGGGAGCACGTTGGGTTCTTAGAGCCCAATTCCAATCCTAATCGGATATCGGGGATTCCCATTTTCATTCCGATTCCCTGCTCACCGTGACGAGGACGATGCGGTTCTGTAGCTTGTTGTGCCTTTCGCAGAACTCCTTGAGCAGGGAGCGATTGTCCTCGAAATCCGCGGGCGGCAGGTGCGTGTTGTAGAAGTCCTCCCAGTGCGTCATGTTGGATTATCCTTTCTCTTCTTTTTTTGGCCGCCAAGCGGAAGCTCGAGAATAACGGAAAGTTGCCTTTTTCCGCCGGAAACTATGCACCGCTTGCTAATTAATAAACACAAAGAATTCGCGAGAGGGGGCGAAGGCGAACTAAATTAATTAACACACGCAATGCACTATTTGGTGTACTATTTTAATTGATTGATTTGGTTGGCTTTGCTTTGCTTTACTTTGATTTGCTTTGCACTTTGGGAAAACTTGAGGGGGCGGTATGGGCGGCGGGGGCGGGGCAGGTTATCAATGGAATTGTAGGAGCGCGCGCGGAGAGAGCGGAACGGAGCGCTCTGTGAACCGGAGAGAGCGGAACAAAAATGCTGAAAACGCAGCTGTGAAAATGCGTTGCGATGTGCACGGCAGCGAGTTCCGCGGGATTCTGATTCTGTTTCTGATTCCGAGCCGAAAATGCGGTGGACAGTTGGACGGCGGAGCAGGGCGAACCGGAATGCGGACAGGCGCACTCTAATTCGTATCTTTACTCGCACGAAAGGTTCAAAGTGCAGGCCAAAAATCGAGAGGTCCACAAGAAACAGCTGATCGCAGTGTTGGCAAGCGCGTGAATGGGGGGTTGCGCGAACTGGTTCCGGCGAGTGCAGCAAACTTGTTGCTTGCCTCAAGATTACGGTGACCGTTTGGCGGTCTAAAAACTAATTGTATCCAATTAAATGAGTCAAAATAGTTAGAAGACAACCATTTCGTAGTAGTTATCTGTCAGCTAGCAAGTAATCCGGCTAATTATTCATCTCAATGAACTAGTTCACCTTAATGGTAGTACTTACGAACCAAACGAGCAAAGTTGGCTGCGCTTCGTATTATTTCAGTGTTGTTAATAACACAAAAGCGCGGTAAGCTTAAATTAAAATTTAAATGGAAATAACGTGATACCACGAATTAACTTATTTTTAGATTTACATAATAATATATAAAACTGGGCGACTGAAATAAATGGCATTCGGCTTTCAGTTAGTACAATTCATTGTAAAAATATATGTTTATTTAAAGTTAAGTTTTGTTTATAAAACACTAAACATTTTTGTTCCCCAAAAGTAATACTAAAATGCTTTCACAATATATTTAGAAAGAATCATAAGTTGAATGACCTATAAAAGTTGGTTATCTGCTTCTTTTTGTGTGATTCAATATTTTTCCTTTGTCTCTGGTTTATTACCTTTGTCAGTTAATAAAATCCCTTCGGTGTTCTCGAAATAAAAATGCTTTGTGTAACTCTTTAAAGGTTATTTAGCACCCATAAAATTCCAAAAAGAAAAACGCCAGAGTAACGCTTAATTTACCTTTACAAATAGTTCTTTATTATCGATTGCCCACGTGGGCTCTATGCATATTGTTAGTGCAAGGACGTACAAAAGAATCTCTAGAAAAATATCACAGAAACTTACTAACTAATTGGGCTTGTCAACTGCGCTGTTAGATGTTAGAAATCGGCGTGACCTTTAGCATCGCCATTAGAGTGTAATTGGGAAGCGGAATGCATTGTGTCAGCTTGTCGTGGAAATTTATGGCATTCATTAGACGGCGATTGAGCGCGCTCTCCATCCTCGTTGTGGCTGGGAATGGATTGTCGTCTAATTCTGATGTGTGTGTGGTGAGCGCGCACTTTAAACCGAAACCAGGTCCAATTGTCTCGCACCGGATCGGATCAAATCGGACCAGATTTGGAGCGGACTACGCCCTGGGCGTAGCCGGCTTGGTAGTCGGGGCGTAGACGTGATAATCGCCTTCATCGGCTCCACCCGCCTCCTCCTCCAGATCTTGGTTCACCAACCGCTCGCGCATTCCATACCGCTGCCTGGTAAAAAGAAAAAAAGAGTCGAGAATTAGCACTCTGTAAATTAGGACAATTAGCCAAGAACCTACTCCAGGTGCGAGCGCCATATGACCATGCCGGCGTACAGGGCAATGGAAACCAAGGCCAGTCCCACAACCACGATGCCTAGCAGCACGTGTCCCTGGCTAACCGCATCCGCCTGCACGTCCACCGGGGCCACCTCGATGTTCTCGGAGGCAAAGCTCTCAGTATCCGTGCTAAAGACCACGCCACGTCCCTTGAAACGCTCCTCCAGATCGTCCGTGTCATCCATCCCACTGTCCTCCTGGTCGGCGTCTCCGGACTCCAGGATCTCCACATCGTACTTGTAGTTCTGGGCCAGCACCAAGTTGGTGGCCGAGTTCAGTTGGTCCTCATCGCGGTGGGGATACGACCGCCTTTGCTGTTCCTCCGATTCCGAATCTGAGTCGGAATTCAGGGAAGTATCCTACAAAAAACATGAAATATTTTATCAGTATTTAAGGTATGCATATTTATTAAAATTATAATCTTATCTATCTCCAATATCTCTTTAAATAAAAAGTGTCGCAAATTGTTTACTGTGCAGTCTGGTCACAAAACAAAAAGAGGCTCGTGTCATCGATGTGGCTTTCCCTGTCGGTTGAGTAATTGATTTCCCCAGGCACGTGATTCTATGCAAGTTCTATGCCGAATTTGGCAACTAGTTTTTGAAAGTGGGTGGCTTACATTTTTGTTAAAAGTGGCTCATAACTATTTGAGATCATTTCTATTAATACAAACAAAAACTGTGGCCTTAAACAGTTTTAGGTCAGGTACTTAATGCCAAAACATGCTGGAAAATACTGTTTGAGTGAATATAAAGAATAATAGATAAGGTATGGTAATAGAAAACAGAAGGTGGTGAAAAAAATTAGGACAACGCTTTAGCTCAGCAATAAATAAATTAACATACAACACATTTGTATCGTTAAAAAGAATGGAACTTACACATAATTTACAAATTGTAATCCCATTTTCATTTATATACCATTTTCAATCCTCAAATTTTTATTCCGACTGTACAGTTAAAGCAAATAGTGGCTTGGTAACGAGACTAACAATTAAAAATAAAATATTACCACAAGGAAATCGGACCGCTGACTCATAACTAAAAATTTCGACGCCTTGCGTAAGCCAAACTTCTCCTCATATTAATCATCACTTAAAACCCGACTCACCTTACTAATGTCTCAATTACCCAAGCTAAAGTGATAACGGACGTCTTTTGATTGCCAAACACCTGTGAAATATTCACTCATCCCTGCTTACAGCTGTTTAAACTAGCCATGTTTATGGATTCCGCACTATCAGTAAGGTCAGTCGAACTTATCTTACATAATCTGTTACCCATATTTTTCCGCTAGGAATGTTAATTACTGCCGCAACTACTTAAGTTGTTTGCAAAACAATGACTACCAGAGATCACTCTCACTCGTAACCCTTTGTAAATGTAGATTGGTGACCCCGATGACCGCAGGGGTCGTCGAGATGTGACATTTGTAATTGGCAGTAACAATTTTCCACAGCTACGTGACCGGTTTTCTGACTCTGTCTCAATCCCCCATCTCGTGTAATGGACCTATTTGTTTACAACTAACGAGTTATAAGCAAGCCATATAAAAAAAGGTGACAAGCACGAGATCGAGTTGGGAGATCTCGAAAATCGTAATCTGATCGCAGAGAAACGGGGGTTACCCAGGTGGTGGAGAAGTGGGGGTTCCGAAATCTGGCATTCAAACGTCACGGCAGTCGAGGAATTACCTAGAATCGGATTGCCACCATGAGTCACCAAAGTATGGGGAGTTGTGGGTATTATCTCTCTCGATTATAAGGCCCCCATCGATGGCATTTCGTGACTAAGGCGATGAAAACCCTCTAGCCGCCGTTTCTTTAATTTTATGCAAAGTTTCAGTGCGTGTGCTTTTTCTTTTTGTCTTTATAAGCGTTTCTTGGGAGCCGAAGACGGAGAGCCCCCTTAAAAGGCAAACGCCGCGCGTGTCTTATGGTGCTTTTGCATTTAATCAAAGTGAAAATAAATAAACATTTTTAAAGCGTAAATTTCCGGTTCTGGGTAAAAATAAACCGAAAATGCATTAGCTTGGCTCGTATTTCAGCGTCTGGGGTCGTTCCCTACTTAATGCGTCAAGCCAGTCGGAGTGGTTTCCACTTTATCCCGTTCTCCCGGGCTCCTTAGCCCAGTTACCCACCGTTTTGTTGGCCAACTCACCTCCACGACAGCTGTCTTATTTTTGGCCACCAGTCCTCCCCTCAGATCGCTGGGCTTCTCCGTTTGCGTTGGGCTCAAACCCAAATCCTGCGAGGGCTTGGCATGGGCTAAAAGAGAAAGCAATTAAGCAGAAATGAGATAATGCATTCGGTTGAATTAGCCGGGTCCGGGTATTTGGTTACAGCTTATCGGGCTACCTGAACAGATCTTCCTGCTTTCGAGGGAAGCGCAAATATTTACCCCGAGATTTTGCAACTAGCACCTTTCAGCAGCCACATTGCGGGCCATATTAAAACACACGGCCAGAATCAGATATGTTTGCTTATCTGCCAGCTCTGATTTTATTCAGAACTAACCAGACCCAGACAATAAGGATTTTTTTGCTTTTCCACCGCTTTTTATCAGTTAACACTGAATTTTGGGTTACGCTTTCCGGCAAACAAAATAAAAGCGTGTTGGAGCTTAAGAAGAGGCATTAATTAGCACAGTCGCGTTTAAATGAATACTAATATAGGGGTTTTTAATAGGAATGTTGATTTCCAGCCTAACCATTTTGCCATTGCAATAAATTAAAAAAGACTATTTCAACTGATTTAAAAAAGTTGTACTAAAATATATTTGTCAATTTCTTATTCTGATATTAAAATAAAACAAGATGGTTTAAATTTATATTTCTCACAGCTTTACACACTAATCATGATATTCCATTCCTATTTCCTTAACTGCAGCTGTATATACATATTCACTATAAGATTTGGCGTAAATACGTATGGTATTTTGCAAAACCTGTCCATATGAATACTATATAGCGCAAATCAGCAACAAACATTTCTAATGCCACAAACGATTTGCCAATGCCGATCGTCGGATTCGCTAAAACCGCTCACGAAGCGCGGCATAAACGCGCGGTAGCTGGGAATCTTCCAAAAAATTCCATATACAAAAGCCAAAAAAAATTCCAAAGAGCACACAATATAGCAATGACGTCTTGCAATTCATTGCATTCGACATTCGTAAGTCCCCCAGTTTGATTTCAGTACGTGACGATAGGACAAAGCCTTGTCCCAAAGAAAACTTGATCCACTTTTGACAAGTGTCAAAGAGTCCAGAATTTCTTATCAGAAAATCACGGGTGCTAACATCTCTAGGGCAAATAATATAACTTAAGACTCTGCTTATAAAGTTCTGACACCTTATAAACCTCAAGGTAAGACGGGTGTCATTTGGCAGTTTGCTATAAAATAAGTTTGCTAGCTAAAATCATAAGATAGCATAGGTTCATGCGAAAAACATGTGGGCAAATAAGAAGAATAAAATTGTATTTAAGAAATAAAAAATTATCTTACCAAACTTGTTTAATAAAAGCAAGTAAATATGATGGTTATTATTTTTAAGAACAATCTCGCATTAAACAATTTTCAAAATTTATTTATTACTATAGAAACGTTATATTCTAACTTACAAGTCTTGTGATTTTTTATTATACCATATTTAGAATTTTAAAATAATAATTACTTTGATAAGTTTTTACGTTTTAACTACCAAGACAATAAATACATAAGAAATCCAAACCTTCCAGAAGGATATTCCTTTTCTTATAACGACTTACAGCCCACAGCAATTATTTTGACCACAACTGTTTAGCTACAATAACTGCGTATCAATCATGTACCATATAACGCAAAAGCCCTGGCGAAATCTTATCTGCACTACGAGCCAGCTGGAGTCCCCTGGAATTAAAGTCTTGCAATTTAATTTCGCGACCTGGTGGGACCTTGATGGACGATTCATTGCGACGAGACGGCGGGAGGTCCCCCTTCTATAATAAAACCCCCATATTTATGCGCTGTAAGCCTGGCTTACAAAAGCCCGTGCCCGAACCGGACCTGGTCTTCGATCTTGGCAGGCCAGGCACTTAAGGCAAAAAGGGTGAACCGAACCGTAAACTGTTAACTGTCTAGCCAAGTGGCCGCTCCATCTCGATCTCATCCAGCTGCGCTCGAAACTAGTTTCCCTGCAGAAGTGGAAATATCGAGTTGTGCGTCTGTTTGGGGCTATCTATCTTCTACGGTCGTTGTCATTGTAGATATATCTTATACGTATCTGTTGTGGTACTTACAATCTGCGAGCAGAACCAACAGAAGAGCGCCGAAGAGGGCGAAACCTTTCCGCAGAGCCATTTCGCGTTTTCAGATATGCGGGTACCGTCACTTCCTTTATCAATTAACTCCTTATCACACACGCACTGGTTACGCGCCACTAGATCGCTGGGTATTTTGGATGAATAAACCTTCCGAGTTGTTCTGCGGACCACTTATAAATATTTACTTGTTCCGCTGCCGAGTTTTGCGTGCGTTCGCGACGAGGTTTGGGATTGAAATGAGAAACCGAGAGGCACACGAAGTCGTCTGGGTCTGGTCAACTGCCAAAGCTCGTTGGCTCTGTTAACCGATCAAGGCCTCAAGCAGTAACATAACTAGTATTTATCGTAACAGAAAGTTGGGGGTAGTCAGTTTATACATTATAATTTTTTGAAAGCAGCATAATCAATTTTGAAAGGCTTAATTTAAATATAAGATCAATAAAACTTTGTATATTTTAAACAATATATTTAATTGAGCAAGGAACTAGTCTTCTCCACAAAACAGCATATTTTTTATAGAATTTTAATGATAGTTAATGATAAAAATTACTAAAATGCATTAAATGACTCAAATGCTTTCTAAAATTTAAGAACGTTTTCATAACTTTCAAGTCTATTATCCTACAGCTGTTAAAAACAAATTTTCTGGGAATCCCATATTAATCAAATCGACTAAGTAAAAGTATTGGATTTTTTATTGTATACACATAGTAGCCTGGCGCTTACGGTTGCCCAATGGCCAACCATAAACTTGGATGTCTGTGATTAAGGTAAGGCAACATAACACTTATATCTCAAGAATTCACCAGTTGCTTCAATGGTATATATCTAAAAATATTGAAGTATTTATTTTTTCTAGACATTCTGAGTGGCGCTCGGGTGTACGTACAACTCTTTGGATTCCGTGTGTACAGTCAATTTGCAGTGCCCAAGCTGCCCTGGGCGAATTCCGTATTTACAAGAGACGGGGTCGGGATCTGGATGATGGGGTCGGGATATGGGTGGGGCCTTAAAATACCTAAACTCAACTATACTCAACAATTTGTCTTATGGTCACTACTTATACGCCTATGCCGGCGTTTGCACTTTAAGCTTCAACTTTATAGATTTGGCCAGGACACCAGCGGAGGAACCACGATCCCGACGGCCAATCCCCGCACCGATCTTCGCATCCGTGCTTTCCTGGACAGGGACCGATGGGGGGCGTGGCCGCGAGGAACGGTCGACCGGGGGCGTCGTTGGGGAATGAGTGACTAGTCCCGGAATTCATGGGGGAATCTTTCGCGGGACCGACCAGCAGCCCCTGCCGGGCGAACGCAGTCGATTAGTGGCGGACAAAACTTTCAAAGCAATCGAAAGCGAAACCTTTGTACACACTTGATAGATCCTGCGGGTCGAGTTCGTGGTCAGTTCGTCGTCAATGCTCAGTGTCCAGTGATCTTTTCGTTCGTTTTGTGGGTGAGAGAATGAGGGAAACTTAAACGGCTCGGTAAAAAAGAAAGGCATGGCAACGCGCTAAACAAATTGCTCCTGGCTGTTGGCGGACAGCTCCATCAGCCGCCAGGCAGCCTTGGGGTTGAGTTCGTTGCGGTCGCGGCACAGCACCCAGACGTAGTGCACCCGCATCACCTTCTCCGGATCGCCCTCGACGACCTGACTCTTCTGGTCCCGCACGCACATGATCTGTTGCGCCTGGAACGTGATAATCAGCACGGGTCCCTGCTCCATCACCTTGCCCATGGCCAGTTCGATGTTCTCGATGTCGAGGATCTTTGAGTCCAGGTACATGCCGGCCTTCCTCGCCTCCTTGATGGGCGTGGCGATAATGTTGAACGTGCTCTCAAAGCACCAGTCCTTCAGTATCTCCAAATCGCCCCGGACAATCGACTCCAGGATGTTGGGAATGATGTCCGTTTCGCAGTCGTGCAGGAAGTCCTTCTGATCGAAGCTCGGGTCGATCTTCACCAGCTCCGTCATCGTTTCGGACAGCTCCGTCTTCGAGAAGAGGCCGCCCATCACGTCGGACACTTTGTCGGTAAGTAGGCGGGAGGCACGGATCATGGGGTTCTCAGACTCGTCGTACTTCACCTTCCAGTCGAGGACCTTGTTCACGTAGGTATTGTTGTTCTTAAAGTTCTCCCACGACTCGTAGAACTTGGAGTCCTTGTGCAACTCCATGCCTGGCAATTGAGATGGTTAATGTACTTCGATCTCTTTAGGGGGTATAGATTAAGACCTACCAGTTGCTTCCGTGTTGGGCTCCACAACGCGATCGCTGTCGCTCATGTCCAGTTGGACGCGCTTGCGGAGCTGGAGAGGCGCACGGTAGACCCGGTTGTCTATGCTCGCGTTGTCCATCTCCTTCTTGATGATCGTCGTCGTGCTGGAGATGGCCTGGAAGGCACTGGACTGGCCCAGCTTGCCGCTGGTGTCGGTGATCGTGTCGCTGACGCCCTTGGCCTTCTTCGACAGCTCCTCGGTGACCTTCTTTGCCAGGTCCGACTTGCTGGCGTCGTCCAGGACATCGCCCACTCGCTCCTTGATGGCGCCCAGCTGCTCCTTCAGCTTGCTAGAAGACTTCTGCGCCTCCGATTCGACAATGTTGAACTTTTGGCGCGCCGACTTCAGGGCGTCCGACTCCTCTAGCTTCTGGGCCTCTTCGCGGAACTTGCGGATGTTGTCCTTGATCTCCTTGTTCTTGTCCATCTCCGACTTCATGTTGTCGAAGAACTGCGAGAAGAAGCCGGGCCTGCGACTTGGCGCGCTATAAAAGCGGGGCTGCGGGGTAAAGTCATGACTTAATGCGGGTGCAACCTGGGTTTCTAAAAGCCCAAGTCTGACCTGCTGCTGCTGCAGATTCTGCGACGTCTGCTGGAACGTGAAGAGACAGGCGCGATCCCGCGCAAGGGCAGCTATTCTGTACTGCAAATGGAAAAAAAACCATTGAAAGCTCGTCCGTTTTAACCTCGAAATGTGCACATGTAAGCGGTTGTCTCTGGGGCGCCAGTGTAGATCGGGATCTGAGGGAACCTACCATGGTGGGGATTAGGTGACCTTTCGCAGGGGATCCGACCGATGGCGAATGTTCGGGAGTGTGGCGTCAGAGGCTCTAAACTTTATGTAATTCCTGCCGCGAACCACGCACGTATCAGCGTCAGCTGTTCTCTTCGTTCAGCGCGCGCCTGTGTTGCAAAACGTCCGTTGTCCGTCGGCGATAGTTTGCGCGATAGTTCGATTCGTCGGTAGTCCGATAGTCCCGGGCCGATATCATGAGAGGCCGTCACAGCGCGCGATATTTGAATTGTGTGCGGGGATTGTTGTTGTGACGGCGTGTGGCGCGTGTCAGTTTTTGTAGTTTTAGGAATTTTTTTTCCTAGTTTTTATTGATGTGTCAAGCTTAGTTGCTGGGTTTTCGTATTATGTAAGGGCGCGGTTATTGGTGGTACTGGTTTATATAATACTGACAAGAATCGTCGTGGCAATTGGTTCAAAGAAGATCTATTGTCTCTTTGCAGTACTCCTGTTTTTTGGTGTAAAAAAATAAAGCTTTATAACGCTTAAAACATATCGATATGCTTGTAAGTCGAAACAAATATCGCTGCAGCTCTCCACCTGGCCACCTCTAGCCAGGAACCGTTAGTTGGCGCGCGCAGCTTTACAAAATTCCCAGAATTCCCATTCCGCTGAGATTGTTCTGTGCGCTTTGTAGATGAAGCCAGTTGTCTCCGGGACATACGAATTAACGTTTTTTTTTTGACTCTGCACCACGATTTAAAGCCCAAAACCGAGTTTTGTTACATGTACATTATTGTTAGATAAAGAAGTATCGCGAATACTTCAGTTGATTAAACCCGGCTTGGTTTTTGGTTGAGGATCCGTGGAAAGCAGAGAGAGCGGATAACGGTAACTTTCGAACCGGACTTTCGCCATGTTCCGCAGCAACTTGGAAGGCAGTGGCGCAGCAACAGTAAGTGTGAAGCACCCCCCTTTCACGATAAACCCTCCTACAAAGGGTTTCCTCTTCTGCTTGCAGGACAACTTTGCGGCATTCCACGCAAGAGGAGGACTCAACATGCTGGGCCTGCAGGACATGTACTTGGACACCAATGGCGCCAACTCGTCGTCGGCGACTCTCAGTCCGCCCAGCACCCCCCTGACGCCACTGACCCCCGACCCGCCGACTGCCCAGACGACGCATTTTCCCCTCCTGGCGGACAGCGCCGCCTCTGCCAATACGCTCCTGCTCCAGCGGCAGTACCACTACCACTTGCTGCTCCAGCAGCAGCAACAACAACTGGCCCTGGCGCAGCACCAATTGGCCTTGGCTGCATCGGCGGCGGCGAATCACCAGCGCAAGGACGAGATTGCTCGATCTTTGAAAATCTTTGCGCAGCTGACGACGGGCGCAGCAGGTGAGTGAGGAGAGGGACGAATAGCGAAATGGCGTCGTAGAAAACGGAATGGCAAAAGCAACGGGCGGGAGCGAGATGGCTGGCTGTACGAGTACAGTTAATCCAAAGTCATGGGCTTATTTCAAGGGGGGCTAAGAGAGCAACTGCGTTGCATTCCAATTGGTGCACACAGATTGTTTACTTTATTTGCATCCTATTTCCAATATTGCAAAGCTCTTTGAAGAAGCTTTTAATGTTTATTGAGTTATATTAAAGCAATTTTAAGTTTAT
The DNA here is from genome assembly GCF_014743375.2 of Drosophila subpulchrella. Taxonomy (NCBI): domain Eukaryota; kingdom Metazoa; phylum Arthropoda; class Insecta; order Diptera; family Drosophilidae; genus Drosophila; species Drosophila subpulchrella. The sequence continues at coordinate 4,042,892 of NW_023665577.1, forward strand.
TAGCGCTTTCCTAATCTCCCAAAGGATATGTACTTAATCAATTTAAAGATTTGAAGATCAAGTTAGGAGCAGTCTTTTTGTCGATTTTATTTTCTTAACTTTAATCAATTATATTCTCAGTTAACGAACGTTAAATCCTGAAACGGATTTATACAATTCCATTTTCCCCATATATTGTTCATCACCTAAAGGTCTGATACTCCCCTTTAATAAGTACATATATCCAACGCCTCTGACTTTTCGGTCGTTGACCTTCAAATCACTTGTGCTATTTCTTTTCCTAACACTCAAGAAAGCCATTTTGGTGTTTTCTCTTCTCCGCTCTGTTTACGATCCTCGAAATTTGCTTGTTCTTTTCTGCTTTATTCCGAAACTAACGTGTTTTCAACAGTGATGATCCATTTTAATTTTCTATATTCTATGCTAATATATGTTTGAACGGTGTTTAATTTTATTATATAGAAAAATGAAGAAAAAATGTACTTCATTATTTTAGTTATAGCATAACTTATAAAAATGGATAAACCAAAAAATTACCCATATTTCCATAGCTTTTTAAATGCACCAAAAGCCAACATCAAAATGTCTTGATCGATCTGAACGTCATAATAAAAAGCTTCCTAATTACAGAAAACTCGACTGGCTCCATGCACGATGTAATGCAGGAGTTTGCAACCAACGGCTATGTGAGCGATGACCTTGGCCGCTTTTCCTACGGGAGTGCTCCGCCTCAGGCGCAGACACCTCCGCCGGCTCAGCAGCAGCAGCCACAACAACAAGGAATGCACTTGCCAATGGGACGCAATCCTGTAATGCAATCCAATGGGGCCAACTTGATGTCCGTTGCCACACCACTGGCCTCCCAATGGCTGCACAACTACCGCGAGCAGCTAAACAGCGTGTGGAGAAACATGTCGTACACCAGTGCCGTGCAGGCCCAGGCACAAGCTACAGTTGCCATGTCCCCCAATCTTGGCATGGGAATGGGTCTGGGATTGCCCCTGCAGCCGGACCAGCTGCGCGGTGCTTCCAATCCCAGCAACAACAAGGTGCACAAGCGATACAACAACAACAACAAGGCCAAAGAGGTGAGTGGCCCTGATCAAGTTTTCAAGAAGGAAGTGGGAAGTATTAAATACAATTTCTTGTAAACTAACTTAACATGGAAATTGGGATTTTAAGTTATTATTTATTTATAAATTATTTAGTTAAGTCTTTAATATCAGTCTGAGGAATGAGTTCCAAATCAGAAAACATTTAAATGGTTTTTAAGTTAATGGCCACAATTTCCAATTGAACCATTTGCTCAGTACTTATTTATAAATTAATTTATAAACTGCTCTTGTTTCCCTATAAAGTCTTAAGATCATATCTTTTTTTCGAAAAATCAAAGCACGATTTGGTAATTCTGTACAGTTTTCCAACGATTTGGAACTTTCTATCTAAGATAAACCTGACAAATCCTTAAAAATCTACCTATTTTCCATTTTATAACATACATATTAAAATCTGTTTCCGGAACCCTTACAGATCAGCCGCCACTGCGTCTTTTGTGAGAATAACAACGAGCCAGAGGCGGTGGTCAACAGCCACGCAGTAAGAGACAACTTCAACCGAGTACTGTGCCCCAAGCTGCGCACCTACGTCTGCCCCATATGCGGGGCATCTGGGGACTCGGCGCACACCATTAAGTACTGCCCCAAGAAGCCGATTATCACTATGGAGGATGCCATCAAGGCGGAGTCATTCCGCCTGGCCAAGAGCAGCTATTACAAGCAACAGATGAAGGTTTAGAGAACACATCTGGCAGGAGCAGAGGCTCTGGCAGCTTTTGCAGCGTTTATATAGTCAGAAATATATATACGCGTTCCGATCGTAGCTGGATTTACCAGATAGATAATACATTTAAAAAGCGCCTGGCGCGTTCGATTTTATAGAGTTTTAGAGACTAATCTCGTGCCTATATTCCTTATAGTATAGTCAAAGAGCGATCACTCAAATCAATTCAAATTCAATTATTCGAAAATTTATGTCCGTTTCTGTGAAAAGGAAACCAATTTTGTAATGGAAGAGTACTCACAATATCGTAATATTTGTTCAATCGTCGTGGCCGATAGAAACATCTCACAATACTAGAGTTAACCGATGGAATTGGTCTGCAACAGGTCGCCCTCATTTTGTCAAATGTTCGTTTGCAGCCGAGTAAATTTCGATATATCTACAAGTGATATATAATCTGTACTAAATTTTGAAATAGAACACTTTGAATTTCGAACTGTCAATCGTAAAAAAATATTAGAATTTAATTTGAAGCTTGCTAAAGGAAAGAGCAAGGAACACTTTCGTTAAAATCGGCTACACTTACATTTTCTTTGTAAGTTTTTAAATTTTGACATTCCGCAGTTTTTCATAGGATAAGCGAATAATTTTTTTATTACATGTATCGCTGAAATTCATTCCAACACATATATCTATATAAATGTTATATATTTATTTCATCGTGTTCTCAATCCCCAAAAATGTAACTACAAAATTTATTAGATTATAATTTTTATATTTTTTTATAAAGATGTACATAACTGAAGTTGAAAAAATTCAATGGCGCAAGTGCCAAATAAAGGTTTAGTTTACATTCTAAGCGTACATTTCATTTGCCTGGTTTTGTATCTAGCTTCCGTCTCCCTCAGGGCGTTTCTCGAAGAGGGCCAGGAAGATGCCGTCGGTAAGATCGCTGTCCGGAAGAGAGTATAGGCAGTTCTTGCCTATCTTGGCGTACGCCTTGTCGCCCACATTGTTCCACTTGTTGCGCAGCGCCTTCTTGCAGCTGAGCAGCTTAAAGGATGGATTGAACTGTAGGCAGCGCTCCACCACCTGTTCATTCTCCTCCTTGTAAAGCGAACAGGTGCAGTAGGCGATCCGTTTAACGTCCGGAAACGCGCTCATTGCGTGCGACAGGATCTTGATCTGCAAACCGGCCAACTGGTACAGCCGCCTGTCGTCCTTTGGCTCGTCGGTCACGGTGATGCGGCTCTGCATTCCGCTGCCAGTGCAACTGGGGTCCACCAGGATGTACTCTACGCCCGGAAACCGCTCGGGTACTGCAAAAGGTATATGGTTTTAATCGGGTAATAACTAAATTGCCAAGAACATACAGAATTTCAGCACGTCGCCCATAGTGGGGGACACAATCTCGCAGCCAGCCTGCTCGGTTATGTCGCACAGGGCACTGTAGCGTTCGGCGGACTGCTCCACGGCGTAGATGACTCCCTTGTTCTGCATCACGTTGCACAAGTGCATTGTTTTCATGCCCGGAGCTGCGCACATGTCCAGCACAGTTGCTCCCACCGGCGGAGCCAGTAGCTCGGCGGCCAAACACGTGGCCTTGTTCTGCAGTATAAACTTCTTGCTGCGCACCAACTCATGGCGGGTCCAATAGCTCCCTTGCTTGGAATGGAAGACGAGCACGCCTTCCACATGTAAGTCCGTCATGAATTCGTCTTCCTCTAGGGCCTTTACGGCTGCCAGGAAATCGTCGTAGCTTGCGTCCGCCGGCAGTTCCTTGCGACGCCACTCCTCGCCAGCCAGATACTCCAAGGCCTCCGCCAAACTGAACAGATTCGTGTTGATGCGCACATAGCGGGGATTGCGTGCTATTTGGGTGAACAAAAGACAAATAAAATCAGCGTTTAAAAGTGTGTCAATGTAAGATTTATTTAAGGTAGTATGGGGTTACTGATTCTTTAAAAGAATTGTATGACTTGAAATTGTTTGGTTTGCAAAGATGGTTTTTGTTCTTTTTGTATAGGCCCAAGTAGCATGTGGGCAACTTAAGTTACTGCTCCTTCTTGTCCTCTTCATCTTCGGTCTCTTCCTCCTCATCCTGCTCCACCGGCTCCAATGGTGGTGGAGGCTTCTCGCGGAAGGCCTTGAGCACGTACATGGCCACCACCAGGTTTACGACCAGGACAGCCGTGAGCACGGACCAGCAGTTGACCGTAAAGACGTCCAGATGGGGAAAGGACTCCTGCAGCCAGCTGCGCACGCCGTAGAAGCCCAGGAAGGGCAGTGTGAACATAAGGACACTGTAGGCCAGCAGCCAGAGGAAGACCTCGGTGCTGGTGTCCTCCTCCTGGGGATACTGTTCCACCGGAGGCTCAACTTCTGCAGCAGGCTCATCGATGGCGGCTGCCACCACCTCGGCCTGCTGTTTCCTGTTCTTTTTGCCCATCTCAGCCTGCTTATACTGCTAGTTGGTGAAAGGTGAACCTGCCTTTTCCCTGGAATTCGGATTCTCCTACTGCCGCCTGTAGTTTCTCCTGGTAACTTCGCACCGTTTGCACGGGTCTGCTTTCGCCGTTCAACTGCTTTCGGCCGAAGATAAGTTCGGTGACCAAAACCTTGGCCAAACAGGGCTCCAGACCGGGGTTATCCTTGAGCAGTCCCGATTCCTCGATGGCCTTTTCGACGGCAACACGATTAATGCTATAACGTTTTAGCACCGCCTGCAAGCTGCCAACACGCTGCAAGTGCGAAAGAGGGAGGGAGAAAAGTGATATATTCGCCTGATTCTTGGCCCGGAGGTCCTGGCCACTCACTGCATGCTTCTCCTCGGATATCAGGGCCTTGATGGACTTCTTCTGCTGCAGCGCCGTCTTCAGGATCTTGGCGGTCGCCCGGTATTGGGTGGGAACTTTCACGGAATGCGCCCTTTTGCTCATTTTCGTCACGTGCACGTGTATGCGTTGTTTGCGCTAGAGGTAGCCTGGTCACTCACGACAGTATCGATATATCGATTGTTTGGCCTGTGGCGTTCACCAAAATAACGTGATCGGAGATTGCTCTTTCATCAGTGATCGTGTCCTTTTCCAATACAGCATTGCCAGCGCAAAAATTTCTGTATAAATCGGGTATAGTTTGAAAAGTCTAACTACATTTATGTAGCTGTTGAAACTTGCAATTTAAAATGAAAGAAATATTTATTTATTCAAGATAAAAATTATGTCTCACTAAGTTGAACGTGCATGCATAACTCGAATTTTTTAAAAACAAATGTTTGTTTGTACATCTACAAGTGCAATATCTTTAAAAAAAATTTAATTTGCATGAAAAATTGTTATAAGGTATAAGTTTCTTTCCGTTTTTGGGAATAACAGAGTATAAAAACTACAGTAGTAGATTCTTGAATTCGTCCTGCACATTCTAAACGGTTTCTAACGCCGTTTTAAAACTTCATCTAAATTGACCAAAAGATTATTTTTAAGATAAATATATGTCAATGAAAGTGTCACAACCTACATTTGTACATATGTATGTGAATACATATAAAAACATTTAACAAGAGACAATTTTTTTCTATGTATCTACATTGTACATATACTATAATTTTTACTTGGCTGAGAATCGAGACATGGAAATTCAACTTTCTTTTCTTGTTGTCTAAAACCTTAGAAATTCAAAATAATGGGGTTTCCGCTGTTTTTCTTTTTAAGAAATCTTTTTTTTTTTTAAAAACGTTGACCAAACTATGTAAGTAATGTTTAAATATTACGTAAATGTTTTCGTGTGTGACAGCACCTGCATATCTACATACATAAGTTAATTGTTTTTTCATTATCCACACTTAAAAAATGTCTTTTTTTGCTTACAAATTGGCAAATACAAGGATATTACAAATTTTGAAAAAATCAGTGAACAACATTTTCAAATTTTAAGAAAAACATTGAACATTAAAGTTTAATATGAACATTTTTTTTTCAAAAAATATAGTATAATTTGTTTTTGTTCTTTATTTAAAGGAATTATTCATAATATATTGATAAAATATTTGAAAACAACTGGGCTGTAAATTAGTCATTCGATTTAATAAAAATGTTTTTAACTAAACAAATGAGTAAAAGTTTAATATTCTTGATGTCTTATAAATGAACCTTTCCTTAAAAAAATGAAACTAAAACTGGTCAGATAACCATCATAGGAATGTGATCCTAAAGCGAGTCGGCGAAGTCAAAAGGGTCAAGACACCCGGAAGGATGCATGATGGATGTGGGGATGTGGAGGATATTTTTTTGTTCCCTCTCGCCAGAATTTGGCCCAATTAAATTCGGTTTTTTTTTAAAAAAAAAAAGCACGCCTCCCTCCCCAAAGACACAAAAAAACAAGAGGCGCCGGGAACAAAAAACCGGAATCGAGAGCGCGAGAGCGGGAGAGAGGGCCAACTGCACACATAAAAAACATAAACAAGCCTTTTTTAATATGTGCGAGAGAGAAAAAAGCAGAGAACAAGAGAGACTCCCTCCCTCAACGCCACTACTGATTATTGAAAAAACGCGCTCTTCGCAGTGATTTTTTTTCAGTTTTCGAACGAACGCGAACACGAACAGTTATTCTTGCTCCTCCTCGCTGCTTCTGTTTCTGTTTTTTGTGTTTGCCGCGACGTAAACAAGCGAAGAGCGGAGCTTACGCCCCCTCCGCCCCCACGCCCCCTCGCAACGTGCTCTGCTCGTTGTAATTGCAATTAAGCGCTGTCACTCGCCGAAAAAAAAGACAAAATTCGGGAGTCCGAAAAGGTTGACAAAAAAGGGCAAAAAAAGCACAAGTGCAGAAAAAAAAAACAGAAACTTGCGAGCGCGTGTGTGTGAGTGCTGGTGTGCGTTGGTGTCTGTGTGTATATTTTTGGCGTGCGCGGCCATTTTTTCTTGTTGCCACTCGGGGTCTCTTCTGCGTGCGAAAGAGAGGCCCGATCCACCGCGAAGAAGAACGTAGCAAACTACGCAAATCCCCACTAAATTCGCTAATTTGCGGGAAATAAATCAATCGCGGGAGGCGCCGAGAAACAAACAAAACGTACGAAAATAAAGTGCCGCAAACCACAAACCAGCGTGCTTGTGTGTGTGTGTGCTAAAGAGGTGAGCACACCCACCCACCCACAATCCATCAGCGAACACGTGCTCCAAAATATCAACAAAAGTTGGCCCACAAATAAGAAAAAAAAAAGAGGGGAAAAACTGCAACGGAACCGAACGCCGGAACACAAAAGGCACTTTCAAATTGGTTAGTACTTTACGATGCACGAGCATGTTTTATTTATTTGCCTTATTGGACAAACACACTTGGCGTTTGAGACTCGAGTGTGTTTGTTGCTCTTTCCCGCGCTCAAAGCACAGTGGAATTTGCTACGATAATTCTGGAATCTAGGACATTTGAATAGTGGACTCGGGCAAAATAGGTCCCTAAATAGAGTAAAAACATGTAATATTGTGAATATCCCTTCGACATATATTTGTTTAAGTTATTCTTGCTTCCAAAAGAAGTCTCCAATTTTAAAAATTGTTTTGTAAGTAGGTTCAGGTGATATAAACCCCAAGACTGGGGCTTTATATTTTAGTAGAGTACACGTTTAGCCCTATTATTTTTTACTTTTTCCAAAATTGTGTTAATATAAATTTGATTGTATTTTTACCAAATTTGATATTATTTTTACAAAAATGATCAAAAAGAGTTTTAACCTCAATGAATTATTTTAAATGAATTTCAAGTTATACACTTTATTAGTTAATATTTATTTATTTCCCATATATCTCGCTCAAAACAGAAAAAACGAAAAATAACTTTTTATACCTCTATGTGTTGTTCCAAGAAAACTTTTACATTTCCGTCAAACAATCTTTTCATAATCCAAACTTTTTAAATTTTTTTTTATGTTTTCATTTTAATTGTTAAAAATTGATTGAAGTAAAATATGGTTAAGTAATATTTTTTTACAATTCATCATCGTAAAAATATTGTAAAACGTATAATGTCATATTAACAATTTTCTTTGTACGTTTCAATCAAAAATAAATTGAATTTAAAAAAGGTTATCAACAAATTTTTTTTTTTAATTTCAATGAGGGGGCCTGTTTTGCCCCACTGTCCCGCTGGTCAAATATTTTGAACATTTTTACCACATATTCTCTCTCTTTGCAGAAATAATGTACATAAAACACTTTGTTGGCCAAATGTGACTGTCAACAAATAATTAAGCTAGAATAATTTGAAAACCATTTTCGCAAACGTGCTCCATTATTTGACCATCCGTTTTGTCGCTTGTTTGACTTTAATGTTCGTTCCCATTCATTCGGTGGCGGTTTTTTTTTATGTTTGTGTGACGTTGTGTCTTTTTTATCTTCCACTTTTTTTTGTATTCATCCAAATATTCGCTTCTTTTTTTCGCACACATGTCGCCCCCAACCAGAAAGAGAGGGGGAATGAGAAAGAGAGCGGTCCGAATTGCGGTTATTGCGCTGTTTTTGTTGCTGTCCGCCCGCTCGTTTGTTTATGTTGCTCTCGTGCTCGCTCTTCTGCTCTCTTTTGTTTTCAGCTGCTCGCGCTCAATTAATTTTCGTTGATTCGTTTTTTGTGTGTAGTGTAGGTTTTTTGTGTATACCATTTTATTTATATGCTTTTTGGGCTTCTCTTTTTCTTTTTTCTGTTTCGGTTTTTTTTTGTTTTTTGGGGGGTTTTTCTTTATGTTGTATTTTTGGGGCCTGCCCGATTGCCCGTTTATTTATTCCCCATTTGCATTTATCAGGTTGAGTGTCCGATTTTCCGTGTTTCTAGATCTGTAGTTACACGATTATGATTCCGGCTTCTGTTTTTTTTTTTTGTTGGTCGCCACTTTCGCTGATTCTTTTATTGCAATTGCTTGAGCGGCAAACAATTGTTTGTTTGTCGCCCCGTCTCTCTCTGAATGTGCGCAACAAGCGAGTGGCGCGTCCTTTTTTATTTGCATTACATTACCCTCCCCCTCCCCGCCCCTCCCCCTCCCACTCCATGGAATTCCTTCTGCCATGCTGTTCAATTGTCCAACGTCAGCACTAACAACTACAACAAAACCGGTTTTTTGACCAGGCAGGAAAAAAAAACGAAAAAAAAATAAAACCAAAAATTGAATTTACCTCTGACGTCAACTCCCACCCGACCAAAAGGTCGCAATCAAATTCGCGCGCGAAACTTACACTTACACACCATAGTTCTAGGTTTATTTTCCCATAACAAGATAATAGGTTTTATTCTGGCGGTGGCTTTATGTACATGTTCTTGTTTTATTACTGAAATAGCTCTTATAGTTTTGCACATTAATAAACAGATTTAGCTACCTATAAAACATATCTAATTGCTCTATTTTTTCTTATTACTGTTGGCCATACAATTTGATTTCAATTAAAAGATTAGTTTAAGTTAAATAATCGTTTCAGTTAAAAAAACGAAATGTTTAGTTGATTAAATTAGATTTCCTTTAATATCCTTTAAGACCATGCCTCAATGATTAAATGGACATAAAGCTATTTTCTTTTTTCGTGTAAGTCCTCAAAATTAACATGTTTGTTTAACATTTTTTTTTTTAATTGAAAATATAAATTCTGCCTAATCTTTTTTGCGTATGTCTAAATATTTCCCAAAGCAGATCTAATTATTTACGGGGCTCTAGGAAGAACATAAACCGCTGAGATGATAGGTATTATAGTCAGAGACTAAATCTTTTATTTCATATTTTGTATGCTCAACAGATATTTTACAGTACTCACAGAGAATAGTTTATGTTTTTATTTTTCTGCGTATGTGTCACATTTTTGGTAAACTGATTGACTTAAATCATTTAAAAACTTTCAAAACAGTTGTTTATGGGTTGTCAGTATTATTCGCTGAATAAATCTTATTCACACATTTTAATCAAACAAGATCATAGTTAATCAACTTTCCTTGTTGAGTAAACGACCTACATTTTTTAAAATAAATTGATTAAATTAACAAGTATTTTGTAACAAATAGTGCCCAACACAGCTAAAATCAATATTTAAAAATTCTGCATAATTTCAGCAGAATTTTTTGACAGTTTTTGAATCTCTAAATCATTTCCGCTTTCGAGTTAGATATGTTCGAGTTCTTAGAATGCAATCCGCCAATCGGTTTTACATTTCATTGAAGATTAGACCCAAAAAACATCAACGGTGGTTTATCATAAGCCTACAATGAAAAAATGTTGATATTAATTTGATAAAATTTACAAATATTTTTTTTACCAATCTGAATATTTATAAGCTTGGTTCCTGGTTCGGCATACAGGAAGTTTTCAAAATTCTGAAAAATTTCAGAAGAATTTTCTGACTGTTCTTAAATATCTAAATCATGTCCGCTTCCGAGTTAGATATGCTCGAGTTCTCAGAATTTAATCTACAGTTTTATATACTGTTTTAAATTTTTATTTGAATAAAAGTTATAAAATTTTTAATTTCTTAGTCAATCATTTTGGCATTTCATTAAAGATTAGACTCAAAAACATCAATGGTCCTTATAAGCCTACGAAAAAGAATTTTGAATTTTGTATTTGATACAATTAACAAATCTTTTCAGCTTCCAGGAACTTTTCAAAATTCTGAAAAATTTCAGCAGAATCTTCTGACAGTTCTTGAATATCTAAATCATGTCCGCTTTCGAGTTGGATATGTTCGAGTTCTCAGAATTCAATCTGCAGTTTTATATCCTGTTTTAAATTTTTATTTGACTTAAAGTTATAAAATATTTAATTTCTATGTCAATCACTTTGGCATTTCATTAAAGATTAGACTCAATAACATCGTTTTTTTTTTAACAATCTGAATATTTATAAATTCAGTGCCTGGTACAGCTTTCAAAAACTTTTCAAAATTCTGCGAAATTTCAGACAGTTTTCGAATATCTAAGCCGTGTCCGCTTTCAAATTAGATAATTTCGAGTTCGCAGAATTCAATCTACACTTTTGTATCCACTTTTCCATTTGTTTTTATACCATTGCAGAGGGTATTATGATTTCAGTTAGAAGTTTGCATCGCAGCGAAAAAGACGTTTCCGACCCCATAAAGTATATATATTCTTGATCAGCATCACTAGGCGAGTCGATCTAGCCATGTCCGCCTGTCCGTCCGTTTCTACGCAAACTAGTTTCTCAGTTTTAAAGCTATCGGGCTGAAACTTTTCCAAAAGTCTTCCTTTTTTTGCAGTTAGTATAGTATTACTATATCTCATAGCTCCCATGAGAATAATCGGAACATTTTTTTTTTTAATTATATCTTTGGTGTTTTTTTAACATATTACCTCCTACGCTTGGAAATAACATTTTTTAATTAGTTCTGAATTTCGAATTTAATTTTTAAAAAATCGGACGACTATATCATATTGCTGCCATAGGAACGATCGGAAAATTGGTGGGAAAATAATATGAAACAATTATAGCTTCGGCGGTTTTTGACATATTATCTTATACTATTCTGAATATAATTTTTTGTATTTTTGAGAATTTCGAATTAAATTTATACAAACTTCGACTTGCTGAAGTTAACTTCCTTTCTTGTTTAGTTAAAGTTTCAAAATTCTTAATTTCCCGCCAATCATTTTGGCACTTTAGTAAAGATTACACCCCAAGAAGATCATTGGTCCATCGAGAACTTAGCTGTGCCGCCCCGAAAAGTGCCGGAGATGTAGTTGCATTCATTTCTCGAGGTTGTTGACACGTTCCGTTGGCGCCCCTGAGTTTTTTTTTTGTTTTTTTGCCAGCCCATCACCAGTTACCTCCCCACAGAATAACCGCGATTTCGGCTCTTCAGGCCAAAAGCAATTCCATTTCGCTTTCCATCGTGTTGTCACCAACAATTTCTGGCCGCAAGCGCCTTTTTTGTTTATCTTGTGATTTTTTCTGTTGACCAACTCTTTTTTGCCCGGCATTGTTATTAATTATTTTCGCTTTTTGCGCTCCATTGGCAACTTTTTTACTGGGTTGAGCAGTTGCTATATCTTCTTCGGTCACTTTTTGACTTTTGTTCCAGAGCGCAGCACGTTTAATTCACAAACAATTAATTAATTCATGCACATTTATGTTAATGTGCAGAAATTAATGTACCCAAAGGCGGGGAGTAGAGGCGGCAAGGTGGCGGAATCGAAAAGTAGTTTAAGCACTTGTGCCGACTGGGCACAAATTTGTGAATTCAAGAATTACAATATTTCTGTACTTTCAGCACAAAAACGCGTCGAGTTGTGTAAGCCCGCCAGTGGGGTGTCGACTTCCCGACGACGAAGACCAAACCATCGCTCCCATCCACTTGCCCCTCCCGGATAGGCTGAGTCCGCTGCCCACCACGCCCCAAGCTGGACGCTCGCACCATCGCCTACCGCCCTCTGACCCTCGGCGGCCACCAGACGCCGCTTATGGCCGAACTGCCGACGGCGCCGAACGGCGTCCCCAGCGGCGATTACCTGCACCGCTCCATCGACCAGCTGCGTTCCCTGGGCCACCTGACCACGGCCCAACTGGTCCACGACTACAAGCCCTTCAACATCAGCGAATTCCGGCAGAATGTCGCCGAGCGACTGGACTACTCCCTGAAGAACGGCCTGGTGCAGCACCAGCAGCAAATGGTCATGGAGCAGCAGCCACATCCCGATCCGCAGCAGCAGCAGCAGCACCTGCACCACCCCCAGCAGCAGCAGCAGCAGCATCCGCCCCAGCTGAAGGTCAGCTACAGCGCGCCCAACTCACCGCCCACGCCCCACGAGCAGCAGGAGCAGAAGGTGAGTGTCTAAGTCTTAGGATTCCAGGAAAAACATTAAGGAGTATCAGATATAAAATAGCTTTTCAAGGAAATATATTTTAAAGTCTCGCTGTAATGCACTTATTCTGAAACCCTAAAAGACCTAAACAAATATTATCATAATTAAAGAATAATACATACTTACATTGTACATATTTCAAAAAGGCCCTGTGAGTAAACACTCACTCGGTCTTTAATTTTAAAATATGTGTTATCTCTCTTTAAAAAAAAACAACTTTAAACATTGGTTTAAAAATTTAAAATGTGTAATTTTTTTTTTTTTCAAGTTTAAACTTTGTTTTATAATTTTAGAAAATGTTTTATCTATGTATATTTATAAAAAAAACAAGATTAAATGAGTGGACTTTATTGCATGCGCCCACAACATATTTCCTTTCTTGATATTATGGTTTGTTTAAATTAGTAAAATAAACGTTTTCAATATTTTATCTGAAGATCCCCTTGCTTTAATTGTAGAAAGGCAATTAGTAATATTTAATATTTTCCAGTAAAATTATTCAAAACCTCTTATATCATATGTAAAAGTACTACATTTTTATTACATTTTCTACAAAATCGATTTATCTTTTTAATTTAAGCTAAAGTAATTACTTAATATGTTCGAGATACAAATCTCTTGAAATAATTCAACACCATATCTTGTTCTTTAATTTTATTTAATAATATAATATTTAAAATGTTACTTTAACAAATATTGACGTATAACGGTTTATTTATTTTCAGTATGACCCGAGTCGATCGCCGCCGCGTCAGCAGATGAGCAGCGCGAGCGGGAGCGGCAGCAACGGATCCTCGCCGGAGGAGGAGGGTCGTCGGGGCGACGGCGACCAGGCGAAGCCCTACAAGTGCGGTTCGTGCAGCAAATCCTTTGCCAACTCCTCGTACCTGTCGCAGCACACGCGGATCCACCTGGGGATCAAGCCGTACCGCTGCGAGATCTGCCAGCGCAAGTTCACGCAGTTGTCGCACCTGCAGCAGCACATCCGCACGCACACGGGCGACAAACCGTACAAATGCCGGCACGCCGGCTGCCCCAAGGCCTTCTCGCAGCTCTCCAATCTGCAGTCGCACTCGCGTTGCCATCAGACCGACAAGCCGTTCAAGTGCAACTCCTGCTACAAGTGCTTCGCCGACGAGCTGACCCTGCTGGAGCACATTCCCAAGCACAAGGACTCCAAGCACCTGAAGACGCACATCTGCAGTTTGTGCGGCAAGTCGTACACGCAGGAGACCTACCTCCAGAAGCATCTGCAAAAGCACGCCGAGAAGGCGGAGAAGCAGCAGCACCGGCACACGGCCCAGGTGGCTGCCCACCAGCAGCACGTCCCGGCGAGTGGGATCGGCTTGAATTTGCAGCGCCAGGCCATGAACGATGTGAATGCCGCCTATTGGGCGAAGATGGGGGCGGACAGTGCGGCGGCCTCGCTGGCGGAGGCCATTCAGCAGCAGTTGCCGCAGGCCGCTGGTCAGCCATACGGCAACTTCGCCTCCCTGCAGCAGCAACACCAGCAGCAGCAACAGGAGCTGCTGCAGCAGCATCATCAGCGATTGGCGGACACGCCAGGTCACTCGCACAGTCCTCACGAGGAGGCCGCCGGCGAGGATCTCGTTCTGCGTCAGTCCACGCCCCAACATCACCTCCATCAGCAGCAGCAACAGCAGCAGCAGGCGCAGCAGCAACAACAGTCGCATCACCAACCGTCTCCCGGATCTTCAGCCTTCACTCCACTGTCAGCCACAGTGCCGCCACCACCTCCGCCACATCTTCAACAGCATCGCGGACCTCCGGCGGCCACCGCCGCCTATCTCTATCAGCAGAATGCGGCTGCAGCAGCGGCCGCTTTTCCCACGCAGCTCATCTCGCTGCACCAGATCCGCAACTATGCCCATCAGCCAGGAGCCGCGGGCCTCATCGCTGGCGATCACCTCACCCTGGGCCTGAGTGCTGTGAATGCCACCAAGGAGAAGGCGCAATAGTACAGGCCAGGTCGTGGCCAAAAGAGGCAGCAACGATGACATTAGCTTAAGGTCTCCGTTTAAACTGGTATGGATTCAAAGGGCAGGAAACTCTACTGTTGAATCCATATCAATTGAAACACTCCAAGTATAAATAAGTTACGCTTAGTTAGGCGAAAGTTGGCAGTGGTTTTGGAGCTGGGATTGTAATTGGTTTCCTTAAGCCTCTCCCCGAAACACGAATGAAATCAAACTAAGCCAAAAGTTGTATACGATTCAGCCAAATTCAACTCCATCACTGCCTAAACCCATAAGGAAACCAACTGCAATCCTTTCTTCTTCCGCCCTTCTCAACTAGAGTTTTAAGTATATTATATCTAGGTCAACTCAGGATTTTCTACGCGATATTTATGCCCCTCTTTTAACTATCTATAAGCCAAATTCAATTTAAAACTCTGAACTATTTGAATATGTCGATTTTAAATAGTTCACGTTTTTAATATCAGCCAGGAGCCGTACAAAGTACGGCGATAGAAATAAGTGCTAAATATGTATTTTATAGTGTACATAGAATTATGTGAAAGTGTGCTGTACATTTAAACGTATCAACCTAGCTGTAGGGCCCTAGATACTTTCTAATTTATCAACTAACTAGTAGAATAAGGATATTTTCTACTTGTTAGGCAAGCTTAGAGAGAAATCGATTTGAAAATGTAAAATTCAATCAATAAAGCTTAAACTTATTTATAAAATAATTACTTTGGTGTTTTAAACCTTCCGCAAGATTTGCATTTTCACTGGCGAATCTAAGCGGATCGAATTTATGCAACGATCCAGAAAAACGCAACCTAATCCGCTTAGCAACCTTAAGAAGAGACTCTTTGTGCCCGAGGCGACATAAGAGATTTATGTTCACCCCATATAATCTGAGTATCCACAGGGAAATGTAGGGCTACGATCGCATCGAAGTCTGTCTTTAAATTTCTCCCAGCGGCAGCTGCTGTTTGGCTTAAGACGTGACAGTGGCGTAGTTTGAGGGGCGATTCGAGGGGGTCAACCCTCACTAAAAGTGCCCGTCGAATTCTTCCCTCGATTCGAAATGGCTGGCTACGCTCTGATGGCGAATAATGATTGATGACTGATTGAGTCTTCGAGATTTTCGGCTGATCGACGCGGAGATTAATGGAAATGATTCATTTGGCTTGATTCGCATTGAGTTCCTTTCAGCATGCTTTTCATAAACGGGTATGGGTATTTTATACCTGATATAAAACTAGTTCATCCATTGCCGCATCTTAAAATTGGAGTATTCTTCAGCAATCACGACTTGCAACTTCAGATCAGAAAATCTACTTAACAAATAAGTAAATCAAAACTTCTTGGATAACTGAATGCTGATGATAGACCTATAGAGATTCAAAGACCTTTGATGGATTAGTAAACCGATATTTTTATGGAAGACAAAGGAACTTTAGAGTTTCATCCACCTCTAGACTGTATATATAAAAATATCAGACAAAAGCGAATTTCATAGCTAATTAATAAAACAATAAATTAAAAAATCCCACACAAAAACCAGTTTAAGTTGTTAACAGGTGCTTTTTTCTTTATTATATGTTCTCTCTTTATTTATTTATGTTTTTTCTTTTTCGCCTGCGACTTTGCTGAGCACAGCGTTTGAATGGAATTATAAATAGCAGCAAATTGTGTTAAACACACAAAAAAGTAAAATGCTTTTAATGATCTTTTTATGCCGCAAATAAATAAGAAATAAAATCGCCTAAATGGCTCATAAAAATTGGCCAGACAAAGGGGATTGTTGGATTGTTGAAAAAGACACCCACAAAGAGTTAGGGAAACGACAATGAAGTTGATAGAGATATAAACTCCCTAAAAGGATTTCAGCCAATTGTCTTTTTGTCAACAAAGATCGCTGTCTTTTGCCAAAGGTTGTGCGAATATTCGGCACGATCCTTTGGCGAACAAGGATAAAGACGCCCTTGAGGAGGGCACAAGGATCGCTGGATCGCTGACAATAAACCAACAAATCATCAAAGCCGAACTGGAAAACACACCGCAGAGGACAAAGACGGGGACAAAGGGATTGCCGATCGATAATCGATCATTTGGCAGTTGTGCAAAATGCAAAACAAAGGCCACAATGCAAAAATGAGGCGAAGGGGGCATCTTTTTAGCACATCCGAACCCTTTACCTCGAGGGCTCTACAACCCAATGTTTGCCAATAATTTAATTGATAAATGATTTGATTTCTGCCAGCGATCGTCATCGATCATAGGTAGCATTCACGCATTGAAGTCTCTCCATCCGAGCCCTGTCTACTCGCGATTAGCATATCAATGCGCATTATTATAGATGCACTAATGATCATGGGATTGTAGTTTGGTGGTTATTGTCCCGCTGCCCGATCTTCGGGGTGCCTTCTCTGGGTTTGTCTTGTCTCTGGGTGCTGAAATCATCACGATTCTCATCAGGCTTTGTTATGCTAACTATGAGAAAAAATGTGGCCGAGGATCTTCTCTGTCCCGTCAGGGTCCTTGGGCCTGGGACTGTCACTTTTACTTGCAGCTTGATCGATATGATAATTAGAATGCAGTGCCCGAGGCAAGGTCTCTTCCTTGAGAGAGGCATCTGTCTGAGACTTTTTTGAGTTCCTCAGCAAGGTCACTGAAAAAACTTGGGCGGATCAGGGATGCTTCTACAATCTTGATATATTGAGTTGCTTAAAAAAGTTCCCTCTTTTATCCGAATGGGTTAGAATAGATAAGTTTAAAATACTTAAAGGCACCTTTACTCTTTTAACTACGTAGTTTTTACTATGATTTTGTAAACTTTTTTTTTAGCGACACAGAAGAAATTCTGACGTTCTCATCTGAGTTGAAAATGCTCTTAAAAATAGAAAGACATTTTTGAAGTTGAAAATATTTTCATTTTGCTCAAACCAAGTTGAATTGGCGGTACTTACATTGTAAATATATCTCAACAAATACTCTATTTGTCCAGTTAGTAGTGTACACTTAACAAAAAGTTGATAAATATACTCAATTTAACTTTTCTCTTCTCACCATTTTGTTCTAATATTGAGAACAATGATACCAAAAATGTACTTACACGGTTTTTAAGAACGAATGTTCTCAATTCAAGAACAATGTACTTGAATAATTCTCTCTGTGAACGTTAAATAATTTGAGGCTTAGCGCTATTTGATAGTATATAAGTGCTTTTAATATCATATTTATTCAAAAAGTACATTTAGCTATTAAAAATCTATATCTGTTTAATCATTATAATTATAATCATAATAACAAGTCTCATTTTAATATAATATTTATTCACAAAATTCATCTAACTATCCAAAAACTTCACGTTTTAAATTCCAAACACAAAGTATTTGCTTTTGTTTGGTATTATAACTTCCCTTTTGCTTTTCTTCCAGTGCAACGCAGTCCATTTTTTCACTATTGGGAAGGGCATTATGCAAACGACTTTCATTTGAATATTGTCTATGATTTTTCAATGCCAAGAGATCATTTCGGTGCTGCAGAAAGGCGTCATCAAAGCCATCAATAGATTTATGGTTTCTAAACTCCAGACCCGAAATCAAAACACACACCCAGGCAGTTCGGTTAGGGAGGGAGAGATAGAGATAGGATCCGACCATCAGGGGTTGCACACAAAACATCCGGATCGCCGAAAGAAAAAACCTTTCACCCCAGAGAAGGTCCTCTTCTTTGCATAAGAAAGGGATCCTTTCTCTATCCTAACCCGTTCGCGAATGGCATTTAGTCGGTTCGGCATTCAGCAATTCTTCTGGATAAACTATTTATGAAATTATTAGACAATGCACACAATATGCGGATACACTCCACCGATTAGCCCGGGGCTCGAGAACTAAGGATCGAAGTGGAGTGGAAGGTGTGTATGTTTTTCCCATAACTTCTTGTTCCTGTGGCATTTGCATTTTGGCCTCTTTTCTCCAGCTCCTCGCCAAATATCGCTTTGTGCTCCGCGGTATTGTTCGATTCTAATAAGGTGCGATATTGTGAAATTTGATGCGATTTTCGTTAGCTATTCTTATATCCATATTTGCACCCTTTGGCTGGTTTGGTATTATATTCGCACACTGGATCTGGAGGGCACACTCTGTTGAGGTATTGTTGAGGTTTCTGGGCCCGTGTTTGGATTGATTTCCCTTTATCATTTCGATTGTTATGTAATTGATACTTAAGCGAGTATTGGCATATTGGCAAAAAAGGTTTGAGGCTCTTAAATTGAATGTTTCTATGCCGAGTTTGTGTGCAAATGTCTGAAGATATGAAAGAGTTAAGAGTTTAATAAACATTTGCATTGGTTTAATACCTAATATCAGATGTCTAATGTTGATCTATGAATTTAAGGGAAATTTCTGTTGTCTATTCCTACGCCCTACTTACAAAAAACTAGTTTTACTGACGCCCTACTAACTACGAAGACCTCTAATTAAGGAATAACAGATGTTGGATAAGGGTTTTACATTTTCACGGATTGTAATTCCTTACCCAGTTATACCAAATCTTTTTTTAAAAGTTCCGACTGAAAAATAGATTCATTTTAGTTTGATTATAGTTTTTTTTGCGATTAAATTTTTTTTACTTAAAACCATTGGTAACAGCATTTTAATCACTATTACATTTTTTCCATGAATTTATCTTTTTTTAGAACTCAATCAAAAAGTTTCGTTCCCAGGGTATAATTGTTATCAAAAAGGCTTATCAAACACTTAACAATGTTTACAATTACTCAGCAAAACCCCAGATTTTTTTCTTCCTCCATTCAGTTACAATTTACAATTAAAATCCTCGACACCCAACACGTGTTAAGAATCGTAGAAACAATTTTATTTAAAAGACAAAAAATAAAAATTAACTGCGTAATTGAAAGAATGGAAGTGGAGAACTGGATTTCCCACTGATATGGCGCAATAACAAAAATTTAATTAACATTTTCGCACCGCCTATCACAGAAAAAAAATAAGCTTGAAAAAAGTACCAAAAAAAAAGGATAAAAAACTACAGTAACAAGACTTCAGATGACGATCCTTTTCATGAAATACAAAGAAAAAAACTTGTCACACGGGATTTCAATATTCAAAATAGGAAAGATGAAAAAACGCGGCAAAAAAGCGGAACTCTGTCCAATTATAAACGACTTTTTTCGGTAGTCAAGCATAAAAAATTAGGGAATCGAAAAAAAATGGGTTAAAAAACTGATGAGCCCGATAGGGGCTGCAAGGATGAGCATGCATCCTGATGATTTTTTTCTTCACTTCGTTTTTGGGTGCGGACAAAAAAAATCACCCAAAAAAGTATGCAATGGGCGGCATTTGGTTACCTCATTTGAATATTTGGCGCTGGAAATTTTCTCACGATTTTTTTGTCCTCCCTGCCGGGCTACCCACAAGGCTCAAGACATACTGGGCTCAGGGTGACGATCAAGGATAAAAAGGACGATCGCACAAAGACGCAAGAGCAGACTGCAGAAGACAAGGAGTGAAAAAAATCCGGATTTTTTTGCCTCATTTCCATGCGGAAGCGTTTCCTTGCCGAACTACCAAGGGTGCGAGTACAAAAGGACGAAAGGATGCCTTAATTTATGCACAACACGTTCGCGGATCGGACGCCGCCAGTTGTCCTCAAAGGGTTGAATCCCTCTGGATCCTGTCCCGGGACATCGCTCTGCATTTGCATACGTGATCAAGGAAAAGGGTGTGTCGCAGGACAGGGTCAAACATTATTTTTCATTTATCCTCCGCAAAAAATAGAGGTAGAAAGGACAAAAAACGTTGTTCTTTCGAATAGAAAAATAGGTAAATTATTTAAATTTGATTTTTTTTCGAAATTTTTTTTGGTAATGCGCAGGATCTCTATGTCCTGCCTGCTCTAAATCGTCAGCATCCTTAAGAAACTGGGTCAGTTTTCTACGCAAATGGATTGCTTAGGGACAGGAAACCACCCTAAGATCCTTACTTCCATCCTAGCACATCCTTTTGATGAGTCTTTGAATCTGTGGTCCTTGGGTTATTTGTTTATCTATTTTACATACTCCGGCTTTGTATCCGCCCATTTGTATTGCTCCGGGCCAGATTCCAAATCAATATTTGCTCATTAGTCACATTCAATAATTTTAATTATTATAATTTGCATTCGTTCTGAATGGCAAATAGAATAAATGATCAAGCAGCTGTATAAACTTTAAAGGATTCAGATATCTATTGATTTATAGAAGATGCCCAAGGCAAAGTAATCATTTTAGGTATCAACCATTTAAAATATATTTATCTCAATTGATTTATAACATGTTATGGTTACGTTTTGCACAACATTTAAATAATAGTCTGATGGCGGATAAAACTGTTTTCGAAATCATGTTAACTTTAAATGCGCCAGCCATATACATCAACTCGAACCGAAATGAACTAACCCCCCAAAAATTCCAAGCTCATCGCAGAAAATTAATCAAATTATACCCTATCACAAGATAAGCGAAATAATATCCATCAAATTCTTTAAGTTGTATACAAAGCGAAAATTATGCAAAAATTATTCAGACGCTCGAATAAAAATTTTGCAAACTCCAAGTCACTTTTTTGTTTTGTTAAAAACGAGCTTTGTTTTGCGTGAAATTAATTAAGTTACTTAATTACAGGTACAAGATGGTCAAAGATCGATTTCCCCATACCTTTCCCCCATTCTCTTTATCTGCAAACAGGTTGACTTGTGCCAAAACTCATTTTTCGAAAGCTTCAACTGCGTCCATTAGTGGGAGTTGAGTATGGAGATCACTTTCGGTATCCCACTATGCTAATACCCTAGAAAATATGTGGAAACAAACGATATAATTATAATAGACTCAGTCTAAAAATACAATGCCATAGGGTATCAATCAAAGCATAATAGCAGACTTTTTGGCAAGATAAAATTGTGTTAGAAGAGACATAATGATTGATCGTGTGCCAATTGTAGACGAACAAAAGCCGAAACGTCTGAGGAAAGCGGGGTTTTTGGGGAGACCATTAAGAAATTTTATTTATTTTTTGCTGCCTTTGTTCACTGCCAAATAAATTTAATTTTTATTTACGTTCTTTGATCGTTGTTGCTGTGGGTACGCAATTCAAGTGAAGATTCGGCTTCTAGTCAAACCGGTTCGTATAAGATTGCTTCTTTTTTAAGAAGAATTTTTGTAATTCTTCTAACTGATAACTTCTATTTTGAATTGGGCAGTGGGGTGTATGAAGATGATAAGTGTTCTCTTTATGTGATCATCAGAACTCTTTTATTATTGAAGACAGAAAAGGTTTACAATGACTTAAACTGAGGAAATATATTTTTATATCACTTGAAATCTTCTAATTTCTACAGATACTACGTCAAATAGATAACCAAGTACCAAATAACTATTAATTAAGATATTCTGAACTTAAGATCCTATCACCATTTTTAAATGGTAATTATTTAAGCAGTTCAATGCTTTACGACAAGATATATTTGCCTTTTAATTGTTGCTAAGACTTATAAAGAACATTTTTTGGATACTTTTGAATATTTTGTAAATTAACCACTTACTTAAAATCTTTAAATTATATTAACTTAAAATAATATCCTTAAAAAATGAAATCCATTTCTATCTCTTAGGATCTCAGTAAGCTGATAAAAACTTTAGCAAAGGAAAGAAGAACAAAAGTTAAGATTCCAACAAATATACATACATTTTCTTTATTCAAGAATTATATCAAGTTAACTCCTTAAACATGTTGTCCGGCTGCCCTGATGAGCTGCCCAATCCGCACAAGAACTGCCTGCACGAGATGCTGCAGGCGCTGATCTGCAACGACAACGATGTGAAGCGCTTGAACACGGAGCTGCGCAACCTCCAACTGGAGCTGCAGGCGGAGCTGGACAAGATCAACAAGGCGAACCAGAAGTGCGGTCACGAGAAGCGGGGCAAGGTGGTGTGCGAGAGCATCGAGGACATGACCAAGTTCGCCCAGCGCATCAGCAGTCTGGACGAGGTGAAGACCCATTTCAGCAAGCGAAGTGAGGAGATCAGGAAGCGGCGGGATAACATAATCGTCTATGCCCGCCAGTGCCTGAATGCCTACAACGAGGAGAAGTGCAAGTTCAAGTCCTTCCACGAGAACACGGTGGACTACATCAAGCGCACAGCGACCCTTTCCCAGGATGCGGAGGTGATTCGTGGCTGTGAGAAGGATATATGCGATCTCCACAAGCGCTTCGTTCGCGAGGTGGCCAAGCTGAAGAGCTGCGAGTCGGAGCTGTTACCTTTCTTCAAGCTGCTCAAGGAATCGGATCCCAAGGCCTACTGCGAATGCTGCTGCTTTAAGGGATATGACTGGCTGCCGAAGGGCAAGAACCTGGAGTCTGTGGATGCCATGGCCGGCGAGATCAAGGAGCAGATGGGCGATGTCCTCCGTCGGGCCTTCGCCCAGCTGCACCTTCATTCGCCGCAGGACCCGCGTGCCTTCATTGCCGCCTATCTGATGAACCTGGATCGCAACGAACAAGAAATGAAGGAGAAGCTCGGTCTCTTTCAGGCAGATCCTGTGGTGAAACTCCAGGAGCTTTCGGACCCCACATTCCACTGCGAGGATACTTGTCCTCCACCTCCACCCGAATAGTGCCACAAAGTGCTCTTTTACTTTGCTTGACAAATGATTCATCTTAAAATTGTCTTAACAAGTACACAAGTTAATGTGCTAAATTAACCATAAAATAATGGATTTCTTCACAAACTTTTAATTAATTCGAAATAAAAACGCAATACATTTTAGATAATATGATTTTCAGTTGGCTTAAGAGTAATAGTAAACGTACACTAGGTATATTATATCCTTGGGTTTTTGCTTCACAAAGGAAATCACATATAGAGCTGTTATTAATCTTATATATTCGGTGTGCATAGCCTTCTAAGATCGGGTAAACAATGCAGCTCGAATCAAAATACAATTGTGTGAATGGTATATGGTAGATAGGTTTTACTTCTTGCGGCGATTACCGCGCCTGGTGTTCGGATCAGGCTCCTTTTCGCCAATACCAGTGATGGAGGCGCCTGCCAACTCGGAGTTGGCCATCTTCTGCTGATTGTCGAGAAAGAACATTACATCGCGCAGCTGTTCCTTTAGGTCGGTGACCTCGGCGTCGTGATTGTGCTTGAACTCGTTGTACTGCTGTTCCAAGATCTTGTATTTGCCGTGCCAGGAGCTCTGGTTGGTCTGCAGGGCCTTGGACAGCTCACGCTCCTCGTTCAGTTGCTTCTGCACCTCCTTTAGCCTGAAAGAGTGGAGGTTTTATATTCCCTTAGTACTTTTATTGACATTTAGTGTACTTACTTGGCTGTGTGCTGGGCCAGCTTGCGCTCCAGGTTAACCTTCTCCTTCTGCATGGTCTGCTGGAGCTGCTGCAGTTCGGAGACCTCTGTCTTGGCCTCGCTGGCGTTAGCCTTGAAGTTCTGCCACTCCTGCTCCAGCCTCTCCATCCGCTCCTCGTAGTACTTGCGCTGTGTGTCCAGCTGAGAGGTTAGTAGATAAGTAAACTCCATTTGCATGGAGTCGATCTTCTCCTCGCGCTCGTCTTTCTCGGTTTGGGAGGCCACCAGCTTGCCGTCGGATTTGTTCTGAAACAAGCGGTGCACAAAGTTGTCGCCAGCATAGTCCCACACACTTGAAGTGCCCAACTGCATGGCGAAGGTGTGGTTGGTGGCCCTGTAATGGGCGGCAGCATGGCCTCCCTGGTAGCGTCCGCAGCCTACATGCCCGCAGATCAAGCAAATCCACAGCGAGTCGGTTCCCTCGCACTCCATGCAAACGGAATCTTCAACCAGCTCGGGCGTCTGCACATGGCGGCACACCGGGCAGGTGGAGTCGCCCCACTTCATCAAGCAGCTGGCGTGAAAGGCATGATTGCACAAGATGGTCAGTACTCCATCGACGCTTTCGTCCATGCGCTCCAGGCACACTGGACAGGTGGGCAGCTCGGTGTGTCCCATTGGTGGGCCTCCGTGTTCGCTCCTCTCCACCGCCGACACCCAAACAGCGTGGCACAGCGAGTCCGGCTCCAGGGAGTTGTAGGCAATGCCATTGTAGGACTTGTAGAACTCCAGAGCTGATTCATTCGAGCGGAATCTGAAAGAAATGCGATGCTTTAGTAAGCTCAAATGTTTTCTAGAAGTGAACTTACTCCAGCAGCACCATAAACTGATTGGGACTGCCATCTCGGACAATCTGGACGTGCTTGATCTCCGCATGGCAGGGGGCGATAAAGTTCAGCAAATCATGGCAGTTTAGAGTGGCTGGCACGGCCAGCAGGCAGAGCTGGTTGGATGGAGCCTCCTTGATGGCCTTGCGCTCGCTAAGGATTGGGGAAAACATTTATTATAATGCTTATAATGAAGGCTCGCAAGGAAACGTACTTCTTCTTGTACAGATGGATGAGACCCTTGGTCACCTCGACGATGGGATTGCCGGAGAAGTAGCCGATCTCCTGGGGGAACTTGGACGAGGTGGCCTGTGGACCTCCCGCCTGGGTTTCATCGCCGCTCCGGGGGGTGGTCTCCCGGGAACTGCCCGCCGTGGGGCTGTTGACGTGCTGCAGGGCCGCCGCCCAGTTCATCCTGCTGCCCTCCGTCTCCTGATCCTTGGGAGCACTCAACTCCCGCGTCCAACGCTGGTTGGTGTAGGTTTCGATGGTGATGTCGCGCGACTGGCGAAGTCCGCGATCGCGTTCCCTTTCCTTGAGCACTCGGGGATTGGTGGGATGTTCGGCGGACACGGCTCCCTCGGAGTCTATTTAAATATTTATAAATAAATAATGGTGAAATCCACTTTCTTTGTCTGCTGCAGTCCCACTTTCGGATTTTACCTTCACTGGGCTCCAAATCCGTTTCGATCTTGATCACACACAACGAAATGTTTTCTAGCATTACACAGGCATAATTTGGATTAGTTTTTATATCAAAAATGGGACTAACAAACTTTTAAATTGGAATTTTCTGTTTTTTTCTTTTTGTGTGGGAGATGAGTTTGTTGTTTTCCTACGTGAACTGGTTCGCGCGGAGCGATAGACTTGTGGACTATCGACCGCGGAACTAGTTGAGCTAAGCAATCGCTCAGCGATAACGCTTACCAACACTGATTGTAACGTACCGGGATTTAAGTCCATCGGAATTCAAAAATTCAAATTCTATTTCCGGTTTGGCAGAGCAACATTAAAAAACAAAAAGATTTATTGTGACAGTTGAGAAAAAGGACCGGTTTTATGCTTTTAAAATAGAGAATTTGGAACAGCTAGCTTTATCTGAATAAAATATCTTGTAAAGCAACATACAACTTGTCGGATTCGCTTTCCACTTCGGCTTTGTTGGCCACTTCGGCTCCGCTTGGCGAGTTGGCCAAAACAAAGCCAGTACGTTGTTGCTGGTTCTGCGAATCGGACGTGTCGGTAAGCCAGACTTGCGCCATCCGTGGTTTGGGCCATAGCAAAAACACGTTTACGAAACTTACGTCGTCATCTCGTTCTGTCCCGCGCGCGTAAACCAAGTCAAAAGAGAAGCGAAAACAAAAAGCTGGCCTAAAGAGGCGGGCAGCAAAACAAACCGAAAGCAAAAGTGAGTGCAATATGGGGGCATGGTTTCTTGTGATTTTTTTGCGATTTCATTGTTACTGTTGCTGCAGCAACCATGAACCGTGGCCGTAATAAACACAACAAATTGATTACCATAAGCCCGGTCGGCCAAAGTGGATTGTAATTGCAATTACCAAGATTGGACCACAAAACACATTTAACATGCAGTATTAAATGTGTGTGGCGGCGGCCGTAAAAATGGACATTGCAAGGAGTCATCCTTATTGATTTTCGGCATTATTTATTAATCGGTTCGACCATAAAAGTACTTACAAAATTCGCAGCTCCCCCACCTTTTTCACAGCCGCACTCACAGCCAGCAAACAAGACCAGACATCAAAAATAACAGTGGGTACACGGGGAGAAATGTAAGGGAATGTTTGTTATATTTTTCATTAAAATTAAGTGGTAAAACATTTTTAGCGTAAATAGGATTTTTAGAATTGACTTACAAATATAAGTTGTAAAATATATTTCATTATAATATTTGAATTTAGAGGAATGAATTTTGTAATTAGTTTTTGTATCTTTGAATTTATTTTAAATAATAAACTAATTAAAGTTCAACTCATTATCAAATTACATAATGAATAAAAACTGTGGTTAGCAGCTCCCATTATGCGGGCATAGGGAATAGCTCTGCTTGGTCTATGCTGCCACACAAACAGTGGGCACACACATATGGGCATTTCCAGGGGTCGCGAACGTATTTTCGTACGCACTTGGTGCAAATAAAAAAAGAAAATAAACGTTTTCTGTGTTTTCTTTGCTTTGTGTAAATGATGGGGTTTATTGAGACTTGGGCTTAGTCTAGTAAAATCCAAAAATCTGCGAATCGGGACGGAATATTCTAAAGCAATAACTTTACTTTTAAATTGGATTTTTGTAGCTTTCTATCGATTCTGTTCCCAAGGAAAAATCTCCATTTGTATTTTTTTTATTGAATAAAGTACCCGTCGCGAACGTACAATTTTTCCATGATGTTTTATTAACAGTTAATTGAACATTTTTTCGGCCTCTTAGGATTTGTACCTTCTTATTAGATTGCAACAAAGAGATTTGGTAGAAAAAGTGCAAAGAAATAATATGTTTTCCTTTCGATATAATTAATCATAAATATTCGTTTAAAAGTAGCTAAAATGGAAAATAAGTACATTTTTTCCGTTTTCAGGGAAATTTCTTGAACAAAAAAAAAAAAAAAATGCTATAGTTCCACATTATTATCAAAATATGGCCATTTACTTATGAAAATTCGCAAAAAATACAATGATTATGAAGATTTTTTTGCTTCGGTCCTGGTTGACTATTTGGCGGATATGCTCATATTGATTACCCCTGGCTGAATAGGAAAAATTCGGAGTACTGAAATCTTCACTTTTAGATGTCCCCAAACGAATTGATTTATATGTCACGAAACAATGCAATTACTTAGATGATTTGATATTTTTGGATGAAACTGGTTGGCTTGTTGGGTACCAACTATAGTTCTCTTGAAACTATATCTTGTTACCCCTGTTTCCTTGCGGTGCATGCGTGTGAGAACGTCAGCATATTTCTGGGCTGTTGCTGACAGCTGCCAAGTGCCAGGAGCTTGTCGTCAACAAGTCTATCAAAAGCACGTTTGTCATTTGTGTTGCAGTCGGGCGACAGTCAGCAGGTGGCGCCTCCCCCAGAGCCGCCCACCTACCCACCCACTCCACCACCCACTCTGCCCCCCACCCACTTGTCTGACTATGTAAAATGTGTGCCAGTGTGTGTCTGAGAGCTGCTTTTGTGTTCGCCAATTTGAAGTTTGTTTGAAACTACATATATTGCTCACTCCGACCGACATCCACATCCATCCCGCTCCTTCGCTGAGCACTTTGCCATTTTCATTTGCATTTTCGCCGTCCCGCTTTCCACCGTCTGGCGAAAATCAATTGTTGTATGCAATAAACGCAAGACGAAGCAAGCGCTGCCAACCAGTTTTTGCAGCGGAGCCAAAATCCGTTTTTCAGTTTACGTAAACACTCGGACGGAGCTTTAGTTTAACTTTGAAAAAGTTGGCAAAACCACCGCACTTTTTTGATTTCCATCCCTATAATTATATACAGTTTATATACCAACAGATCAATTATTTCCTATATAAGCAAAATAAAGTTTTTGTATAAATTATTGATTTACTGAAATTGCTAAATAAAGTTTTTCTTTTAAATTAGCTTTTGGCATAATAACTAACTCTTTATAAAATTTCAAATTTAAATAAAAAATTAAAATGGTATTTGCAACAGTTTTCTCTCCCTTTTGATGTTTTATTTTAGCTGTTGTTAATAAACGGGAAAGTATACAAAGCAATTAATTATTCAACGAATTTTTTTTAAAACGTTCTTAGAACTTCATAAATTTCAACTCACTATTTCAAACCACTATTTCTCATTTTAAACAAAGTGTGGTTAACCACACCTTTTGTGAAAAAGAAAAGGGTAATAAATACTTAATTTATTGATCTGTGTTATATTTATCCAGTTTATTCTAAAGGGTAATAAATTATTAAAAGCGTTTAACTTGGAATATTTAATAAGGCTTTAAGCAGTTTATGAAGCTTGCAATTTAAGAAAGGGGTAAATGAGCTGCGTATGAAGGATTTTGACCTATATAAACTTAACCATATTCATGTTTGCAAGGAAAAAAAAACATACAACAAAAATAAATAAATATATTGTACCGAGTTTTAAAATTGTGAAGACGTTCAGAATAGTTGTTTTTAAGAGTTTGTAGTCGGTTTTAAAGCTTTCAAGAGGTGTTAAATCCAAAGTAGCAGCTAGAAGCTTGGTTGACTTTAAAGCTGGTCTTCAGTTTACATTTCACACCTCACCCCGCCCACCGCCCGCCGCCCACCAGCAGTCCCTCTGCCGACGTCGACTGCGCTGCTGTTGCTTTATTCAAATTGAGTTGTTGTTTATTCATGCATTTGTTGCACTTCCCTACGGTTTATTGTTGCCCCAACACCAACGTCAGCGCACACACACACGGCCACATGGACAGACTCTTGTATATTCATTCGTGGGGGAA
The DNA here is from genome assembly GCF_014743375.2 of Drosophila subpulchrella. Taxonomy (NCBI): domain Eukaryota; kingdom Metazoa; phylum Arthropoda; class Insecta; order Diptera; family Drosophilidae; genus Drosophila; species Drosophila subpulchrella. Next base: position 4,072,216 of record NW_023665577.1, read on the forward strand.
GCCCCCTGTGGGGGGAACCATCCCCCCAAACCCCCTCCCATAAGCCACCGCCCACCGTTTTTCAGGCCTGACATTTCTAGCTCGACTCAAGTGTCTGTTACGTTTAAATGTCGGCTCACAACTACAGTTGCAGCTAAAATTACAAGTTAACACACACACTCGTATATGTATGTAGATGTTGACATGTGGCATTTTGTATATCTGTATCTATATGCATAAGCAGTTTGTGTGTCTGTGCGGCAAGTTGGCTTGAAGTGCACTTTCACTTTTTCTACAGCCGTAAACAAAAACTGGCAAAACGACAATCGTAACCCGTCTCTTTCCCCTTTTTAACTACCTATCTATTTCTGTCCTTTTCTAACTCCCTAAGTCTCCATCTCTTTTTAACCAAGGTAGTGCCAAATTGGTAAGGTAATCGCGTTTTAGTGTCATGTTGCCATTGCAATTTCGGGAAATGTAAACCAAACACCCCGTTAGAACCCAAAAATACGCTATAATTAGAAACGTATTTGGTGCCAATCAATACTATATGTGGCTTAGATAAAGGGCATAGGGAATGACAGGGCACAGCCATGAAAATCATATTACGCATACGCAGTGTGGTGCCAAATTAGACCTTTCTCTGTATACGAAACATATTGGTTTGGATGGTAAGGGGAAAATGTGTTTTTCATGTTTATTTTTTTTTGCTCTGCTCCTGATACAAATTCAGGTTAGGCCTAATCAAATTGCAATTAAAGGTAGGTTAGGCAGGGAGGCCAAAAATAAAATAGTGAAATGCGGTTGGATGGTAATCTCATTTGGTTGTGGTATGAGTCAGACATCTGGTGGTTGGCTGGGATTAGCTTAGTTAATCCACTTTGCAGTAATTATCCCTGAACTAAGGCAATCTGTTTTTGGAATTCCCTCCTATTCACACAAACTGTCCAATTTGATTGATTTCTTTGGGCTAGGAAAACTTATCTTCTTAGCTATGCAGTTGGGTTTTCTGGAACTTCAACAATCCATCAATGTCAGTAGATTTCGGGAACCAAAAAAAACAAAGAGCCAGGTTAATTAAAATTTATTTATATATAAGTTAGGAACAAGATACCTACTTTTGCCAAGAAGAACTTGATTGAAAAAAGTCTTACAGCTCTCTTACCAAACAGCTCTACCAACCATCGAAAAAAAGTTAAGGTAAAATGAAAGAAAAGGGACAATCATTTCAGTAATCCAAGCAGCAATCAATATGCAACTCAGACTCCAATTTCCTTTCCGCATTGGCATTCCTCTGGGTTCAGTTCCAATTCTCGTTTTCATCCAGCCAGGGAACACCTAATAAAAGCTTATTTACATATGAATGCCTCGTCGGTACGGGGGAATCCAGTGTGTAAATTGTGCAAAAATGCGAGATGAACTTCTTTCGGGTCGGTGGTTGGCCTGGGAACTGGTGGTGAATCCACCAACTGACATCTCATCCGGCTGACTGGGTGGTGGGGAGTGCAGGGGAGGGAGGTGATGACATCCCATCCAGGACGACGGCGACGAGTGCCAATGTCCTGGCCCCGAATGCAGTGCACTCATTTGTTTGTCCTCAGGTCGAGGCTTTGCATTCAAGTGCATCCCAAGTTTTGTTGTGCACTTTGCCAGGTCAGGCATTGCTCATTCTCCGTTTTTCCTTGCCCTCCATCCAGCATCCTCCGTCCTGCATCCTGCATCCTCCGTCCACATCCATCCAGTCCAGCGAAATGGCTGTGCTGATGGTGATGATGCCACCTGCTGCTGTGTCACAGCAATTGCTCTGCATTGCAGCGACCACGCTGCGTATACGCGATTTCTGCCCTACCAGAAAAACAAGCTTTGCATTAGTTGCTTTATTCTAAAAGCGCCATGGCTACAAAAGGGCTGTAAAAAAACACCCCTATTGTTATACCTTTTAAAAAAGCTTGGAAAGCTAAATGCTTTATTGTAGGAACCTGTAAGCTGTAGGAATATGTAACGTATTTTATTTTCTTTAATATAAATCAGGATAATATTTATACCAAATTGGAAATGATTTTAAAATATTTTACTTAATGAGAAAAATTTTTTCAACTTAACAAATGTAAAAAAAAATGTTAAACTTCCTATTACAGAAGCTAATGGTCATATATTGGGTACTAAATCTTAACTTAACAATATAAACAGAAAATTTTTGTTTTTACTAAGAACAATTAGTAAAATTGGGTCTAGCAAAATCTCTATAAATGTGAATATTTCAATTTAATTATTTCATAATGTTTTGGCTTAATTTAATTACTTAAATAATTTGTTTAAAAATGTTTACATACATTCCTAAACGACCCTAAGGATATTGATACATCTTACAAAACTTTGGTAAACCCTTTTTTTAAGGGTATTTTAAACTCGGCCAGTCCATTTCTATTAGCCATCTTTTCATCTCTGGGTATTTGCATTGGCAGTGCGCTTTTTCGGCATTTTCATTCTCTACAAACAACAAACAAATCAAGTTATTTGTCTGTTTCCTGCTCTTTTCCCCTCGCCGCCCATTTGGTTGTTGGTTGTTTGGTTGTTTGGTTGTTGGTGTTGGCTGGCTGTTGCAGGTTGTTTGCTTGGCACTGATTGAGTGCAGTTTTCGCACACATCAGCTGCCAACCAACTTTGGCCAAAAGAAGAGTTGATTATTTCCGCAAAAAACTGAAGGGGTATCATCTACTATAACTCCCCAAAGAAAAATATGGAAAATGAGCTTAACCAACCTAAAAAGCAGTTTAAACGAGGAAAAATATTTTCAGGGGTCCTTAAAATTCGCACGGCATGGGGATTATCCCTAATCCCAAACGGAAAAAACTCTTTTGCTAATTGGAATAAATGCTGGGCTTAAATGGGTTCAACTGCTGCTTCAACTCGAGTTCATTAAAAAGTTAAATTAAATCTATCAGCAATGCCCCCGACTCTTTGGGTGTTCGCCTATTATAATCCTTCTCAACATCAACATTATTATCATCGTCATCAGTGCTCATCAAATCGTTGCGAGTTTTAATTGAAATGTCAGAGCCTCGAAAATTGTTATGGGCAAAAAATTGAAATGGATTTTCCTATGCATATTTTATAGAATTTTGCCATTTTGTGTTGTTGTTTTTGCCTGGTTTTCATGGATTTAGCCATGTTGCCCGTCGGTGTTTTGCCTGGTTTTTAGTGATTTTGTTGATGTTCAATTAGGAATGGAGATAGAAACGAGCTAAATAGACAGATAGTTTTGATATTGGAGATAGTTTGCTGTGCGAGCTATTCATAATTAATGCAATTGATTAGTCATCATTGGTTGCCCGTTTTGTTTTACATATTTCAGTACAAATTGAAACTGACAGGGAGAGAGAAATTCATAAATTTCTAATTGTCTGATTGCAATGGATGATGTATGAGTTGCTTTTGGACTGTAGGATCTCAAGAGACTACAGGCTTTAAAGACTTTGTATTTTGAATTATTATTTCAGCTATTTATTTTATTTATTATACTACGTAAATGTCATTTTCGATGACTTATTTAATTGGATTTACTTATGCCTAATATAAAGTTTTCAAATTTACATCGTTTTAAAATTTTAAGTTGATAGTTTTCTTGTATTTGCTTGGAAATGTATACCTTAAATATTTTTGTCCCTTAACGTTTTTTCTCTGAATTTCTTGTACCATTTTTACAAATTTTCTTTTTCTTTAAATTAACCTTAACAAACTTATAAGTAGAATGTGTAATATTTTTTTTGTCTATTTATTTATGTTTAAATGACACTTCAATGATGTAATAAATTGGACTCACTTTTGCTATTAACAATTTGTCCTTTAAAGTGTGTACAATTAATTATTTAAATATTTAAAGTTGTCAGTTTTCGTCAATTTGTTTCTTCTAATTTTTTTCTAATTCAAGCTGCCTTTTTTTACAAACTTTCTGTTTCTATATTAAATTGGACTTACTTATGCTTAAAAACCATTTGTGGCTTTAAAGTTTTTACACTTAACTTATTTTAACAATACAAGTTCAACGTTTTTATACCCGTTACTCGTAGAGTAAAAGGGTATACTAGATTCGTCGGAAAGTATGTAACAGGCAGAAGGAAGCGTTTCCGACCCCATAAAGTATATATATTCTTGATCAGGATCACTAGCCGAGTCGATCTAGCCATGTCCGTCTGTCCGTCTGTCCGTCTGTCCGTCTGTCCGTATGAACGCTGAGATCTTGGAAACTATAAGAGCTACAATACTGGGATTAGGCATGCAGATTCCCGAGATTCCTGCGCAGCGCAAGTTTGTTTCAAAAGAGTGCCACGCCCACTCTAACGCCCACAAACCGCCCAAAACTGTGGCTCCTACAGTTTTGATGCTAGAACAAAAATTTTAACTGAAATGTATTGTTCTCATCAATACCTACCGACTGACCTAAAAAAAAGTTTACCACGCCCACTTTAACGCCCACAAACCGCCCACAAACTTCAAAAAATCGTAAATATGAACGCGGATATCTCGGAAAATATCAAAGATAGAGAAACGAGATTTCAGATTTAGATTCCGTAGGCTTGAGCGCAGCGCAAGTTTATTACGCGAATATGCCACGCCCACTCCAACGCCCACAAACCGCCAAGGTCTGTGGCGCCCACAATTTTCATGGTAGATAAAAAATTTAAACTGAAATGTATTGGTCTCGTCAATACCTATCGATTGATTTAAAAAAAAGTTTGCCACGCCCACTCTAACGCCCACAAACCGCCCAAGCCTGTGGCGCCCCCAATTTTCGTGCTAGATAAAAAAATTTTAACTTAAATGTATTGGTCTCGATTGATTTAAAAAAAACTTTGCCACGCCCACTCTAATGCCCACAACGCTTAAATCTGTCTACCGCCGGTAGGTGGCGCATTTGCTGCTTGCATATCTCCATTTTCCTTTGGTCCCTTTAGCTGAGTAACGGGTATCTGATAGTCGAGGTACTCGACTATAGCGTTCTTCCTTGTTTTAATTGGTTTAGTTTATTTAGCTTTAAAAAATATATACCTTAAATATTTCGGTTCTTCAACAATTAAAAAATTGAATTTCTTATTTTACAGATTAGCTGTTTCTATAAGCAATTGTTAAAAAGTTGAAGCTAAAATGTTTTTATCTTGGTTTTTTTTATTTGCTACTAAAGATAGTTTAAGAAAACTTGAATGAAAAAAGGAATTTCGGCAGTTTAAACAACCTTACACAATCAATTTAAGCAGCTTAAGGGCTTGAATTGCAGCAGGAGCCCCTTTCAGAGAATGCACCAATCATTCCATCCCCATTCCAATCCCCCACCCCCAGTCGATATCTCGGCATATTCCATCCCAGATTAGCCTTCTCCTCCTCCTGCGATCCGTCATCGCTCAAACATTCTTGAGCCGGGAGTATTTAAGTTATCTTTGTGCTGCTGCGAACTGCATTTCTCTTGGCGCAAACAAACATTCCCCATCAAACTGTTATCCCATCTCGACTGGCCAATCATCCGTCCTCCCCTGGCATCCTCACCCTTCCACCAGGATAGATCCATCAATGGCTGAGCAAACATTTCATCATCGTCATCGTTATCATCGATTTGTAATGGTCGTGGAGGAGGAATGGGAATGGGAAAGGGGAATTCCTCTGGCTGTTCTCATGTCGGTGGGACAGCCTTTGCCAAATCAAATCTTTAAACTTGTTCAGCCATCCAGAGCTTATCGCTGAGTTTCAGGCAGATATTGCCCCCCTTTTCGTACCACCCCATACCCCTCTTGCAACATTCTGTGCCACTTGTCTGGCAATAGTTTTGCAATAAAGTTTAACGCATTTTTTAACTCTCATTTCTCCCGTTTCGGTTCTCCGCTTTTTCCCTCAGCACTTTTTGCTACATCATCGATTTTTATTGAAATTGACACTATCTTTTGGGGGCGAGAAGAGCTGGTGGATTAAGGGGCGCCTGCTTAATGTGGGCGTTCAGCATGAATCCTTATAACGAGGGACACTTTTAATGAGCGGTAACTGAAGCACATCCACTTATTCCCTCGCCGAGGGGCAAATGCAAAATGGCCAGGCAAGTGGAAAGTTCTTATAAAGTTGCTAATTGGATTTGATTTCCCGATATGAACGTAAATTTGATTAAAAAATCTTCCTAGCCGAGTGCGCTTCCATTTGTCTCTGGCTCTTCCCTCTTTTTCTGGTCGATTTTCATTAAGGTTGCACAGAAATTTCATTAAAAATTTATTACCAACTTTTTTCCCATCTCTGTTTTGTTTGGCCTCCCCTTTTCCCATGCCAAGCCATCTGTTTGGGAGTGCGGACAAGCTAATAACCAACAAAAGTTCACAGAGACATAAAACAAGGCTGCAGCTGAAAGGGAGAAACAAAAGCAAATGCGAGCGGAGAGCAGTTAATAAAAAACAGAAAGCGAACAGAAATAAAGAAATGGAACGGTCAAACAGTAAAAGTGGCAACAACGAATGGCAATGGCCAAATGTAGCTGGCCAACACAAGACAATGCTGGCCAAGCGATGAAAGAAACATCTGCGACTCGCTTATGGGTTTCTGAGTGTTTAAATGAGTGTAAGCCAGTGTATTTACACTCAAAAATGACTTATGACTTTGAGTTTTACACATTTTTTTTTGAAAATTCTGGCTCTAAGAAAATGTATTGCAGAATGCTTAGTATTTATATTTAAGCTAACAAAGCTAAGCTAAGCTAAGCTAAGCTAAGTTACAAAACAAAAACTCCATACATGGTGCTAAAAAGATCACTATTGTTTTGAATTCACGTAAAATGCCATTTTAGGTCTCTAAAAGTATGCAACAAGAAATTTTTAACTTAAAACAAGGAAGAACGCAATAGTCGAGTACCTCGACTATCAGATACCCGTTACTCAGCTAAAGGGACCAAAGGGAAATGGAGATATGCAAGCAGCAAAGCGAGATTTAAATGCGCCACCTACCGGCGGAAGACAGATTTAAGCATTGTGGGCGTTAGGGTAGGCGTGGCAATTTTTTTTTTGGATCAATCGATAGGCATTGACGAGACCAATACATTTCAGTTAAAATTTTTAATCTAGCATAAAAATTGTGGGCGCCACAGGCTTGGGCGGCTTGTGGGCGTTAGAGTGGGCGTGGCATATTCGCATAACAAACTTGCGCTGCGTACAAGGCTACGGAATCTAAATCTGAAATCCCAATACTCTATCTTTGATAGTTTCCGAGATATCCGCGTTCATATTTACGATTTTTTGAAGTTTGTGGGCGGTTTGTGGGCGTTAAAGTGGGCGTGGCAAACTTTTTTTTGGGCCAATCGATAGGTATTGATGAGAACAATACATTTCAGTTTAAATTTTTACTCTAGCATCAAAACTGTAGAAGCCACAGTTTTGGGCGGTTTGTGGGCGTTAGAGTGGGCGTGGCACTCTACTGAAACAAACTTGCGCTGCGTAAGAAGCTCAGGAATCGGCTCGCCAAATCTCAATAGCCTAGCTCTCATAGTTTCCAAGATCTCAGCGTTCATCCGGACAGACGGACAGACGGACAGACGGACATGGCTAGATCGACTCGGCTAGTGATCCTGATCAAGAATATATATACTTTATGGGGTCGGAAACGCTTCCTTCTGCCTGTTACATACTTTCCGACGAATCTAGTATACCCTTTTACTCTACGAGTAACGGGTATAAATACAATAAAATCAATAAGAAACATTACTATCATTCATTCACTGCATGCTTTTAGACACTTAAGGTTACATTTTAAATGGAATTTAAAAGGAGGAAAGTATTTGATTCTAGAAGTACTTTTTATACCCGTTACTCGTAGAGTAAAAGGGTATACTAGATTCGTCGGAAAGTATGTAACAGGCAGAAGGAAGCGTTTCCGACCCCATAAAGTATATATATTCTTGATCAGGATCACTAGCCGAGTCGATCTAGCCATGTCCGTCTGTCCGTCTGTCCGTCTGTCCGTCTGTCTGTCCGTCCGGATGAACGCTGAGATCTTGGAAACTATAAGAGCTAGGCTATTGAGATTAGGCGTGCAGATTCCTGAGCTTCTTACGCAGCGCAAGTTTGTTTCAGCAGAGTGCCACGCCCACTCTAACGCCCACAAACCGCCCAAAACTGTGGCTCCTGCAGTTTTCATGCTAGAATAAAAATTTTAACTGAAATGTATTATTCGCATCAATACCTATCGATTGACCCAAATAAAGTTTGCCACGCCCACTTTTACGCCCACAAACCGCCCACAAACTTCAAAAAATCGTAAATATGAACGCGGATATCTCGGAAAATATCAAAGATAAGTAAATGGGATTTCAGATTTAGATTCCGTAGGCTTGAGCGCAGCGCAAATTTGTCACGCGAATATGCCACGCCCACTCTAACGCCCACAAACCGCCCAAGCCTGTGGCGCCCACAATTTCCATGCTAGATAAAAAATTTTAACTGAAATGTATTGGTCTTGTCAATACCTATCGATTGATTCAAAAAAAACTTTGCCACGCCCACTCTAACGCCCACAACGCTTAAATCTGTCTACCGCCGGTAGGTGGCGCATTTCAATCTCGCCTTGCTGCTTGCATATCTCCATTTTCCTTTGGTCCCTTTAGCTGAGTAACGGGTATCTCATAGTCGAGGTACTCGACTATAGCGTTCTTCCTTGTTTGTATTAAAAAATGTATTTAACTTTCTCTATCGCCACAAGATTACATTATTAGTATTTATATTAATCGATGATAAAAATAGCAAATTAAAAGGCAAAAAAACTCTTCTAGTCAAAAATAATGCAGATGATACGTGTTATAAATTCAAAAGCTACTCATACATAATCATGTTTTTTCCATGTGCACGGTGGGTTTTAAAAGATGCTCAACTGGTTTTCTGTTGGCCAATAAAAGACAAAAGCAAAAGTGGTACAAAGACAAGCGCAGCCATCGAAACGAAAGCAAAAGTAAACGACGCGAGACAATAGCGTTAAAAAGTGTGGCAACAGACCAGGCCCAAAAACAACAACAACAAAAAAGAATAACAAAAACAGCAAGTGGGATCATAAAATTCACACAAATGTACGGACCCATGAACACATGTGCAGCATATTCTGAAAAGCAAATTGAGTCAGTAAGTCAAATCGAATTGAATATGAGTACACACTGTATACAGTCGTGCGAATTTCCATCGACGAGTTCTTGGTGTCTGGGAAAATGGCATAAATATATACAGGGGTAAATATCTGATTAAATTACTCTTACAATGGGAAATCGGTATGGCAAATGTTGACAAGCAATTCCATTTTCAATGGATTACTGTTCAGTGGTGCTTTTCATAAAAAATTGATATGTATATATTAAATAATACATTAAAGGAACTCTCGTCATGAAAAACTTTAATATAAGCTTGATGAAATATATATTTAACACTTGTTTTTGGTCTACCCTTTCAACAAGAGTTTATTAAATCCGTCACGAGTTCAGATTACTGTTTATGTGGCCACATTAATGACCGACAACATGGACAACTTTATGTTGGTCCTATTAAAATTAACTACTTATCTCATGGCTTAGGCTGCCCCGAACTCATCACATCTCATCTGAACTCTCATCTCATCTGATCTCATTTACGACTTCTGTTTTAGTACATTCTATTATGTAAGTCATTAGGTGGCCTCATTTTATGGGAACCCTGAACCTTGTACCCCTCACACTTTAGAATCCCTCTACTTCAATAATACAAACGAAGGAAAATTTATGGGACTTTCTAATTCGCTCGTTGGCTGCTTAATGGCTGAATCCCCATCTCCTCTTTTTGGGCTCCTTTGATTGGCCCCCTTGAGAGGCCATTGAAGTGAGTAAAAAGATTTTGCAATGGCTAATTAATAACTTTGTGGGAGAAATGCGAAGGCCAAAAAGGGGGCGAGAATACTCGACTGAAGAACATAAATTCAAGACTAAAGTGGGCACTTTAAAAAGAGCAAATTATTCGCGTAAAGCTGAAGGAGATAAAGTGTGTCAAAGAATGGCTACGTGCTGAGAAACTAAATTTTTACTGGTAAGGGGACCTAAATATAACTATAAATTTAGCCAAACTTTTATGGTGTCATGGCACTGATTTAATATATAAATTCACATAGCTATAGACCTTTTTTCTGGAGGTTCCCCTAACTTTTAAAATGAAATCCAGTAAGTTACTACTACGCATATTTCATAGAACCCTTAATAGTATAACTCTTTGGAATTGATTTAAATACAAAATCCCCCCGACTTTGTCACAATAAATTTCGATAACCACTGACCCGAATTCGCAATGGGAAACGATTTCCTTAACTTTACTCATGCTAAATCCATTTCCTCTTCTTCCCTTCTGCTCCACAGAACCATTGCCATCAGCATTATCAACGCGCATAATGGAAATGGCGCCCCTAACAATCATGTAAAATTGGTGTAAAATGCAGACGAGATGGAGCCCCGGCATAAAGGAAATGGGAATCGTGCGAAAGGCAATAACACATCAAATTGGTATTAGAAGCTGTTACTCTGACGCCCCGCGTTAACTATATATAAAAAGGGGGCGTGGCTGCAGTGAAACAAATTGCAGGAGGCGGAAAAGGAGCAGGAGAAGGACCATCAACCGCTGCCTGCCTGTCGCTGGTTGCAACATAAAAGTCAATTAATGTACAATTACAACAACATCGGGAACACCAGCAACAGGATAGGCAACTGGCTGCAAAAGGCAACGAAAGGAGAAGGACCAGAGGCGGACGGAGGAGGAGCAGAAATTACTGCAAATTACACGCAACGAGTCCTGAAAGCTGCGGTCCAAGTTGGAGCAAGAGCTGGAAGCCGATTGGACCGAGGAGGATGAGGAGTCGGTGTACCAGAACTTAGAGCTGGTCCCATCAACGCCACCGGTACCACTACCACCGCCTCCCAGTCACCACCACCGCCATCACCACAATCACCATCATCGCCATCAGCCACTCCACTGCCAACTATTGTCCAGCGAAAACGAAAAGGACAACTACGAGGACGACGACGAAGGCGGCGGCAACAAAATGACTTTCGTTAACAAGCTGAGCAAAAGCTTCCGCTGGCTGCGCTGCTCGACATTGTGCGCAATTTTGTTTTATATGTTCTTCATTGGCCTGATCCTGCACAGCACCAGCACCAGGCTGCAGCAGCAGCTGAAGGAGCAGGGAAGCAGTAGCAGCAGCAGCAGCAGCAGCAGCAGCAGTAGCAGCATCACGCAGGCAGACACAAAAGTGGCGCCCAACGTGGGGCATAATGGCGCCCAACGATGGCCAAATTCGCTGCAGGAACTGGAGCAGCAACAAAAACACGAGGCAAAGCTGAGGTCTCAGCCCGTGGCAAACAATTTGGATCCGGGGAACGAGTATCCCCAACACCAAGCCGAATATAAGCCCCCTCCACAAAAAGTGCAAAGTGCGGCTGCCAGCAATGCCAGCAAATCCCCTAACCAGCCAGAAACAGTTATTTTAGCGGCCAGCAATGTGAATGAGAAGCAAATACTGGCAAAAGCTTTCAAACGGTAAGTTTCGCAGGGGCCACCTCTGAGTTATGGCCTTGGGTTTTGGTTCTGGTTCTCTGGTTCTGGGCCTCGGTTTGTTCGGTTGATAATTTGGCACTAGTTCGGTGGTTTCACTATTGTTGCGCATAACGAGGTTGCCTGCGGCTTTCATCGCAACTCCTCCCAAAAGTACCCACCTCCTTCATAACTCAGTGTACGACAAATTGTAAAAATTAGTGGCAATAGCAAGAGCAGCTGGAATTGATGGATGTTCTGTCGCAGGCAAGGTTGCGGGGTTAGAATTGGATCAATAAGGACATGGCCAGAGATTTGTTGACTGCCAATGCTTTTGATTTGATTTGTTTCGAGCAATCAGGATAATCGAATTACAAGCTTTCCGCAATGCGAAGATAATAAACGTTGATTGAAATCTTCTGGTTGTCCAGGACAAGAGATATTAAGTTATAGCGGTCCCAGAGGACCGAATAGGTCACCCAGCCGGGGGGAATCAGGAACATCTAACGAGAAAATATTAAACTTATATTTGCCCTAATAAAAACCCCATTTACCTAACCTTCCCTTAATTGGTTAGCCGGAAACCCTGATGATTTCCATCCGCCTGACTGGCACTATTCGCCTAATTACTTAAACAAGGTATATAAAACGTTCTCAGTCCCTGCACAAGCGATTAGGCAATTGGCCAATTACTTGGCTTCACTAGAGGTCGTAATAGATTAGTTGATGGCTGCCAGTGGGTTGGGCGTGGGGGCCAGAGGTGGTCAGAAGGAAACTGACAAGTTTCCAGTCATGGTCCTGGGCGAAATTGCAATTTGATGCTCCGGGGCTTTTCGGGGGTAATCAAGCAGTCAGCATGCCAGGAATTTCACCCATCCAAAAACAGAAAATGCCAACACGAAAATAAAACTTGAGGTGTTGAAAAGAATTTGAAAGAAAATAAATTTGGGGGCAAATTACAGAGGGAAATCAAACTGTCACTGCAGTTTCATATTTATTCGACTTCTTCACATCCCGACCCCAGACATTTGGCCTCCTTTCAGCCAGTGAAAGCAGTCAAAGTTGCGGTTGGTAAACTTCTCAACGTCTTTTGGCAAAACTCATTTCAATTCAATAAATAATAAAGTAGAAAAGCATGTCCCTGCTGCTCGGATTTTCCGATTTGAATTTCCGAATGTCTGACTGCGGCCTTGAGCAATTTAACTCTTTAGGATTATAAATGCCAACTGAGAAATCCTGCCTACGATTGCTGCTAATGAGAATTTATGGTAGTTCAATTAAGTTTGATGCCTAGTGAAAGATACAATTAGTGCGCGTGGTTTGGGAAATTGTAGGTCATGGATACGCTTTAAATTTATAGTAAACTCATTTTATAAAAAAAAAATGTTGTTCATCTTTTGATTATTAATCTTTAGATTTAAATGGACAACACATTGGATTAACTTTTAACCATAATTTTAAAATCTTGCTAAGAACCGATTTCTCAATGTCATGTTAACTTTTCTTGACTGTTGTTCCGGAAAATATTTGTTTTTCAATATCAAGTAAGATTTAATCTCTTAACTGGAGGTAATGTTTCAGTTAAACTGACAACAAAAAGTTCGTCTACTCTTTTTTTCAAGTTTGTCATCCGATTTTCCCCCTGAATAGTGTTATATCAGACTCTACAAAGATTGGTCGTTTAAAAAATTAACTTCACATTGAGAAAACGATTTTTTTAATTCGAACAATTTAAACACATGATAGCAAACTAGAAAGTTAACATAACATTGAGAAATCGGACATAAATGGCATATTATTAACCTTATTCCGTACCCTTTCTCACTTATAATCTTTTTAAAGCCCTTCATTCGGTTCACCCCTTAAGCTAAGCAGTCTTCAAAGTGCAGAGATGCTTTCGCATCATCGCATTTTCCGTTTGGCCCAAGGCCATGGGTTATGCCCCCCATCCCCAGCCTTTTCAGTTTCTAACGACCTTCGGCACTTATGATAACCAGTTAAAACCCCCGAAGGCAGCCACCAGAAAGCTGTCCATCAGCAAAGCAGTGGCTGTGCAGTAGTTTTCATTGGTAAACATAAACACGGTGAGGGGGCTTAGGGCAAATACGAATCGGAGGTCCCGACACCAAAGTTTTCCCAACTCCATGGGTTGGTCAGTACGGATCCCTGTCTCTAGGGTATTTCACTTTGCCGGTTAGCCAGGAATCCGGGCGTAAACCGTTTGCACCACCGTCGGTATTTGTTTATAGATAAATGGCTGCCATGGCCGCACATATTTGCACAGGCTTTATTAATATTTGATGGAGGATAACATTTAAAACCATCGAACCCCAAGGGAGCCGGAATTTATTCGAATTTCCACTCTACTCAGACGAAATTAAAATTATTTGCATAGCATTTGTTGCGCGCCGCATATTTGGAATATGTATTTAAGCCAGCCCGGCATAGTTTGCAGATATATTGAATTACAAACAATTCTCGGACAATCGAGTTTGAATTTAATTTAAGGGCAAAGGGCAATTAAAGCGCAACAGGAGCTGGCATTAAATGGCTTTAAATGAATGGTCGGATCTTTAAGGTCCCTCTGGGGGTAGAAGTGAGTTATGTGGAGATTTACACTTGTCGCCTTGGAATTAAACTGCAATTAAAGTGACCAGAAAATGTTGTGATAATTGCGTGGCTGCCTGAAATTAATAGCAATCATTTTGTGGGTGGGACCACAGCCACCCAGTTTCCCTTTTCCCAATTTCCCTACCCCCTTTTATGCATGTAAATTCCATTTTAATAATGCGGTTGACAGGGGGCGTGAGATTCTGTTCTATTTTTAGGAGCAATTATATTTTATCAGCAACTGTCGCCTCAACGGGCCGTTGAAAGGGACATTGTTATAAATTTTAATTGTAAAACGTGGCGCTATCGTTAGCCTCTGGAGCGGCGTCCCTGTGTGGCAGCCACATGCCATCCACAGTTGGCAGTTTTGCAGTTCCAATCTCATTTCCCATGCATGACCGAACCGTCCAGTGAGGCGGGCTAATGTCCTGTCCAGTGTCCTGTGTCCTGTGTCCAATGTCCACTGTCCTCTGTTCCATGCCCGTGTCCATTCTGACTTTTGCATCCAATTAGGCCTGCCTGCGGCACCCGCAGCCTGCCACGCCCCCAGCTCTCGTGCCCCCCCCCCCTCATTGATTGGGCGTTGCGTTGTGCTAGAATTGCAAACTTCCTTTCTCGCTGTGCGAGCGCACCAAAGTATGCAATAAACTTTGGCCAAAAGTTGGCGCGCAACACGCGGAAAACTTTTTTCACTCGAGTTTTCCTATTGTTGTTAGTGCGCTTAGTAGGTAAGTGTTCAGTGCGGTAATGTGATTTATGTTTCTTTTTTTCATTTCGGAAAAGTTAACACCCAAGGGCTTTAGCCGACTTGCTGAAAATTCTTATTTTACTTTCCCTAATGAGGTTGAAACTTTTTAATACTGTTTAATTTAATAAACAGGACATGGAGCATGACTAACAATACAAATTTTATTAAGAAGGGCGAATAAAAGAAAACAAATATTTGAACAATTATTGGAAACTTTGATTACTATAGTTTAACTTGGAAAATTGCAAGTTATTTTATTTTCTCTGTTCACGTTCTTGTTATTTTTTATCACTAATAATTAAAATATGTTTTAAGGGTTTATTGTTATTTTTTAGAAAAGTTCTTTTAATTTTTTTTGAGGTCAAAACTTTTAGTGCTCTAAACATTATACACATTACTTACAAATTTTCTAAATTTTAATAAAACAATTATATTAAACAAGGAACATTTCACTTTTATACAAAGTATGTTAAATTCCAACGAATTGCCATAATATCCCTCACCAAACAACACTTTATTTTTTTTATGCCGCAATATTAACTTCCTTTGATAAACAACTAAAAATTACAAACTATTTTCGTTCATGGATATTTAATTAAAAGAAACAAAGTGCCTTTACCAACAGCCCCAAGGTCTTGAAAACTTGCAGTTCAGAGCAAAAAGGCCTAGACTAAACAGTCGGAATCAAGTTTGAAGTAATCCCATTAAATTTTCAGCAGTTAAGCTTAACTTCTGCCATCAGAACCCTTTGGAGGGAGATGGGTGGCAAGGGGAGAAAGAGTTGGGCGAATAAATACGAAAACAAATTCTCATCTGACTAGGGTGTATATGCAATCAAATAATAGTTTTATGCACCACTCAAAACCCTTCCTGTCCTGGCCAAATCCAAATCCTTAGACAGAAGCCCCCGGAAAACGAGTTGCAGGAATCACGGCGGCGGCAGAAGCAATTGGCCAACTTCTGTGGAACCGCAGGCTTATGCAAAATGCACTTTGCGCTCTGTAACAAATCCTCAACCCCCCATGCAAACCCCCTCTTCAAACGGGTTTTAAAACCGTGTACTTCCCCTTTTTCGGTCCTATTTCAAAGCCTCAATGGCAGGAATGTACGAATGGCAAAGTTGTTCCCATTCGCATTTTTTTGCGAGTCAATTTCTTGCACGTACAAGACGCCAAAGGAAGAAAACCCAAAGCTCGAAAACTTTGTTTTTATATTCGAGGACTTAGCCGGGGCTTCCCCCGCCTCATCTCTTTGATCCCACTTGAAAAAGACTCGGGAAAAAGACCGCAAACGTTTCTCTTATACATTTCAGCCAAACTGGAGAGCTGGGGCAGGAAAACGTGACCGAAAAGAGGAATTAGGAGGAGCAAGGAGCAAGTTGCTTCTGGCCCAAAATGGAAGGGGCAACTTGAAACCGTTTTAGTTGCAACTTTATTTATTTATCAACTATATGCTAATGAAACCACTGTGCGGTGGCTGCTTCTTCTTCTGCTGCTGCTGCTGCCACTTCCGTTTCCGCTGTGTCCCTACATGCCCGTATATACATACATACAAATGTACAAGTATACGTGCAAGCAAACACAATTGCAGGCACAAACAATTGGTCTCACTCCCCTGCCATCCGCTGATTATTCCAGTGGTTTGCTGCCCTCTTCCTGTCACGCCCACTTCTTCACCCGCCGCCCTCATTTCAGAACCAAGTCCCAATAAGCAGCTTTAATATCTGACACCTGTTTTGGGCATTCGCACTTCATTGCCGGGGGAAGGTGTGCACTGAGAAAAACATTTTTCAGATATTATGATACATACAAAATGTAGAAGTGGGTAATAATTATTGTTCTGATCACTTTATATAATTTTGGATCTTTAAGCCTAGTAACATTATTACAATAAATTATGATTAAACTTTTTCAAAAATAAAATAAACCCACTTAAAGGATTATAAATAGGTGGAATATATACAATTTTTCTCATACATTTTCCATAATTTATTATTTATACAGATCCGCAAAGTTATTAGAAAGAAGTACCAATAAATCATTTTTAAAATAATATTAAAATAATCATAGAAAAAAAATTTTATGAAATATAAAAATAACTACATCATAATTTTAAAGAAAAAATTGACTAAAATGCAAAAAAATTATATAAACAGTTTGCCGAATATTTTTAGATTATTTCAGTTCAATATTATTTCATTGTTTTTGTGCAGTATAAGTTAATAGTGATGTATAAATATTATTGTGTGGTATCTTTTTCTATTGGTAATTTTCCAAGTGCAAACGAAGCCTGAGGGCCTGAGAAATCATTAGACAGCTGTCATATGCAGCATTTGGTGGCTCCACTTCTCTGCGGTAAGGTAGCTAGATGGCTGGGGATCCAGGTGAGGTGTGTGCCACAGAGGAGGAGGAGCCAAGTATGCAACAGGGAATTCGAGCCAAGTGCCAAGGGGACCAGTCGGTTGCTGTTAATGTATAATGTACATTTGATTAGGCTTCTTAATTCAGTTAGGTTCGGTATTATATAGAAAATGTACTTAGTTGTTTGGGAATTTAAAGAAATTTTCAAAAGGACTGTTATGAATTTAAGCATTGATTTTTTAATATAAGAATAATTATTGGACTTAAATATATAAAAATACCTAATTGGGTTTGAATAGATCAACCTTAACTAATTTATGATATTTCTTACATTTTCTTTTTTCACCTTTTCAGGGCCGATCGCAATCATGATGGCATTTTGTCCATTCAGGAGATGGGCCAGTACATCAACCGACGGATCGTGGAGCACATTGATGAGGCGATCATGAACAATGCCCGAGAATTCCGTCGCGTGGACATCGGACCCGCCGACGGACTTATCACCTGGGATGAGTACCACCGCTTCTTCCTCAGGGAGCACGGCATGACGGAGGCGGACATCGATGAGCACGACGAGATCAGGCACACGGCGCTGAATCGCCGGGCCAGGGAGGACATGATGAGGGACAAGGCCCGCTGGTCGGAGGCGGCTCGAACCGATCTCTTCACCCTGACCATCGATGAGTACTTGAGTTTCCGCCATCCCGAGTCCAGTGTGTCCAATCTTTTGGAACTGGTCGATGATCTGCTGCGCCAGTTCGATCAGGACGGGGACGATCAGCTAACCCTGGAAGAGTTCTCCGATCTGAATGTGGACGATGATGATGACCTGATGCGCAAATCTCTGATTTCCAAGACCCTGGTGGAGCGGCGAGAGGAGTTCAAGCGGATTATCGACAAGAACCACGACGGCAAGGCAGATCGGGGAGAGCTCCTTAACTATGTGAATCCGAAGACCCCACGCTATGCTCTCCAGGAGGCGGCCACTTTGTTCAGCCTGTGCGACGAGAACAAGGACGAGCTACTGACCCTAAAGGAGGTACATACGATACTAAAAATATAATAATAGTTTGATATTTGCCATACGATTCACTAGGGCTTTATAATTTCTTGTAAATGTCATCTTAGGTGTCTAAAAGTATGCTGTCAATAAATGCTAGCCGTCATTTTGAATTAATGCTTTGTACTTCAGAGTATAAATATATTGTTTCATACTTTGAGGTACCTTAAATTTGATCTAAGAGTGATTTCAAAACCAGAGTGATTTTCTAAAAATTTACATTTTTTCGTAACATTCTTATTTATTAATATGTTTTTATTCCCTTAGATGACTGACCATGCCGAGATATTTCTGCAATCCAAGATGATCGATACGGCAAACAGTTTTCACACAGAATTCTAGTTTTACTCTTCACCATCACTTACCCCTTTGAGCATTTATAGTGATATTAATTTGTAAGTTCTTGCACCTAAAGATTAGCTAATTTAGTATCAAAGCGTGCTTTTTGTTAATATTTTTTATGAACCACTAAGATCCGATGTAAAGCATTAAAAAACGAAAATCATTTCAATAATTAACTTATAAGAATGCAAAGCAAACAATATTTGACACAAATAATCCAAATAAATATACGTAATTGTATAGAACTCGGAGTGTGCGTTTTCTTGGGTTGAAATCCGTACACCTTCGGATTATTTACCTCCAATCATCTTGCCTCTCTTATCTCTGATTACAAATGATTTGCCCTTTTAACAAAGTATGAAATTAAATTTCAGCCTCCTTGGGAATTCTCTTAAGGACATCTACCATCTGAGCTGACAAATCAACCCACATTAAGGATAAGTCCTTGTTCAATTTGTTTGTATCGTGCTGTCTCTGCTGTTTGTCTGTTCACTGATGATAAATAAGACTGGGGACGAATGATAAATAAGTGTCACTTGCTAAATTTTCCAAGGGATCCTGCCCACCCAGCCTTTCAAGGACTGAGGAATATCCTTGAGGTAGAATTTTACAAGCAATTGACTTTCTGATGGGTGTTAATGCCTCTCTAATCCCCCACTTACCCCATCCAGGCTGGCTAGCCTAGCAGAATCATTTAAAATGTAAGACGACTAGTGATGGATTAGTTGTACTGAGCAACGAACAGCAGCCTCGACAGGATGTACTTGGCTACGTGACGTGTGTATGCCGGCGGAGAATTCCGTCCGGATAACGTTACGGGAATAATAATCCCCTGTCCAAGTCGCATCTCATCAAGGGCAAGCGGATAGGGGGAATCCCAGCCCTCTCCCGACAATAGACATGCGGTGGGTAATTGAATCTAATTGTTCGGAAGCGCAGATAATGAGCACGTAAAACGCAAGGACCAAAATGGGGGAGCAAAGGACTCGTCTTTAGCAGCTAAATCCAAACATATACCCCGTGACATCAAGTAAATAAGCAAACACATCAATTCGGTTAATAAGATATAGATGTAGGATATACAAACAGGATGATGTTATTATATGAGTTAGGACCTGGCTAAACGAGATAGGAATGATTGGGTTGGGGGTGTGGAAAGTGTCGTGATAAGTCAAAATGAGATGAGCGTAAAGCCAGGCTTCATTTAACTTAATATCTATAAAAAATTCTATTTATTGAATCTCCTGAAAAGATTTCTTAATGGTACATGGGTTTTGGAATCGAAGGTATTATTGACAGGGAAGGTACACTCAGGGAAAAACACCGTGCTAAAAACAAGTACAAACAGCCTTGATTTAAGAAAAATTGCATGCTTAACATTTAAGAACGTTCGTGCTCAAAAAATTCTCATATTGAGCACATTTTGGAGTTTTTATGTCTGCCAACTCTAATAATTCCCAACTGTTTATTCTGAAAGTACTCAGTATATAAGGCGCATAAATTAGGTAGTGTTAATGCCCGTGAGCGGCAAGTCGTAAGTAATCTTAAAATATTAATATTATTTATATATATCTCGTTTATTTCGTTTCAGTTTCCAATACTTATTTCTCTTACTAGCATAAAATAAAAACTGATTTTAGTTTCATAATATTTATATATTGATTTAAGAATTATTCGTCCTTAAATCATGCCTGCAAATTTCTTACTTTATTATTAAATCGTTCTTGTTTTTAGTCCAAATATGACTTGATTTAAGAATTATTCATACTTGATTGAAGACCGAAAGGTTCTTAAATCTAGTATTTTCGGTCTTGAAAATTCGTGCTCAAAAGTAGTATTTTGTTCTCGCGTTCTGTATTTTCCATGCTTGGCGAAGTTTTGACACCGAAAATACTAGGTTCAAGCACGAAATACTTGATTTTTTTTCTGAGTGTATTAATACATCAATTCAATCATTATGGAATACCATAATAATTGAGGTTTTCGTTCATACTATATAAAAATATGAATATTGCAAATAAGGTCCCTATTAAAGCAGCACATGGTGCCAACGGTAGGGTGTAGGGTGCAGTGTAATTTCTCATTTATGCCAAAACATTTAAAAATTCTCCTTTATCATAATAACCTGTTTTTCCAACATTATACTCGCTCCGGGAGAGACCCAAAACTCAAAATCCCCATGATTCATGAGTGGTATTCATAAATTAAGTTAGCAACATAAAACAAATGGCATCTGGCTAACTTAACGAGCCGCAAAAAAGAAGCCACACATTTCCCACATGTAGCGGGATCCACCAAAAGAAAATGGAACGGCCTTGTCTAGTACAAATGTTTTGCATTATTGGAGCATGGTGAACGGATGGAAGGGGCTGTGGAAGTGGACCCCGAATGGAGGGACTCCACATCGAGGATACATATATAGGATACACGTAAGTTACATTAGTCAGTCACTTGCCAGTGGGAAAATTGCTGAGCATGCCGAAAATACTTGGGAGGCTTTGGAGGAAATTGCTATTACAGAAGTGAGAGGCCGGCACGCCCCACTCTTGCCACGCCCCCTCTGTCGAAGACCTGCATAAATATGCCAAACACATTCAGAGTATTCTATCTGGCACTGTGTTGCGTTGCCATAAATGCTTCATCTTGAACTCATACATATTAAAATCTGGCAAAATAAACTTCAACAGTTCACAAAGCACAGCAGAAAACACAAACATGCTCGCAGGACGAAATGGGTTGGGGGTTTTAGGGTTTGGGAATGGGTTTTTGAAGGGGTGACCCGAGCTCATGCATTTTAAAATTCAGCCATTAGAGAAACCAAGTTATTTTGTATGCAGAATATTATTTGGCTTCTCCATCGCCCCCACCCCCCGTTTCCATCTTTTATATTTGTTGTTTTTGTGTGTTTTTGCTTGACATTGCATTTAACATTTTTGCTGAACGACCCCAAAAAACCCTCTGCACAGAAAAGGAGAGGATAGCAATTAAATGTTTTTTCTACAATTTGCTGCATAAATCAGTTTTAAATGTTATAGTGCAAATAAACGAAATCAGGGTAGCCAAGCCAGAGAGAGATAGAGAGAGCTTGGCTTAAATTGGCCCACAACACATCATTTAACAGGACACTCCAAAGGATTCGAGGTAAAAAGCGACCTCAGGACAATGGCAAAAATAGGGGCTTTGTGGCTTACATTTTTTAGACACGTTAACTGAAAGAATGAAAACGAGGTATTTAAAATAATTATTTTAAATAATTCAATTAGTTTACGCGTAACGGAATTGACTCATTGTTAAAAGTCAGCGGTGTGCATAACGATTATCAATTTGAATATAATAACTTTTTTATTAAACCAACTGACTGCATAACGTGTAATTAAATTTTATAGATACTGCCTGTATACAGAATTTAGCATTTAAGTTATTGGTAACTTTTAGCAACTCATAATTTCAATTAATTGAACGATTGACAGCTCATATCCTTATTGTGTTAAAAAGCCTCGTACAATCTAGAAAGTCATTAAAATTCATGAGCATGTACAACGTAAAAATTTCCCAAAAAAATAGGCAATGAATTTGTAATCATTAGGCATTTAAAATAAACATTAATTTAAAAAGCAAAAAATGATACTGAAATGCCATTAGTATCGAATTCCTCCGGAAATGGTATATTCGAAACATTATAAAATATTTTAGTAAAGTTCAGGCGCAAAAATGCATACGATAGACTTTTTAGTTGAATGGGAAATTGATTGGAATTTGAATATTTAATATTTTTGAAGCACGAAGCTGCCACTTCACTTGACAATGCTGACACACAATATATTCAGAATGCATTGGCTATGAATTATATGGATATTTATTCGATTTTTGGCTCACAAAAACTTTTATGTCCATTGTGCGAGGTCCAAAAATTACAACAAAAGGTAATTTAGCAGTAACAACTTGAAGGCAAACACTTAACTTACTTGTGTGTGCGTGGGTGTGAGGATGTCGTGTTTGCCTGTGTGTGTGTGAGGGGGGTGGGGGAGTGGGAGGAAAACTCATTCACCTGCATGATGGGAAGTAAAAAGCAATTTTCGTAACATTTGCATGCCTTAAACTAACACAGACGAATGGAGCGCCAGGATAAGGATGAAGCTCCTGACGATGTGAGGAGGTTGAAAATGAAAATAAGGATGATGGCGCCGGGAAAACACGGCCTACCTTTTTCTGGGTGGTGATAGGGGGAGGTTGTGGGCGTGGCGAATGAAAAGAAAAACTACTGCGTGAGGGTGAAAGTGTAAGTGTGCGTTGGCTGATGTCGGTGTAAGTAGAATGGAGTACGTGTTATGCTGAAAATGCAATTTGCCTTCTGTGCGAAATGTACGGAAAATTTATGCAAATTTCTCCCTTGACCCCGGTGTCGTCCGACCTCACCTCTTCCTCTGCCTTCCCCCTCCCCTCACACACTTTGCAACACCGCTGCCAACAAGCGGAAACAGGAAGTGCGACCATTGTTGTTGGGGGTGTATGTGTATGGCTGTGTTTGTGTGCATGCCTGCCCCTGCATCAATGTGTATGTGAAAGCGCTAAAATGAAAATATAGTGAAATATGCGATAGAAACGAATGGGTCTCCCCTGCTGGGTAAATGCTATAAAGAAATCAGACCATCGCATGTTATGACCCATCAAAGTACCCTTAAAATTAGTAAATATTATCTTGTTTTTAAAATATGGGATATTTAATATGTATAAAAACTAGGAAATGGTTTAATTATTGTAAAAGAGTTAATTAATATAAGATATATGGTATACATTGTATAGTACCTATTTCTGAAAGGAAATGTTTATGGCTTATATCAACTTTAAGTAGTTTGTTTAATTTGCTTGGAAAATTTGTGTTCCAAATATATTTTATAAATATGACATTTTTCTAATAATTGATGGTTTTTGTTATGATGATGATGATTTTTCAAATTCTAATGATGACGTATTTAAAGAAGTTTATACCAGATAACAATTTATAGAATATTTGCATTGCTTCATCAGCCTGTTAAGTCCAGGATGTCAGAGATTCCCCACAACAGGGTGTGCCAATGGCAACGATCCACAAATAAGCCCTTCGCGGATGCAACAACTAACGCGACAACAGCAAAAAACACACCGATGTCGTTTGTGCTGTGGCAAAAAATGTGTTCGCGACGTGGTGTAAATTCGCCATCGATAGTTTTGACATTACGTATACGCAGCGTTGGTGGCTGTGTGCGAGTGTTACTCCGCCAGTGCGGCACCCCCGGGGCGGCTTTTGGCCCGGCTAGGCGGCACAAAAAAGATGTGGAATTCCAACGAAAAAAGTGGAAAAATATTGCGAACATGGCCGCCGCATTGGTGTGCACCAGGAGCAGAACCTGGCCAATGCCAAAGAAATTTTTGTGCTGGTAGAGGGCTTCGGGGAAAAAATGAAAAGCCGCCGGTTAGTTCAACAGAGGCACACGCAACTGTATATGTAGGGGAAAGTGCACGGAAAAAATATAATAGTGCCATCCCCTGATTTTGCTTCTCATCAATAGCTGAGCGAAACAATAATTTTTGAAGGGATTACAGATGTCGAAAAAAAATTATATTTCATTGAAATATAAAAAATTCATTAAAAGCATTACATACTACTGCCTAAAAGGTCTGTATAAAACACTTTAAACACACACTTTTTTAAGACAGAAGGATTTTGATATAGTTGATCTGAAAAAATTATTCTTCAAGAAATTACATATTCCGGAAAAAATATTTCGATGAAAAATATGCAAAGTTTAATTAGTCTTGAAAACTTTTTGTGATGGTTTCTTTTTAAATTACACTACATGTTAATATTACCAGGGGTAAAAGTGAATTGAGTTTCACAAAACACACACAAATAAAACTTATTGTTTGTTTATCGAAAAAAAGTTTGTATAACACACTTTAAGATACTAAAACAATCATATTTAAGGGGATTTACGATATCTGGTAATAAGATATATAAAAAATATTTAAAAGAAATATATGTGATGCTTGAATGTCAAAATAAACAGTTTAAGATACACTTCTTTTAAGGATTATTTTATTGCTTATAGTTTTTAAGTACTAAAAAGAATTGGAAGCCTATTTAAGCTCTAGTAGTATTATGAAAATAAACTATCAAAAGATTTGACAAATCAATCACGAATATTTACATATGCAGATACGCCACACATTTTGCTGACACTTTTGACTTGAAACTGGTTTTTTGTGACATTTTCTCTGTGTGTCCATATGCGGGATTGTTTATATTGGATTGCACGTGCCTTTGACATGCCGATCCCTTGTCCGTGTACCTATTTATGGGCCACTGTGTGTGAGTGTGTGTTAGCCTGTGTTTTGGCTTGTGGGCAAAGAAGTTGAAGCGTATTAGGCAAACACAAGCCTCCGGCTTCTCGCACAAACACTAACACACGTGCTGGTCCGGTCTTTGAGAATGCTCAAGTGTGTGTGAGTGGCTTGGCTCCATTGGTGTGAGCCAAGTGCCAGATAAACGACAGCATTTAATGCGACCAAATCTTTTTAGCGCCGCATCAAGCCATTTTTCAATCCCGATCTGAGCGCAAAGATTAAGTTGTCTTTAAGTCGGAAAGGAGGAGAATAGGATGGCCAAGAACATTGCACAATGGGTGTCCTTAAAGGAAATTTAGAAAAGTTATCATTTAAAAATTAGTTATCATTTAAAAATTGGTTTTTGATATAGATAAAAGGCAAATAATAATAAAAAACACAACAAAACATTAAGAAATCAACAGGATTTTTAACGTAATAGAATTCCATTTGCATTTTTTTTGTATGGACTAAAACCATCTTATTTCCAACATATTACCCTATTTATTTCCCTCAAATGCATAGAACTGCTTATCGATTTCCATCCCATTGTCCATCCTGGCCTGCACCTGGCCATTTCCACCTGGCACCAATTGCAGCACTTCACGTCCGAGCAGTGAAAAGGCTGAGAATGGCAGAAAAAGAAAAGTTAAATTTTCCGGGCGCATGAAAATGAGTTCATTCTGTTAAGTTCAGTTCAAAACAATTATTTGAACTTTTTGAATTGGCCGGGAATTCTAGGAGACTGAAAGACGCAAATGAAGCTCGATGAAAGTGGAACTTTTGCAGAACAGTGTGGCGTAAAAAAAAGGCCGTAGAAAGAAAGTTTCGCTTACATAATTTACTTTTATGAATGCCCAGGGAGCCCAGTATCCCAAGCCATATACATATCCCTTATCCCAGTCTCCCCGACCGTTGGCATTTTTAATCAGAGCGGATTTCGCTCGCTATCTGTCAGCGTTTGCAGCACAAAAGTTGTATAATAATATTCATGCTTGACATCAAATTCATTAAGAGTGATTAATATTTGTTTACTGCTCTTGTTTGCTCGCTGTTTTTCCCATCTCAGAGCTCCGGCTGCGGCAAAAAGGAACATTTATTAAATGGTTTCCCGAAAGAGAAGCTCTATTCGAAACTTTATTTCTTCTCCAATGCGACAGTCGCTGCCTGATGCCAGCAGCTTGCTGCAAATTAATAGCTGGCTGAGGATTTACGGCTGGGGATATATCAAGGATATTAGCCAATTTCCCACTGCTCCCACGAAAAGGGGTCAGAGCCTAAGTCGCTGGACAAATGACTCTTGGCCCAGCCGTCAGACGCGATAATGCGGTTTAATATCTGGCCGGAACGAGGTAAACATCATGGCTGCCATAAATGAGGCTAAGGCTTCATCATCGAGAAAGTTGTTAAAGTTGTTCATTACTGCATATTGGGGATCGGGCCTGCTGGAGTCCTGTGGCTCAAAGAACTCGTTTACCGGCCTGCCTACGCCATCGACAGTCCCCATTTAATTAAGCCCACGAACTGCAGTCCCCGCACGGTGGTTCAATAAAGCGGAACAATCCCTACCCCTACCATTTTCACTGAAAAAAAATTAAAAAACAAAAACATTTAACTTTTATTTGGGTTGGACCTTATGTAAAACTTTCGGTGAAGAAATAGTTTACGAGCCATTGTATTATAAATTTTAAACATATCATAAAACAATTTAATCAGAAAACCTTTAGATACTTGATTTTTCATAATTGGATTATACAAAATATTCTTATTCCTTCTATTTAAATTAAATATTATTTATGCAAATATTTAAGGCTGTTTGTCATAATTTTAATAAATGTTATTTCCAAAAGACTAATTTAACCAGAAAACTTTATGTGAGATATTTGATTTTGAAATATTGGATTGTAGTAATTATTCTAATATATTTTTCTTAAACTAAATGTTATTTTTGATTATTATTATTTCAATATATTAAAATGCCACGTTTTTTCGTGGTGCCTTTTCCTTTTGAACAATCAACCATGGGTTCGATAAGGTCCATATGCTGAAGTCAGGATTTTCGCAGCCGTTTCTCCCGCCGGCAGACTTCAAAGGTCCCTTCTGCTTTACATAAATATTTATGCGAGTTAATTTGTCGGCATATATGCCAAGTAAAGGACGGAGGAGGGGTTGGGGTGCAAAAGGGGCAGGAGAAGGGTCAGTTGGGTGCAATCAATCAGACATGAAACAATATTTACAATTTGAAGGCATTAATACGACTCGGTTGACGTCAGCCTGCAGAGTTCAGTGTGCCGCAGTTGGAAAAGGCGGGATTAAGGCGGAAAAGCGAGGGGGTAGTTTTCCTCGCCTGAATGCTCCGTCTGTCAGGTAAACAAACAAATAAGGACGAGGTCCTTCAAACCGCTGCCCTGCTAGACCCCAATGACCCCCTGGTGCCACGCCCCTTGACAGGCGCCGCCTGTTATTGACAGCCATATAAAAAAACACACTTACTCCCATTCAGACGCATTGGCAGACACGCAACCCGTCACTTATTTGTGGACACGAGTGTGCGTGCGCCTGCCATTTCGACTAAAAATAAACAATAGTCAAAAGCACAACATATTACAAAAATTCCACATAAAAATAGCAAGTGAAAGGTACAGTCTGGGTTTGGTAAGCAGAGGTTAAAATACCCTAAAAGTCTTGTAAGATATCAAATAAAAGTAAAAATAAACAATCAATTTTTTTTTATTTTTTATTTGGTTAACAATTATATGCTAATTCAATATTTTTTGTTAGTTAAAATTATCTTGAAAATATTGTAGATTTTTTTATAATTTACTTAAGGGTCTCTCGGGGCAAAATCACTTATAAGCACAAACCTTCACGATAATTAGAAATATATGGTAAACAATTGGATGTTGTAGTTCTACTTAGTTGTCTCTGCATTGATTCTTAAAATCGTCTTTACTATTTTATATATAACAGTCTTAAACAATGTTAAAAAAAATAATTTAAATAAACATAAATATTTTTAAATGACAAATTATCTACTTTTGTTTTAGTGTTTACATTGAAAATTGCAAGTATTAACGCATCAAATAAATCACACTTTAAGTCAAAATCCCTTTGCATATGAAATGCTTTTCAGAGACGCTGTGACTTTTCCCCGTAGAGTAGTTAAGCCCTCTGCCAGTGCCCGTTTATACATACATATACATATATATATGCACATAAAATTACATTAAATATTATTGCTTTACGGACGGTTTTCCATGGCATTCGCTGAGTGTGTGTATAGGATTGGACCCACAAAGGGTCCAATGGTGCGTATAATTGACATATTTGATTGTTTAACTTGTATTAGTAAAGTCAGTAAAGTCTACGAACAAGACCTACTGGAATCACAATAAAGAAAAAATAATACTGGAAGAGAAATAAAGGTCCAAAGGGCACATGCAGGCTTTGCTAAAGAAATCGCAAGATATACAACCATGTTAAACTGGCTTTAGTCCTTCAGAAGGGATAACACATGTGATATGTTGCTAGAAACCAAATTAAAGTTCGAAATGATGAAAATCCTAAAGCTTTATTCATTATTTTTTAGATAATTCATTTCAGCAATTAGTTAATGGCAGTTCTTTAGATTTCATTAATGTAATTATTTTCAAAATGGTTTTCTCTTTTCTTTTTACTTTATGTGCTCACGTCATGTGGTCTTAGTGATTAAGCAAAGGACTTGGAAATCTGTGAAGCTATCTGTTGGATAGGGATTTGCGTTGGGCAACATAATCTCCTTACCGGACCGAAAATTCTGTGTTGTCTGTAGTCGAGTGTGTACTTTCGAGTTTATTTATAGCATAGGGACATTTTGGCATTTGTCAGATTTCTGTCAAGCTTAATGTGTGCTATGATTATTCATTTAATTGTGTACACATGCAACCATCAGCGACTTCAATCTGACATTGTCAGCCTGTCCGGATCACTCAACAAGAAATTCGATTTCATAACCGGGCAACAAAAGTGCTGTGATGGATTGCTTTGCAGACTCGATTGTCTGCATGTGAGAGGGCTTCATCCTTTGAAATGTGTAAAATGGGACGTATAACATAAATTGTTACATATTGTTCGTATAACTCGTCCGCAAATACTCCAAAGGAAAATTACGCAGGCGAGCATTTCTTTCGCAATCTTTGCTAGCAGTGTTGATATGTATTTTCGATTTTTTTTGCGATAGAAATGTGGTTATAAGGTATTAAGAAAAATATTAAACTAAATGCGAATTATTATTCGGAATTTGGCTAAAATCTCTAGAAAAATGTTATGAAAACTAGTTCTTAGTTCTTATATTTCCTTAAAAATTATAAACCTATTCCAAAGCAGAACTTGATCCAAAATACCTTAGGTGACTATTTATTCGAAAGAACGTAATCCAACCCCAGATCCTGAACTAAAATAAATCCAGTTGTATATTATATTTTCGGAATTGTTAATCCAAATTGGGCTATCCTGTTTTTCAGCTACCTTTTATCAGATCTATCCTGGATTTCAGAGTTGTCTGCTGGCAACACTGCTCACTAACAAGCTGCAATCTGCAGCCTGGCAATCATGTAATGTAGCGAAGCATCAACACAAACACAGGGGCTGTGTGGGCGGGATGCTGCTGCTGCTGCTGCTGATTGCACAAAGGATGCCCCTCAAGTCCTTGGTGACGTGTTGAGTGAAAGAATGAAACTAGCAACCTGCGCCCGGCAGTTCAACGGAAGATCCACTGCACCTGAGCTGGGAACTGGCTGGCTGGAAGATAAATTATGGTGTGGGGCAGCCCGACAATGGCTGAACAGTTACTATCCGAGAGGGAAAGCCGTTGCAAACCAGCTGCACTAAATAAAGGAAATCCCTTTGAAGGCCTCGTCCCACCCGGCGGTCGAGTATTAGGGAGTCCTCCATTACAACTTACAAATGCAATTCGCATTTGAGGACCTTTTCTAAACGCTTTAACCCGAAGAATAAAAGTAAACCTTACGAGATGGAAAATATATGTAACATTCCACCTATTCTTTCAATCCCTTTTTAAATGCTTTAAACTTAACCTACAAAAGAGACAGTTCATGGCAAAATACTTATGAGCACTTGACAAAGGCAAAGAGCGTCCCATCTGGCTCATAGAAAATAATGGTTATGTCTGTAAAACTGACAATTTTAATCCCCCAATTGTTGTATTTTCAGTTTCTTTTCATACGCCAAATAATCTTATGTGAGAACCAATTAGTGTTGTATGGGATTACTTTCCGAAAAAGAAAAGAAAACCATGGCAGCTTGACAGCAATTGTCAGAGGAAGCCCCAACGAACAATTGGTCCCACCTGGCGTATAAGTAATAAAGTTCATTCTCATGTAAAGGGCAATTTCAATCAATATCGCCCTTAACTATCAATAAAAACCCATTGAAATGGAGCAGAAATTGTGAAAGGAAACCCACCCGGCGTATGAGTAATATGAGTTTTTTGGGAAAAATAAATTGTTTTGGCCATTTGCAATCCTCAAATTTCCGAATTTTTAGCCCCTTTCTAAGCCCTCTCAAGCGATGAACGTAAATTAGTTTCATAAAAGCTAACAAGGCAAGGAAAATTCTTTTGTGCGAAACCTTTTGCACTGGTTCGTCTCCACTTCATTGTTCATTTCACTCAGTCCCCTACCTCCATCCCCTTTCCCCACTCGCCCCTAATCCTGGTCTTGGCCATAGTCCAACCACAGCAGGCTCATCATCGTCATCATTTGAATGCCTCGCCTGATTGTTGCATGCAGCATGCTGATGTTGTTGTTGTTGCCAGGACACGTGCATCGCCGAGCTTTGCAGTTGACATTCCGTTACGCACGTTGCCTCCTCCTTTTGGTCCTGGCTGATGCTGCTACTGCTCCTGCTCCTGCTCCTGTCGATGTCGTTGTCGTTGTCTGGGCAACATGCAATGCCAAAGTTTTCGTGATGCAAGTGCGTAGTTTGCTCACAACAAGGCTCGTCGAGGCTGCCCAGGGACGTGGGGCATTCCATGTGAGGGGGGCTTTCAAGGGGTAAAGCTCACTCAAAGCTGGCAGAGGGTTTATGGCCTACGTTATGGGGGTAACCATGCCAATGTTGCACACTGCAATAAAAAATGAAGCATGTGACAAGGGAACTCTGATTTATTATGGAGATCAAAGTCTGCATAGGTTATAAAATAAAAAACAAATTCTTTTCATAACATATCCTAATATCACACTGAGGGCAGTTATCTTTTTAAAAACAAAGAAAAACAAAGAAATAAGAAAATAAAAAGTTTTGCGTACAATAACAAAATGCATAGTAGAATCCATTATTAACTGAGGTATCCATACTAAAATATTGAATGATTCAAAATAAATTTAAGTATGACCCATACTTAATTTAAGTAAGAATCTACTATTACTCATTTAGAACTTAAGTATGATTTAAGAATGATAGATGTAAAAAAGGTTTTTATATTTAACTTACTTTCGAATATTTTCAATCGACCAATTATGTTTTTTTATAATAACGTGATTGGTTATATTTTTAAAAAAATTATATTGTATTAAAATAGGAATAGAACAATAGAAAGATAGATGTAAAAAAGGTTTTTACATTTAATTTACTTTTACAAATGTTTTCAATCGACCAAATTTGTATATTTATAATAACATATTTGGTTATATTCCATAAAAAATCATATTGCAATAAAAAATTGTTAAAAAGCTAGCACAAGTACCCTTGTACCTTCGCAAGGTTATAGTTGAATACTCGCAAAAAGCTCGACACGTCATAAGCGGCAACAGTTGGGTTCTGGTTCTGTGTGCTCAGAACACAGTCCCCCACTGCGAGAGCTAACGAAATGGGGTGGCAGCTAGCTAGGGGGTGAAATGGGGGGTTTACGGCTCGGTCTTAGTGCAGTGCTATAAGTGCAGGCAACCGTGGACAGAGTGCCACACTCAAGCTCACACAAGCGCCCACGCACACAGCCACCCCCTCGCACACACACAGCCATCGCCAGCTTTTGTATTGACGCACTCAAACGGGTGGCTTCAAGTTACCGGTTCGGTTCACAGTGCCCGCTTCTACACGGAACGAAAATAGCAGCCATTTTGGTGTTTAGTTCTGTTTCATTTATTTATCCAAACAAAGAAATATTTCAACATTGCTTAAACTCGCTTGAGAATTAAAATACTATTTTTATTAAATTACCTGCGAAGTTAATTTATACAAATATTTTGAATTCATATTGCATATTAGACAGAACTCTTGATCTATAATAAACACAATAAACATTTGAAACCAAAAGTTTTCACGATGTCCTTCCTCACATAAAAAAATAAAATCATTGCAAACCATCACAAGATTTTTTCCGACAATAATTTGAAATTTTTCTAAAATAATTTTTATTCTCCAAATATTTTGTATGAACATAATGAAAAATTGCATAAAAATAGGTTTCTTTAAGTAAAATAATATTGATGTTGTAGGTTTTTTCTTTAAATGGAATGTGAAAGTTTATTTATTTTGGTATTTTTAAATAATATTAAACATTTTGTCAAGAACGAAAATACCCAAGTAATAGCCATTTTGGTGTTTAATTCTGTTTTGTTTATTTATCCAAGTAAAGAAATATTTCAACATTGCACAAATTTGCTTGAAACTTCAAAAATTATTTTTATTAACTTACCTGCGAAGTTAATAGTACGAATACACAAGAACTTATAACAATATTTTGAATTCATTTTGCATTTATACCGAATTCTTATTCATGATATTTTGACACATTTGTAAAATAATTTTCTTGGGCAAACCCGAAATATTTTGTATGAACATTTTGAAAAATTTCATAAAATTGTGTTTGTTTAAGTCAAATAATATTGATGTTATAGGTTGTTATTTTAAATGGAGTGTAAAAAATTTTAATTTGGTATTTTTAAGTAATAACAAACGTTTTGTTGAGAATTTTGTGTATTTGATGTACAACAATTGGTTTCAGTGTGCAGTTCCCACAGGTCTCTTTCTCTCCATCTCTGTCTCGCTCCCAACAGCTGTCCGATTCACTTTTGCATTTAGCGTCGAGCGGGAAACGTTGAGCTGCAGTCGGAGATACACTCCTAACACTCGAATTTCGCATTCACATTCTCATTCGCCAATTAGCAGCCGGCGCGAGTGAGTCGTGTGCGGAAAAAAATAAATCCCCCGAGTCGGTATATTTCCCCAACTGGAAAACTGTTCTCCCCGATAGCTATCGAGAGTGATCACGGACTTGTATACCCCTAACTTGATCACTTCGCGGTTTTAAGATGGCCACGCGAGGAGCAAATGTGATTTGGTTTCGCCACGGATTGCGGCTGCACGATAATCCCGCCCTGTTGGCCGCCCTCGCCGACAAGGATCAGGGTATAGCCCTAGTTCCCGTTTTCATATTCGATGGGGAGAGTGCCGGTAAGTGGGGCATTTGCCACAGATACTATATAGATCCATTAAACGAATATATTTGTGGTGGAAAATGGCCATAAGTAATGATTGGCTTCCTATTAAGTATTACAAAAGACCTTGACCTTGAGCTTCCACACTATTTTTTTATTTTTACCAAAGAGTACTTTAAAAGTGAATTTGAATTTTGGCGATTTAAACGAAGAAGCAAATGTTTATAGTTACTTTTAATATTGATTATTTTGCATTCGTTGGTTTTTTTATGCTTTACTAAATCAAAATCACAACTATAATTTGTAAAAAATGTTATGAAATGTAAGTCTAAATATATTATATTCTTAATTTTTAAGCCTTACACATCATAAACGAAACTTATTTAACAAAAAGTAATATCCTAGAACTAATACTAATTATAATAAAATATTGTAATTATTGGCAACAGTGGGTTAAAATAAAAGCTTTTAGCTCGATTGTCATTACACACTCATTCTACGTATGAGCTAATATCATTTTTTGCGACTTGCTTCGTTTATCAAATACGAGTACTACCTCTTGCCGCGACCGCTGCGAATTCAGCGTTTTCGCAGCTCGTGGAAATTGGGAAAAGGGGCTGTGGAAAAGGGAGGGAAAACCTAATGCACTTTTGCATGGTGGAACAAAACAAACGATGCGTTCTAATGCGATTTGCGGCTGGTGGTTTTGCGAATACGCTGTTGAATCGCTGAGAGAGATATAGAAAGACAATGCAAAATGGGTAGAGACATTGAGAACAAACCAGAATACTAGTATAATGCCTTTTGTGCTAGTGTTTAAAGAGCTCGCTTTTTCTGAAAAGTCGGAGAGAACCCTATAGAACCCATAACTTGACCGATAAGAGTCGTTTTGCGGGGAGAAGCGGGAAAACAATTATTGCAATGGAAAATGGAAAACGAGCTTAACGGAACGTTTTGTGTGCGAGAAAGCTGCAAAGATAGCTGAATGGCGGCACTTGAACATGCAAACTTGTTTAGCATACTTAATTTGGCCATACTTATGAAAGCTATAGTGTTTAATTTCAATACAGCAGAACAAGAATGGTAAAACATCAACAGCAGGAACACAACGAACAAAACGTAGAAACACCATCATTCTCCAGACAATATTAAATCAAACCGAAATTTATTTAATTGTTTAATTAAAGTTAAGCATCATGATATGAAAAAGATCAATTTAAACCAAACACTTAAACGGCAGTGGATTTTGTACAGGTATAGAACAGTTTCATACATCAAGTTAAGTTGATTAGTTTTCCTTTTTTGGTGCTAAAAATTTTTGGACTTCTTTCCTTCTACAGTACTCATAAATAAAACAGTGAAAACTCTTTCGTATTGTATTCACTTGACCTGATATTAAACAAGTAGTGCATATACAAAATTTGAATAGGTGCGATGGGTGGGATAGCTAAAAATGTAATGAATCCAAAATGAATTTTGAACTATTTTTTTAAATAGGTACCAAGAGCGTGGGTTACAACCGGATGAGATTCCTGTTGGATTCGTTGCAGGACCTTGATGACCAGCTGCAGTTGGCCACCGAAGGACGTGGACGTCTCCACGTCTTCGAGGGTGAACCGGCGCATATCTTCCGGCGGCTAAACGAGCAAGTGCGTCTGCACAGGATCTGCATAGAGCAGGATTGTGAGCCCATTTGGAATGAGCGCGATGAGACCATCCGTTCTCTATGCCGGGAGTTGAGCATCGACTTGGTTGAAAAGGTGTCTCATACGCTGTGGGATCCGCGCACGGTGATCGACACCAATGGTGGCATTCCGCCGCTCACCTACCAGATGTTTTTGGTAACTTCTTAAAAAATATTATATAAATTAGCCTTCAAATAAATCTTAAATCTTTATAATGCTTCAGCACACGGTGCAAATAATTGGGTTGCCGCCCCGACCCGCTGCCGATCCTCGACTGGATGATGCCTCCTTCGTGGAACTGGCTCCAGAGTTGCGTCGGAGTCTTGGTTATTTCGAGGACATGCCTACGCCGGAGCACTTCAACGTGTACGGCGACAATATGGGCTTTCTGGCCAAGATCAACTGGCGCGGTGGGGAAACGCAGGCCTTACTTTTACTGGAGGAGCGACTCAAGGTGGAGCAACATGCCTTTGAACGGGGTTTCTATCTGCCCAACCAGGCGCTGCCCAATATCCACGATACGCCCAAGTCAATGAGTGCCCATCTGCGCTTCGGTTGCCTTTCGGTGCGTCGCTTCTACTGGAGTGTCCATGATCTCTTCAAGAATGTTCAGCTGCGTGCCTGTGTCCGCGGCGTTCAGATGACTGGCGGTGCCCATATCACGGGTCAGCTGATCTGGCGGGAGTACTTCTACACCATGTCGGTGAACAATCCCAACTACGATCGCATGGAGGGCAATGAGATCTGCCTGACCATCCCGTGGGCCAAGCCGAACGAGGACCTGCTGCAGCGTTGGCGCCTAGGTCAGACGGGATTCCCGCTCATCGATGGCGCCATGAGACAGCTCCTGGCCGAGGGATGGCTCCACCACACGCTGCGCAACACGGTGGCCACTTTCCTCACGCGCGGCGGAATGTGGCAGAGCTGGGAGCACGGGCTGCAGCACTTCCTGAAGTATCTCCTGGACGCCGATTGGTCGGTTTGCGCCGGCAACTGGATGTGGGTCTCCAGCTCGGCCTTCGAGCGGCTGCTGGACTCCTCGCTGGTCACCTGCCCGGTGGCCCTGGCCAAGCGACTTGACCCCGAAGGAGCCTACATTAAGCAGTACGTCCCGGAGCTGATGAATGTGCCCAAGGAATTTGTGTGAGTTTTAGAGCTAGACCCTAAGAACATAAGAAACCCGTTTAAATGGAATAATTACATGGGTTACAATAACAGAAAAATGTTCCTTTTTTGAATTCTCAAACGAAGCTTTTGTTAATACTTATTAAATTTGAAGTTCGTAGCTTAAAGATATCTTACTATAAATCTATCAGACAAAAACTGGTTTATTTTATATAACGTACTTAAATAAATAATATATTATGTTGCTTTCAGTTCTTACAAGTTTACCGCAACCAGGTTTTGATGTTTAACTAGTCGTATACGCAATATACTATAAGAAAACCACGTTTAATTGAAAATGTTAGTTTTCAAAAAGTATAATCAAGACAAAAGAGATCGCTATAGTTGATGCCATCGACTATCAAACACCCGTTACTAAGCTAATGGGAGTCCGAGGGAGATGGAGATATGAAAGCAGTAACGCGACTATAACCAAGATTGTTTAAGAATCCGATGTGCACCATTTTTGGCTTTGATATTCAAAACAAAATTCCATTTACTTTTTTCTAATATCTTCAAAAATTGAGGTGCTAGACAGGTTGTAGCGTTATGGGCGTTAGAGTGGGCGTGGCACTTTGCATGCCAGATACCAACTTTCTAGCTTTTATAGTTTCCGAGATCTTAGATGGACGGACAGACAGACGGACACCGGACACCGGACACCGGAGACGCTACCTTCTACGTATTACATACTTTCCGACGAATCAAGTATACCCTTTAAAACGGGTATAACAAAAATGTTGTCAACTTGGATCATAGAATCGAAGCTTTATTAGGAATTATTAAACTTTAACTTATAAACTCAATGATTAAAGTACAACGTTAATTTGAGAACTGTTTACCACTTAAGTGGTAATTTAATTTAGTAGTAAAATAGCATGTTTAGTTTCCACCGATTTACAGCAAGAACTATTTTGATATTACAGAAAAAAACCTGCAATTGAACTATAGACTAGTTGAACAGTCGTATACGCAATGTTATATATTTATTTATCACTTCATTTAAAATATCTTTTTTAATACTTAATTCTTAAAATGAAAAAATTGTTGTATTATTTACAATTTATTTTCCGTAGCCACGAGCCCTGGCGAATGTCCGCCGATCAGCAGGAGCAGTACGAGTGCCTGATCGGGGTCCACTACCCGGAGCGCATTATCGACCTCTCCATGGACGTGAAGCGCAACATGCTGGCCATGAAGGCGCTCCGGAACTCGCTAATCACCCCGCCCCCGCACTGCAGGCCCTCCAACGAGGAGGAGGTGCGCCAGTTCTTCTGGCTTGCCGATGTGGCAGTTTAAAATAATGTATCCCTATTAAAGTTTTACCCGTTTACACAATAAAGGAACTATTACCAGTCGTATATTATATATATCATTAATAATGCTTTATTTTTTTCAATTAAAATAATTACTACAATACAATTTGTATCTGTTTTATTTGGTTTCGTTTTATTTTTAACAGCTTATAACGTGTTACTCATATATCAATTTTATTCAGCTTACTTTTAAAAATCGTTAATGGTGTATATATATATAATTATTATTATCATTTGTATTACGTTATCAAATTATACGTTAATTAACAGCATTAATTAAATAGTTTTTGCTTTTAGTTTTATTTGTTTTTACGAGAAAAATTGAACGCGAATTTATTTCAAATATTGAAATTTAATTTTATGTCGATCTATTGATCCGTACTTCGTTTGCCTTTCGTTTAATGAGAGTTCCGTTTGGTATCTTATAATTTGTCTAAATTGTGGTGTATATTTTATTTTAATGCCTAAATTTTGGTGTTCCTTCTAGATGTGTGCCATACAAATGAGATATTGGTAGGGGTTTGATGGGACCTAAAAGGAGTTATTGTTGAAGTTTGAGTCCCTCGACAGTTTGCTACAAATAAAATTGGAGAAAATCGTAAGCTCGACCATGCCGAGATTTTCGCTTACCCCCGACAAGAACATTCCTCTTAATAGTCCTTTGTGGGAAATAAGCATTTATCTTTAGGCATTCCACATCCTCTCAATCTGAATTAGTTGAAGTAAATTCGAGTAAACATTTAGAGCGTTGCTTGGCAAAAAGTTATATTTCTGGTAAATTTAAATTTCACACACATATGCGTGGTATACGATAGCTGAATAAATAATCGAACCAACCAATTCAATCAACCAACAAACGAGAACGAACGAGAACTCACAGCAAATAACAATTTGACGCAATTTATACTTTATGGAATATCTCGTAACGCATTTTGCTTTTATCATTATTATATTTTTAAAGTACTCCCCCGGTTTAAGTGTCCCTTCTGGATGTATGTACAAATGTATAATATTGTGCTGATGCATTCTGTGTGCTAAGTGGATGCCTGTGTTCAAACCGATTGGCTATAAAAATAAAAAGCTGTTTGTCCCCATTGCGTATGCAATGCATTTTAAATCCCCCTGATTTCTCTTTCTCCGCAGCCCACATCCATTTCCATACCCATTACCATGTGGTGCTAGCTGACTGCTTTAAGCCTATGAGGTTCCATTAAATTCATACGCCTTTTATTTTTTCCTCTATCCTTTTTACTGGGCACCAGATGAGTGTGTTTTTAAGATCTTGAAAATATAGCTTTACTAATGATTCTGTTAAAAGCTTTTAATATTTTTGGTTTTGGTAGAGGTTAGAGCCTTAAAAATGGACGTTTCATAGATAGATCATTAGTTTTACATAGATTTCAATAGATATTTCTTCGTTTGAGCAGAATTAAGTGGCAGATAGTAAAAAACTCGAGGCGATTTTGAGGATATGTGCCTACAGCAGAAAAGTACGGTGTGTCTAAGGTGGTTTACTTGAAGGATTTCTTCTTATTTGGGCATTTCAGATATTGGCAGTTTCCTAGTGTTGTTGAGGTGTGTTCGAAAACTTTTGAGAATGGGCAAATCCCGTTACAATCTTAGAATAATATTGCTCGCAGCCAGATAGCTTGATAGCCTATAATGCAATCGTAGCTCGCAGCGGTTCATAAATCATTCAAACTAACCCATGGAAGGCAACTGTTTGCTCAGTCAATCCAATCTAAGACCCTCCCCGCAAACTCTCCGCCAACTCGTGGTTATCTTGGGATTGGATTGTTACATTGACTTTTTGAAATGCAAATCAAATGCAGACCACAGATGCATAGCCAATGTATGCAAATAGACATGCCTATGTACATATTCTCAGAAAATCACATATTCAAAATGCTCCCACCCTCTCTAAAGCCCTCCTCTCGTGATCGTTTCTCGGTTATTCATACAGGTCGGATGTTTGCGTTTAACTTTTTACATTAACTGTCATTTGGTTTATTTCACAATTTACAAAATGCAACTTAAACAATTGGATTTGACGTGAAGCAGGGCAGGGCAGGCCATGCGTGGAGCAGAGTACCGTCAACAGATGTCCTGTGTGTGTTTGCTCGGCATCCTGTAGCCTGGTTACATTTTACATACAGTGCAGTGGAAGGAACTTAACTAACTTACTGCGGTTGCAGCCGTTTCTCGGGCTCTTTAATTTGTTGTCGTGTGCTACACTAGAACTAAGCTTTGTTGCTGTTACTGCGGTTGTCGTACACTTGGTGTTTGCTCAGCTTGCTTTTGTTTCACTTGACGCTGCTGTGGCTTCACATTGCTTTAATTTCGTTTCATTTTGTTTGCTTGGTGTTTGTTTGTATCGTAAATTTATTTATGCAATTTTATCTCAATTTCATTTATCTGTTTTGTTTTTTGCTTTGCTTTGTTTTGCCTTTTAGTTCTTGTTTTGCCTGGATTTTACATACACATAGTTTGTTTACAATTTTCTACTAGATTTAATCGGCGTCCGCGCGCATTCCCCGCACCTCGCCCACCTGCCGCGCCTTGTCCAGCTCCTCCTTCGTCTGATCCTCGATGGCGCGGATGTCCTCCATTGTTAGACCGTACCAGCGATCGGTTGAACAGAAAACTTGGCTGAAACGGGAAAGAGAAAAGGATCAAAATCATAATTTTCTTTAAAATCGATCATACAAAATGATAGACGAGAAATATTATCGTGTCTTAAAGAACTCTCACTCAAACCACTATCCAACTGAATATTACAAAACTTTCAGTTGGAATTTAGCTATAGCTGTTTATGAAGCATGTCTACGACATATTTCTCTTTTTCCTTAAAATCACATTTTAGTAAAATGTTTTTTCTTTACTTCACCACAATTAATTAAATCAAATTTCTGATATCCCACACACAAAAAGTGTTATGGGTAAAAGTGACCAATACGGATAGATACGTAGTTGTAAAAAAAAGGTTAACAACTATTCGAAATAGTGAGGTGTATTTTAATGTTGCTTTGGTTTCTATTTAATAGTAAAACTACCATGAAATGGTAAGTTGTGTGTATTTTGTTGTTGGGACCATTTAACTATTATATTGGTAGATTTTACCTAAAAGTTTTTTGTGTGCATTTAAAGGATTGCAAAATGGTGATTTTGCCAAAGATAAATATATCAATCAGGCGTTAAAATGCTATAGAAACCTATTTAGTAAAACAATTACCGATGGAAGTTTGTAAAGAGGCGGCGCTCCGATTTCTGTATAAAATTCTCTACTCTTGTTTGCAGGCCGAACCACTTAAACTCGCACGTGACCAGCTTGTAGCAGGTCATGACAGGATCGACATTCTTTTTCCAGTCGGGTCCCACCAGGGGACCGCGGCCCGTCTTCTTTGACTGGTAGCTGAAAGGATGATCGAAAGTTAAATTAAAAACTTTTAATGGAACATGCCATACTATCACTTACGTGGTTGGATCCTCATCGGGCTTGTAGTCCGCAGGCAGCACCGGATCGTTGGCAATGTCGATGTGCACCACATCTCGCATTTTCAGCTTATCCGGCGTCAGCTCGTGCACCTGCAAGGGCGAAAACCGGAGCAAAATATCTTAGAACCACTCATTTTGGTCGGGATAAATGGAACATTTAAAGCTTTAACTACATAGACGTGCACATGGATCGATGGCGGTTCAGAACTACAAAGCTGAACAGAGCTGACAGCAAATAAAATGAAATATAAACAAAACTCACGTTCTCAATAGTGCCAATGTCATTTTCTATATGTTGCGAATATACGTCTACTTTGAAGTTTTTATTCATATAACCAGGATTCTTAACCATAAACCGAATGATTACCAAACCAAAACCAAATCAAGCCAAAAGAAAAGGGTTGTGGAATTTCGACAAAATCATATTGCATGTTGATCGAATGTGGTTAGTCGTGGATAGTTAGTTTTCACAATCAAATGCATGGATGAGATGAGTGGATGGATGTTGTGGAGAGAAAAGAAGAGAACACAAGTTAGTTAGATCATGCTTTGGTTCCTCGACTTACATTTTCTGAATCGCCCGCATCGCCGACGTGCAGAGTGTCGATGATTATTTTGAAAGCCTCTTTCATGAATTTGGGGTTCTAGAATTGTAATATAATCAGAGTAATCAGATGGGTTCTCGTGAGTTTTTAACGGAACCGAGGATATCTTAGTTGGTTTTTATCTCCCACATTTGTACTTATTTACTATATAGCTCCCATATTTACCGTGATAATCGTTCGACAATAGGGATAGGCATTCCATGCCTCCTCGTGGATCTCCAAAGAGCCCTTTGGTGCCAGTAGTCTAATGTAGGCTGGAACTTTTGATTGCAGATGGTAGATCTTATATGTATATTGACCGGAATTGTATTTCCCACCTGGAATGAAATAAAATGATTACCCGGAGTTATTAATTACATATCGTAAATGACTTACCCAGCAGGGGGAAGTCTGTAAAGGGTTCGTTCTTTAACACCTCGATGCCCTCGCCGCCTCCCGTGTTCTCCTTTGACGCCTCGGCCACCGAGAATAATTGTGCAACTTGATACTGTGGAGCGCAAAGAAGAAAGTGGAGAGATGTGAAAGTTATTCTCTGCAAAAGGGCGGGCTTTTCCACCAGTCGACTCCCTTACCTCTTCCACAGTCAATGGCAAAGTCACACGGCTGCAACGAGAACGAAAAACAATGACTGTGTCAGCAAGTGTATGCATAAAGGCTACACTATTTTAATTAAGTTTAATATAACAATTTTAATTAAATACCCGGCGCGTGTACAAAGGGCTGTTAAGTTAAGGGTATCAACTATATATACGGGGTATATCGGGTTCAGTCAGAGTGGGAAATATGAAAATAATTAACAATAACCAGGCAAATTCAATTAACAACCTGTTTTTATTTCACTTTAAAGGGAATGCTATTCAGATTACGTTTCTGTACTAAGGTAAATCGTAATCCCATTGTGTAATGTGTAATCGAAGGGGTAAAACGTTGGCAAACAATAAATGTCAGCAGCCTTTCATAGAAATAGTTTATGGGTTGACTGCATTCAATTTAATTTACTGCAGAATTTGTCCAATCTCGATTGCTTTACAGTTCGGTCAATACTATAAATGACTCAATTCGATAATTACATAATAACTATATCAAACTGAGTATTGCAACTTGAAGATAATTTAATTTTGCCTAATTGTTTGGGTTACTTCAGTTTCCAGGCTGCACGGCCCACATTTTCCTCAAATTTGCATAATTACAAGAACTCTACGGTTACTTTACAATGTCTGTGCAATGTACTCAAGCCCCAAAGTATGCAAACAAACCATCTGATGGCCACTTGCAAGAATAGCCATTTACAACTTAATCTACAGGCAAACAATTGAAGTCGATTGATACTTGGCAAGATAAGATACAAACTAGTGGTCTTATTTAAATGAAAATCATGTCAAATTATTTCGAGGACTACTTAACCATGTCTGGCGAAGAAAGTTACTTTCGCTGCACCATTTAAATGAAATATTTTTAATTAAAAACTTACATAAGTGGGCCGTAGCATTGGCATTGCAAAATAAAACCTAAAAAAGTGCTGGCAACATGAAAGTTTTAACATCCTTTTCTGATTTTATTTGCATGCATATAAGTTTGGGATCCCCAGACCCAAACCACCCACTTCCGGACCACATACTCATCCCCTAATTACCAAAAAAAAAAAGGTCGCCCGGATGCGAAAGAGTTGAGCGGGGCAGGAAATGTTCTGGG
Source organism: Drosophila subpulchrella (assembly GCF_014743375.2). Taxonomy (NCBI): domain Eukaryota; kingdom Metazoa; phylum Arthropoda; class Insecta; order Diptera; family Drosophilidae; genus Drosophila; species Drosophila subpulchrella. The sequence continues at coordinate 4,115,625 of NW_023665577.1, forward strand.
AACGCATATAATTATGCCAGCCTTGAAACTTGTTCGCATCGCTTGACTTTTGTTGCGGTTTTGGCGGCGACAATTTAATTACAAAAATTTTACCCGCTTCTGGGGAGGGCAGCTTCAACGAAGAAGGAATACTCTTTGGGGACATCGTAAAAGAGTTATTTAAAATGCACAAAATGGTTGTAAAAAGTCCTTTAAAATGTATTTTACTCTTCAAATAGTTATTTAACTTCTAATGGACCTTAAAAGCTTCTTGCATCGTTGGCTTAAAATAACCTGGCAATACTTACATTTGAGGGTTAATGATGCAGAACAGTTGGTATTGGTTTCGCAGACAATCAAAACCATTTTAAAATAATAAGAATGAAATCTAATACTTAAATTCTTTGAATGCCAGGGGAACTAATACAAAATGTGTATTAAAAAGATTGGTGTTTTTGCCTTCCTCCCTGGGAATTTACCACGCTTATGTTGAACGTAAAATTAAGTTACAAACTGTAATCCAAGGAAAGTCAACAGTCAACGGCAAATATTTCCCGGCGAGTAAAGCCTAAATTGCTCCCCCGGTGCGAGGAGGCCTTGGCATGCATTCGCAAGGTGCGAACTGTGAACTGCGAACTAGAGCTCCTTGGCCATAAAGAACCTGAACCTGGCTTTATGGCCTGCCATCCGTTTCTCGCCTCCCCACACACATAATATAATACACAAAACACAAATGCCTAACAATGCGACAGAAGAAAACACGACACGACTCGAGAACAATCAAAGTGACGGGAGAAAGAAGAAAGTGAGGTCGGGGGAGGGAAATTCGGTGCTTTGTTTGCCAGGTGTCTTGCAGACGCAATTAACCTTTTGGCCCGCTGTTGACACTCGTAATGATGTGTTTCCTAATTGCCAGCCGACTCGAGCAACTGGTAGGTGTGGCACTTGGGGAGCAAGCAAGGCTTTAATGTGGCCCACTCAAAAGTTGGCAAACTACGCGCCGCCCCTGAAAAGGTTAAAGTTCGCAGAGCAATGCTTTATGGGGGTGGTGAGGTGGCGAAAAGTCCCTCTTTTTAATGTTTAACTTTCGCTCGAGTTCATCTGGGGGATTTCCACAAACAAGACGGATGATTTAGCAGTGTGTGCGTGGAGCGGTGGCAAGGGCCCCGAAAAGTTAGAACTATAAAGGGACTTAGGCTTCGGGAAAGGTGTGCCTTTGTTTTGCGGTGTTTAATTGTTAATGAACTTATTTTGAACTCTACTTAATCACTGCATAATCAAAACGATGGGTTTAGGTTCTTAAATATCAAGTTCATCGGGGTGAAATAAAGACATCCGCTTAAGATAATTGATTAAACATTCATCAAACACAGAGTCTATAAGGCAAACTGTTTGTGCTTTGAATTTTAGTCAACAGAAAGTAATTTTCTATCTATTAAGGGGTATAGCTAGCATTCTTTATATGATAATCATCAGCATTTTTAATCCAACAATATCATGAAATCATTCAATTATACAAACAGTATAACTTTTCTTTTCAACAACTTGCCACGCAGCATTTGTCGTTTAATCAAATCAGATTGTAAAACTTTTACACAAACAAATGGCCCATAAAAAATTCTTCTTCAGCCTTCATTTACCAAACTTTTTTCTCTAACAACAAAGAAGGCATATTATTACTGGGAAATGCTAACGAAACTCGTAAAATCTCGAAAACCCAGAAGAAGTAAAATGGTTGGAAAATGGCGAAGGGCAAAAAGAGAAGCAGAACGTGTTCTGTCACAATGAGTTAAGTAGAAATAAATAAATAAATTTCCATGAAATAGCCAAAACAACATCTAACTGGGTCGCATATCCCCAAATGCGAAAGATCAAACGATATAGACGGGTTTTCTGTGAGTCAGAGCACAAATGGAGCAATGAAGAAATTATGCAAAAACAGAAACATAAAAGAAATCCCCACATATGAGAGGAGTAGTAGGGCCAGCAAGGGGAAAAACAACAGCCAGAGAATATTGAAGAACTCTTAATGAGACCAAAGTTGCCGAAAGAAACACTCGGGAGACCCCGCATTCAACCCTCTTTTGTGGCCATGAACAAGGGAAATTGTTTGCTCTTGTTGGCATAATTGAAAATGGAAAGTGATTGTTTGGGGCACTGTGTGTCCGCATCGGTAAGCGACTGTGTGTGAGTGGGTCGAGGGGAAAGCTCTTGGCCAAGGCTCTTGTACTGGCCATCATTGAGGGACGCCCACTGGCCACTGCCGCAATTGAAGGCCGAAGCCAAGTAATAATTGATTTAGCCGCAATAAAGATGTCACAGAGAGATTGCCCAGTGGACTCAATGAATAACAGAGCAACGAGTCATTGAAGCTGGAAATTAAAGCCTTTGTCTTAAGACTCTACATGAAAACAATGCTATTAAATTGAAAAGCAGTCAGCTTGTTAGGAAATAGTGATCTTGTTTTTAACTTGTTTTTCTTTTTAACTTGTCTATATCTTAAAGTCTTTTATGAAACGTAATTTCTTACAAAAAATATCTTAAGATAATGTATAAAACGGAGCCTAAAAATATCTAAACACGTTAAACTAAACTTATTATTTAAAGTTTCGTTTAACATACAACTTTGTTTTTGGATAAACGAAGGCCAATTCAGGGACTATTTGCTTTGCGGCTAACCCCAATTGCGATTGTAGCATACTCCTCTACTTTCGGTGCTGGCACTTAGCCGCAGTCACACTCAATTACCAACCATTTTCGAAACAATCGAAACCTCACACTCTACAAATGTATAATGAGTACAGTGCCGTTGCGAAGTAAAACTAGGGACACAACCCGAAAACCAAACGCTGTGTGTTATCTTATCTCAGTACATAAAAAAAACACAAATGGCGGAACTAAATTGGAGCTCGTGCCATTTTCAAATTGATTGCGGGATGGTCGAACGAGGGCGCAGTGGCAAGGGAGGTGCTGTATCTGACGGATACATATGTGGGGTACAAAGTGAGCCAATCAGTTGGGACAGCAAAAGTCACGCTACAGCTGGTTTTTTATGACGAGTACCGTCGAGGACTGACATTGAAAACAACAAGGTTTTGCTTTCAGAGATCAAAGTTGGGAAGGTTTAAAGTTGAAAAGCCATGCACTCCCTTACGGTAATATGGCCTATAAAGGAGGTTAATGAGTCTGTCTTAAGGTGTGAAAGAAATACAGCACAACTGTCACGTAGAAATGTTTTGAAGTTTAAATTTAAAAATTAAAACTTTCAAAGTACATGGAAATCACCTTTACTTACTACACAACATGAAAATCTTTTCTTTATGATATCAATTTATTTTAAAAAAGAATTATGTTGTTCAATCCTAATTACCCATTTAATTGCATTAATATTATCCAAGTTAATGGCCCGATTGCTATCAGACAGCTTAAGCCGCATTGTTTGTCCACAATCAATTGTTATTCCAAATCCACAACCCACATTTCTATGTCAACAAATAAAGTGCAGCACTTAAAGCCTTATTGTAAACAATAAAACGCAATATCAGATCAAACATGCAAAGTGCAGCCTATCACACTCTGTTTTTGTTACTTTTCTGCTGCTTTTAAATCATTCGGCCACTTTGCCCCCTGGCCATTTAAAATTGTTTATCAACCTGCAGCAACCTGCTCTGGCACGCGTTGCCTTTATTTCCACCTTTATTTTTCATTTAATGATGGTGCTGAAATTTTCATTGCCAAATGGTTTACATTCCACCAGCCGGCAGACGAAAAAAGGCGAAAATCTGGCAGAAAAAACATTTTGATATGCAAATGCTAAAGGCTTCGTGTGCGGATTACGACATCGAGAACAATTAAACATTAATGCCCCACATGAAGATTGCCTGTCAACTTATGGGTGTTTTAAAACCTGAAATGCCGTTAAAGACTCTTACAAAAAGCTTCAATGTATAGTAAAACTCAGAGACCTTAAATGACCCTCATGATCCTTAAAAAGGTCGATAAATTTTGCATTGAAATTTCACTATCCTTTCTTTAGCACCCCTTTAAAAGTAATGTTTGTCCATATATGAAATATTAAAAGCTTAAAAACATTTTATTAATAATCTAAATTAAAAAAATTTTTTTTTTAACAACTAACTTGTATAACAATTTTTACAAATAAATTATTTTATATTGAGGTTATTCATTGTTGAGATTAAAAATAAAGCCCATTATAATCTTGACTTTTTTCTTTAGAACACTATGTTTTTTTCATTTTTAAAATCTTAAACCAAGAACGGTTTAAATTAGTATTAAAAGCTCTTCAAAGCACAAACACTTATCAATCAATTATCAGTAATAGACACTCTTTATATTCAATCGGCGTTTAATAATCAGATTGATGTAAAAGATTGTGTAAGAGACGCCTATAGAAAACGAAAAAAAATGATAAGAGAAAGATTGTCTGTTTGAGTTTTCAATTTCAATCTCATGTGCAATCTGCTCAGACTTTCCTCGCTTTTCCGTCAGCTGTCGAAGTCAAATGCAATTAAAATCCATTTGATTTCAGACTTTTGACAATTTCCGTTAATAAATTAAAAGTATCATTGCCAAAATGGATGGGAATGAGCAGGAGAACGTGAGGCATTTGCCAATGAGAAGAGTGTCACCTGGTGTTTCTGAACCAAAAAGGATTCCAGATGCAGTGAGTCGGTTTAATGGGGTTTACGCAACGACCTTATCGCACTTAACAACTTGTTTGATTAAAATCGCAGTGCCGAAAGCCGAAAAGAGAGTTATGGAAATAGAGAGAGGCGCAAAAGAGAGTGACTCACTGAAAAAGGCAATATCGACAACGTGGCGTCGCCGAGCGACTGAAATCATTATCTTTATTTTTGTAAATACCTTTTTCGATGACTCAAAGGAGTTTCCAAAACTAATTAGCAGTGAGAAATCTTAAAAAACAAGATGGAAACTCGTTACGTCATCGCCACAGCTGCAAAATACCTGAGATAGAACGAGATGGGTGGAGAGGGGAGGGGGCGGGAACGCAGAATGGGGCTGATAAGAAAAGCATTATTTTGTTGTTGCGGAAAATGCCCGCAAACCTAAATACAACAAAAGCAACTACAAAACGAGAGAGAGAGAGTAAGAGAGAGACTCGTGTCACGTCACGGTGAGAGAGAGGGAAGGAAAGAGAGAGCCTAAAATCGATTTGTCACAAATAATTTGCGGCTTGCCCAGCTTTTTAGGCTTTTTAGCCCACAATAATGACAGATAAAAGGTAAATCTTGGCCATTTCATACTCACAATTCTTTGATCTGCATCTTTGCCAATTATTATCCGGTATTTTCCTGCTTGATTCGCTGCGAGAGAGTACAAAATACAAAATTAGATTTAATGCGAATTGGCTGGCGTATTTTATATATACGCAAGTATATAACTTATTATTTCCAAATGTAAATGCACTGGCACTCGACGACGCTTAACCTTCGCACGCACTTTCTATATTTAATTTAAATATCTGCCAAAACCACCGCCGTGTTGCTGTTTCGCTGCCAAATCGGCTGCACTCGAACTTTTTGTTTATGTTTGGCCAAATTAGCGGCGTTTAGCTTGCCAACTTTAATTCTAATGGCGTTTTTTTTCTCCAATTGTCGGCTAAAAACACGAGTCATACGCACGCACACACACACACGCACACTTGCGGGCGGAATATCAATCGCAATTGATGCGATTCGCCGCTGATTTAATACTCAGATGATGACGTACAATTGGGGAATGCGTTGGGCCTGGTATCGGGTTCTTTTCGCGCTGGCAAATCGGCGGCAGTAATAAATAATGAGTTTTTGTTATTAAGTTACTGCGTGTCGGAGCGGAGCTAAAATTCGATGTTCATGCAAAACACTTCGATTCCGATAGGCCGCGTATCGATTTTGTACGGTCACACTTGGTGGTGGGCGCCGTCCGTCGCTGACCATCGATAGCAGCTGCGATGAGTCCAGGGATGGTGCGCTACCGAAACTTATTGGGGGAACTCCCGTCGATCAACTGAATTTTTTTTACATTTAAATTTCAAAACAATATGTTTTAAAAGCCTACTTGAAATGTAAAATTCATTTATAAGTCCTTCAAAACATTTTAAAACAAAAGAACATTTTTAAATTTACAGATATATTTGACAATATGTAACAACCAACAGTTAAAATACATTTAACAATATGAAATATATCATTTTATAGACAACTACTATAAAATTTGAAATCAATTTGTAGAGACAATGATTTTTAGAACAGTACATGGCATACATCAATTTTGATCCCTGTTTCAAAAAGAGTTCTGTTCAAATGGTCAACTATAAACAAGGTATTTAAGAGATTCTTTTAAATTCCATTTAGCTTGGTGGCTCCGTCATAGGCTCGGCCTTGGCTTCATCCAAGTTTCTATCCATCCGGCCGTCCTCTTTGGGCGGTGCGGGGGGCAATTCCAATCCACCGCGGCGATCTTCGGGTTTGATCTCCGGTTCGGTGGCCATGGGAACAGTGACCACTGAGGCATCTGTGGTGTTCATTTCGGCTGGCGGATCAGCTCTCTCCATGGCAGTATCCACTCGCACGTGCATGGCGAACTTGAGTTGACCCTTGCCCTGGAACTTATTATCGATGGGAATGTTGCGGGCCCAGACCTTGCAGCAGAAGTGGACCTCGGAATTGGTGGGCATTTTGTTCATCTGGACGGCAACCACGCGCTGCACACCCGACATCTTCTCGGAGGCCTCGTAGTAGGGTCCCGGAAAGAACACTATCTCCGGCTGGGGTCCCTTGGTCACCTCGCAGGTGATCCAGATCTTCGGCGTGGGGCCGTACTTCCTCAGGGTTTCGTCGAGGCCCGAGGGCACCTCCTTGGGCAGATCGTCCTGAGTGTCGTATGTTTCTGGCTGGAACCCAATCACCTTGTTCAGCTTGATGAAGACGCACGGCTGCCGCGATACGTAGCCCCACATTTCGTCCTGGTTGCATTCGTTGAAGAACTCAATGGCATCGTCGTTCAGTTTGTTCAAAAATGCGTCGATGCCGTCTGCGATTGGGATGACCTCGCCCATTAGGTGCTCGTAGAAGGAGATCGCAGAGGAATTATAGGGCACCATCGACAGACCCGGCGGACCCTTCAACCAGCGCGGCTTATGCGGATCGATGATCGCCAGCATGAAGATGCCAATCCAAAAGGCCACTATAAGGATAAGCAGGCTGTACAGGATCAGATAGAAGCCCACGATCCGAAACCAAGCCCAGGCAGTACGACCGAACAGCGTGTGCTCGTCTATGTCGAAGATCCGCTTCGACCACGGAAGGTCCTTCTTTCGGCGCTTCTCCTGCTCCCTGCGGAACTGCTTGACCAGCTTGTAGTCCCCCGCGGGCACCATCACGTCCTCGGGCATTCTGGTGTCTGGTTTAGATCTCGGTTCTACCTACGTAATCAAAATATATTCAAAAATCGATCTGTTTTTCTTGGTCTCTGTGAAATTTAAAGCAAAGTGAGGTGGAAAGGCATTGTTTTTAACGAAATATAAATATTTGATCGCGAATAGTTTGGAAATAGTTAGGAACTCGACATATGGTACAAAAATAACATTACTTCCGTAATTATTGATATGTGCTTCTTTATAATACCTAAAATTCTTAAACAATTCAGGATCAAAAATTAGGTTTTAATTCAGCGATTGTGGATAGATCTGCATTTTCTCCGCCGCCTCACGTACAGTGTACACACACAGCAGTAAGCTATAATCCATAATTGCATCTATAACTATTAGTTTATTTATATCTTTGTGATTCGTTACATCATATGAAATCAAAACAGGATTGTTGATAGGTTCATTCGTACCACTCGTCTAGTAACAATGGAGTGGTTGGGTGAACAGGTGCCGTCCGGCGAACATGAAATCTGACGGACCCCATGTAGAGCGGGATGTTCTTGGCCCACACCTCACACTTAATGAAGATGTCCGTGTTGGACGGTATGTTCTTGAACTGGACGCCGATGATCCGCCTTAGGCCGGGATCCTCTGTGTAAGTACTGGTCTCGTCCTCCGACGAGAGATTTAGAAAGACATTCTGCGTGGTGAACAGATATTCCGCGTCGAAATAGCGATCCGGCACATATTCAATCTGAATTTCCAATCCCTCCTCCTTCTTATAATGGCAGTGCACCCAGATGCGGTTCATCCGTGCCTCCAAGCCCAGATCCGACAAGTAGTTGTACAGCTCATCCGGCGCGTGATCGGGCAGAGTGATGCCGTGGTCATAGGTAATCGCCTCGAAGCCCAGTGCCTGGGTGAGCTTTAGCAGGATGCAGGGCTTGCCAGTGGCATAGCCCCAGGAGTCGTCCAGGTTGCAGGACATCAGGCGCCTTTGGCCTTCGAGGCCATACCGATCCACCGTTCGCGACATCTGTCGCCGAATGGCGCCCAACTCACTCTGGTTCTCATCGCTCCACATGATATGCTTCACGTCGCCTATCCACTTTCCAGGCACTGAGCAAAGGCCGGGGAACTTTTTGGAACCCGGCATATCAGGGGGAATTCGGTATGCCATTACCAGCAGGGCCATCCCGCCTGTGAAAGACGCGAGCAACACAAAGAAGACGATGAAGTAGAGCACCAGTTTGGCTATGCGGCACGGGGTCATGTCGGGCATCGCGATATGGGTGCGAATGGAGCGCCTGAAGAGGTACTCCTCCACCCGTCGGTCCCTGCGACGCCTAAGTCGTCCAACTTCGTAGGGTCCAGAGTACACTATCGCCTCGTTCGGCATCAAAAAAATGTGTGCCTTAAATCTTTTAATAAAAACTATGTATGAGGGATTTGGGCAAGCTTGCTTTGGGTTTGCAAATCGTATTTTAATTTAAAGAAACAAATAGTTTCTCATATTTTTCAGCGGAGATTCGAGTAAAAGCAATTGTAACCTTATTAATATATAATTATTAGTTTCAATAAGGCCCTGAACGGTTTTAGGATTATCAGCGCGCTATCCTATTTATAGGAACATCTTTTAAGTTAATCCCTATTTAGCAAATTCCTGTAAAGCTTTTAAAAGTAAGTTAATAAAAATATCTTTGGATATCAATCAGAACCTAATATTTCCTAATATAGATACAATTTAGGAATGACCATAAGTTCAAGTAAAAAGCAAAAGGAATATTAAATTTAAATTACCGCGCGCATATTTTGATATCGATAGACGTCATTTGGAGTACGGAGCCCTCGTTAAACTTTTAGTATTTTTTGGGAGGAAAGGTCACACTGCAGCTCGTGTTGAAACCGATAACCGATATATCAAAGAAACCAAAAACCAAAATAAACGAAATAGCGAAAATGAGCGAAAATGTGATTGCTGCCCCGCTTAGTCGAATCCCAGGCACCAGCCAGTTAAAGGAACAGCACAGCAAGGATCTGAAGACCCTTTCCTACGTGCAGCTATTGGAAATCAAGGACAGACAGTCGCATTTCCTCTTAAACAAGTGAGTTTTCGAGTCAACCTGTGGAGTCCCCTCTCACTATTGCGATTTCCCGCCTTAGAAAGAGGCTGCTGCACTTGCCGGACAAGGGAAAGCGCCTCCAGGAATCATACGACAAACTGCTGGAGGAGATCAGGCGACGAGATGAAGTGGAGGAGGCAACTCGAATGCTCAGCGGTCTTAACATTGTGGAGAAGGGAAAGATCGCCCTAAATAATCTGGAATGGAATGGCAGGAGCACGGACGAAGGCGCTCATGTGGATGACATACTGGACAGCGATGACGAGGTGGAGATGGATCCCCTGAAGATCATAGCCCAGGGAACAATGCACGAGAAGCAGGTCAAGGTGATTCCCCCACCGGCGAGTCTCATTACGGCCGAGGATCTGGCGGAGATTGAAAACTTCAAGAAGCCAGCCGACTCTCCAGATTCCGCTTTGGCGGGACACAGTGATACCAGTTCCCTGCCTGCCGAGATCATAGAGATAGACGCCAGTCAAGTGGCCGCCAAGCTTAGCAAGGAGCTGCTCCCTGATCAGCATGCTCTCTATCTCATTGATAAGACGGAAACCAGTGTGAATACTTCCAGGGAAAAGTTTATGCCATTTCGCACCACCAGGTCCAATGTCCACGATCCCGACAAGGAGCGGGTGCGCAAGAAGGGCAAGCACTGGGAGATAACAGCAGCCACTCCGCCACTTATCCAGCACAAGGAGGTGCAACTAGTGCCGCTGGCCGAGTCCGCCACCCTGCAAATGGATTACATGCAAAGAGTTAAGGTAGTATCCATATTCATTTCCCAGAAAAATCGATTCTTAAACCAGTTTAATTACAGGAGGTGCGCATTCAGCAGGCTGAACAGCGGCTGGCCAGGCAAAAGGAGTCCAGACTGGCAGCAGGACTGAGCCTTCCCGAGGAATCTATTCTAAAAACCAAAGCAGCTTTCCTCAACTACCGAGATCCCCAAGCCAGCTTTCTAATCGAAGGCAGGCAAAAAGCCAGCGAGGCGAATGAAGTGCACGATCCCACAATTCAAGATAGAGGAACAGCCACCAGTGGCATTCACTACACTGTTTTCGAGTAACTATTTAGTAGAGCATGCGATACAATCCCATTCCTGCTAATTGTTTTCCAAGAAACATTGTGAACTATTTATTCGCGTAGGCAACAATTACTAAATAAGACTGCATTAATAACCCACTGTGTGTGATATCTAGATTGAATAGAATTGGGTGGCCGTGGAGGCCTGTAACTCGATTTGCCCCATCTTAAACTGCAAACGCTGCAGCCATTTGAGCAAAGCCTCCGACTTATAGGCCTGCTGCTCCTCGTAGTCCGGTGCATAGTCTCTCACATTCTGCAATCGTACATGCAAAGTGTCCGAGAGTTGCGTCTGCGAGGAGAGAACTGGACTCCACATGGGTAGGAGCTTGCCCAGCACCGTGGAATTGGTGTCCTTCAGCGCCTCCAGCAGACTAAGGAAGTGCAGGTTAACCATCTCGGACAGCTTGGAGTTGGCGCTCTGCGTCTGAAAGTCCAAGGGGGTCTGCGGCTGATCCTTGTTGACTGCCGGCTTGGCGTGGGACACTAATTGCAAGATGCAGGGCGTCACCTTTGCCCAGAACTCAAAGAGCACGCCCAACGTGCTGCCCTCCGCATTGCTGTTGGTATTGTGGGCCATCTGCTCCAGATAGACCGTCCACAGCTGGCAGAGGGTGAAGGCGTGGAACAGCGAGGACATGTGCAGCACAGAGGTCTTGGACTGTTCCGCAAATCCGGCAAAGATCACCTGTATATGATCGGCAATGTGGCAGGAGGCTTCCTGCGGCACCGGTTGCGAGTATGTTACTCCCTGATGCTGGTAGTGGACACTGGCCGTGGGACCCGTTCCCTGTCCAGGCTGCGGTGGCAGGGGCGTTGGAATGCTGTGCGTCTCCTGGCGGCGCTGCATCAGAGCCATGTGGGTAAGCGAGCCGAGAAGCAACCAGGACAGCAGGCGCATGTGGCCCACGCACTCGGTGAATTCCTTGGGTCTACGGGTGCATATTTTAGTATTTTGTAAGAGGAGGTGATCCTCATTATGGACTTACCCCTGCTGAAGGGAGGATGGAGCATTGTTTAACCAGGGGAGATAGCGGGAAACAGCTTTGTTGTCCCTAGAATTGCCACGCGACATCTCGAGGGCCAGGTATTGGGCCACTGCTCCTTTAAGGACTCCGCCCAAGGTGTCTTCTCCCAGGCCATTGCTCGTCTGACCATTCTTGATGTTCTAAAGAAAAATATTTAGTGGCTATTCATGAGATATTAAAGGTTACCCACCTTGATCTTGCTGAGCGTGTGGAAATCGGCCAAAAAGTCAATGACATCGTTTATGTACTGCCTCAAGCAATCCGCCGAGTTGGTGGTCATCATGGGAGCAGCATCGGGCAAGCCAGGAGCAGCTCCTGGAGGCAGAGTTCCGCCAGCATCGAGTAGCACAAATCCAATGATGGTGAGTAGATTGTGGTCCGGAATATTCGTTTTGAACTTGAGCGCCTGCACAAACTCAAAAATCATCTGACGGCACAGCAGGTTCTTGTCCCGATCCTTGCTGAATGACCTAATATTCAGAGTGCACAGCTCGTAGAGCGTTTGGTACTCCAGATTGGTGTGCTGAACGCAATAGGCCATGATCTTGGAGTATGGATCAAGCAGTGTCTTTGGCACACAATTGAGCCTCAAGGTGGCCGCTATGATGTCCAGCATGTACTCCGCATTGGTAAGACTGGGCATTATTACGATCACCTGGCGCAGGAGCGACTCCATGGCCTGCATCGCCTGTGACCAGACGGCCAAACCCACTCCCGCCTCCGCCGGAACGCACTGGAGATTCAAGTACTCGGCCATGTTGCGGAAGATCACGGGCAGCTGTTCGATGGGCAGTGCCTTCTTAGAGGTCAGCGAGTCGCAGACCATGTAGATGGGACTGGTAGCATTTAGATCCTGGAAATCCTGCAGTGCTTTGGCAATACTGCGGAAATGGTTGTGACGGACTTTCACTAAGAATGGAAAAGAGGTAAGGTAAAAATCATAATTTTATCTGAGGCAATAATCTTTACTTACTTTTCATTTGGGTCTGGAACACCTGCAGAAAGATTCCATTGGGGGCTAACTGATGAAGAACGCAGCGGAAGAATTGAAGGGCCACCGCTTGGGCACTGCTGGCCAACGGTGGACCATTCTCACCCTGCCAAGCATGGGTGCTGCTTAAACAGATGCTGAGATAAGGACAAATTTAGTCTGGAGAATATCCTTGTCAATAAACCCACATACCGTGATGTCATGGTGAGGATCTCGGGCAGGAACGGAGCTGCCATGGCGGGTTCACGGTGGATAAAGGTTCCTAGGATCACTATGAAGATGCCAATCTCCTCATCCGTGTACTCCTCAATGTGGGCACCGCAGTCGGAGCAGCGTTCCACAATGGTATAGTCTCCCACACGACGGGAACTCTGGAGTTTAAAGAGATTATAAGTAATACCTTATCCGTACATGGACTTTAAGGACCTACCCCACGTGGAGCATGAGCAGTTGAATGTGTTCCATGGCCATTGGAGGCCTCTGCCGCAATCTCGTCATCATCATCGGGATCCGGATCCACCGGTTGGAAGGGAGGCGGTGGCCAGGAGCCAGCGAACCGAGATCGTATGTCCGGAATCGCATTGCTGTCCACATTGAAGGGAGCCAGCTTTTGGCGAGGACGCTTGATGCTGTTGCTGGTGGTCAAGCCGCCGCCACCAGAGGCTTCTGCATTTTGCTTCAGTTCCTGCTGGACATTCTTGAGGATGGAGCTGTGCAGATCCATCGAGGGCTGCGATGGAAGCTGGGCATTTGGATTTGGGGGCGATTCCAAAGCCACCTGCTTTATGAGGCGACGAGGGGAGTTGGTCCTGCTACTAGGTGTGATATCGTCCTTGGTGCTCTCCGACACATCCAGGCTGTCCTGTTTGAGGTGACTGATGTCGGGCAGATTGAGACCATCTCGCACCCGCTCTACCAGCGTGGCCACCGAGTCCTGGGTGCCAATAGGGAGCAGGCGCTCCGGGGTGGGAATCTCCAGGGCGGCAATGCTCTTGGGTGGTGGCAGGCTCTGCATACCCTCATCCACTTCATCCCTGGGATTCGGCATTACACTCATCTTGGACAGCGGCGACTCCGGCGAGCCATAGTTCTTATCTGTGCGCCGAAGCGACTTCGTTTGGGATTTCTTTTGCCTCGAATCATCCGCCGAGGAGCTCGAGTTTCCAGCACTGCACTCCACAATCGTCTTGTGGCGTCCAATGGGCTTGCTGGCAGCCCCTGAGGAGGATGCCTGGATAACAGCAGGTGCACTTCCTCCACTGCCATTGCCGTTGGTTGATCGACTGCCGCTACCGCTGCTGGATCCAGCTTTCCTGTCCGCTGTGGGCAGATCCTGCAGTGCGCCCAGTGCCTTCAGGTGATTCGTGGCTATAGCAGCGAACATCTTCGAGGTGGAGGCGGCTGCATTTTCCAGCGACTTGTTGCGCACCGTTACTGCCCGGTGGACATCCACTGGTGGACTCACAATAGCCGTCTCGGTGGTTTCCGCACCCACCAAAGGGGTAACGATCATTCGGACGCCCTCCTGCACGCTATGCCTGGTGTGGGTGGTCACCAGAGTCTCACTAGTGGTGGTGGCCTTGATTTTGGTGGTGTATGTATCGCCAACCTTAGTCGTGATCATCGACTTGTGGGATTTGGTGGATCTCTATTAGGGGGTTATCAATATGATAATGATATGATAAAATAATAATTTGTACTTATAAAACGGTTATATATTGTGGATTTACCTCTTCTGTGTATTCTAGGGTTCGACGATTGCGTGGCATGACGTCCTCAAAATGTATGGTATCATCAAAGGATCCCTGAAGTATATTAAATATATTAGTTTAATATAATAACTTTGAATATTATTATAGTTTTAAAACCCACCGGTGCACTACTGCCATGTAAAGTGCTATCCGAAAGATCACTCTCCGGAATGGCCACCAGCTCCGACTCCGTCTCATCCGCATCCAGGCTGGAATCGTTGTACTTCCTGAAGGCATGCTGCAACTTCGGGGTAAACGCCACATTTTGACCCTTGCTCTTAGAGGCGGCACTGGTTCCCTCCGAGGGAAACATTGGACTGGCCGGCGGACTGGCCTCCTTGTCATCCGGATCGGTGCCCAGTGAGGGCTGACTGACATCTCGGGATCGAGCAGCGCCACCTACTCCCTGGATGTCCAAGATAGTGGTGGTTGGAATGCGTCGGCATTGGTGGAAGTGGCCGCGCAGACTGTTCATGATCAAGCGGATCCCTGCGATGACATAGCCACTAAGAGGAGGTTGGGTGTACGAGTACTTGTAGAGCACCACCAGCAAGGTGAAGAGCCAGTTGCGGCGCGGATACTGCTCCAGGTGCCACAGGGAATAGTTGAAGACTATATTCTGGTAGGATTCTCCAGAGGTGCTTGTAGGATTTGGAGCATAAAGAATGATCTGCATAACCGAGGGCAGAATGAGGCCACCTATCAAGTGGTTCTGGTCCAAAACCTGTGGAAGGTTGGCCAAGAAAGCATTGAACACGGCCGAAACCCTAGGAAAAATATGTAAGATTAAGTACCAATAGCATATTAATTTGCTTCTGAGATTACCTAAGAGACTCCGGAGTTGTGTGGAAGGTCTTATCGATCTGGTTGTGACCTAAGAGCAGGAAAAGGTGCTTGAGCACAATATTCTGGGTCTTGGTCATCGGTTTCTCCTCAGATGGATATGCCTGATCCGTGCGGGACATAAACTGCATAAGCATAAAGACCAGCAG